>NC_092082.1:57464860-57809702 GCF_043229965.1 Drosophila suzukii
AAATATAAAAACAATACCCAGAAGCTAAATCTGTATGTAGTCGATGGAAACTTTTGTGGACGAGAGTGGATTTCACAATTCGTGCAAGAAATAAACTTGTCAAGCCTATTTGCGCCCGATCACACACCGCAGTCGTCTTATCAGGGAACCTCAAATGTGAGTAAGGCGTTGGTCAACGCAATAGAAATACAAGCAACAGATGAGATGTTACGCCTTCAACAATTACTCCAACAGTTTACAGATGTTTTCAGTACAACAGCGGCCATAATTAAGGGACCGCTTGCCAAGGTTCACCTAAAAGCGGATGCCAAGCCAATATTCGCACGAGCAAGAGAGGTACCCTTTGCACTGAAGGATTCCTATGCTAAGGAGATCGAATCAAAAATTGCAGCAGGATTTTACAAACGTGTCGAATTTTCAGAGTGGGCATCAACTACACATGTAGTTACAAAGAAGAATGGAGGCATTCGCATTACAGGCAATAACAAACCAACAGTAAACCCGCAAATTATTATCGACGAACATCCGATCCCGAAAGCAGAAGATACCTTTAATTAAATGAGAGGAGCGACAGTATTCGCTCACATGGATGTAACTGATGCCTATTCACACTTACCTACCGACGACGAATTTGATCACGTATTGACATTAAACACTCCTACACATAGTCTAATTCGCCCAACACGTGAAGTCTATGGGGCTGCAAGTGTACCTGCAAATTGCGCTGCGTAAGAAGCTCAGGCTCTTTTAGTTTCCGAGATCTCAGCGTTCACCCGGACGGACAGACGGACAGACGGAAATGGATAGATCGACTCGGCTAGTGATTCTGATCAAGAATATATATACTTTATGGGGTCGGAAACGCTTCCTTCTGCCTGTTAACAACTTTCCAACGAATCTAGTATACCCTTTTACTCTACGAGTAACGGGTATAATTAGGACGGACAAGGGAGGTAAATAATTTGGTCAAATTCTTTAGACCAACGCTGTATAAACCCAAGAACGCTCATAGCATCATTTACAGTAGAGGTTATGTGGGAGTCAAATTTAAGTTTAGGATCTAGGAGAACACCTAAATCGTTTACAGAGTATAGTCGGTCGGAGTATGTTCTGAAGAGAGTAACTCTTAAGTTAGTTTAAATTCAAAAGGATGTAGTAACACCATTACTGGAATCCATTAATGTCTGACTGCAAGCAGAAACTGGACTCAATATTATTATATGATAAACAAAGCTTAACATCATCAGCATACATTAGTACACGAGAGTGAGAGAGAGTGAGTCACCTAAATCGTTTACAGAGAGTAACTTATGAACGTTGGCGCACCCCTATAAAAAGTAATAACGTTGCATTTAAGATAGTTTAAATTCAAAAGGTTGTACTGACACCATTCCTGGGATCCATTAATGTCTTACTGCAAGCAGAAACCAGACTCAATATTATTATATGATAAACAAAGCTTAACATCATCAGCATACATTAGTACACGAGAGTGAGTTCCGATAGAGGGAGATCATTTATAAACGGAGTAAACAGCAAAGGGCCTAAATGACTGCCCTGAGGCACTCCAGATGTCACGTTGATCATCCTGGAAATATCGTTTTTGAAAAAAAACCATCTGAGATCTACCATTCAAAACACTTAAAATCCAAGTTAACAGATTACTCAGAAAACTGAGCTGATCTAATTTGAATAAAAGAAGAGAGTGGTTGACATAGTCAAAGGCTTTACTAAAATCTGTATACATAACGTCTGTCGGCAATTTTTTGTTAAATCCAATAAATCCACCATCCAGTGGTGGTTGATCTTCGCTTAACAAAACCATGTTGACACGGAGATATCAAAGAGGAGCACAAATGTTGCAAATGAGAGGTAATAATGCGTTCAAATGTTTTAGGAATTGCAGACAATTTGGAGATTCCTCTATTGTTCTGAACATTAACTTACGTACCCTTTTTGTGGAGTGGAATAATAAAAGAATATTTCCATATAGTAGGAAAATCCGATGGTGAGATAGACAAATGAAAAAGTTTAAGAATGGGTTTACAAATAGTTCGGGCACAAACCTTAAGCACACACCAAGGGAGTCCATCAGACCCCGCAGAATAGGTTGGCGTTATAGTTTCTTAATCACTTAAGAGAGAACTTTCGGTGATTACAGGAGAAACAAGGAAGAACGCTATAGTCGAGTACCGCGACTATCAGATACCCGTTACTCAGGTAAAGGGACCAAAGGGAAATGGAGATATGCAAGCAGCAAAGCGAGATAAAAATGCGCCACCTACCGGCGGTAGACAGATCTAAGCATTATGGGCGTTAGAGTGCACGTGGCCAATTCTTTTTTGGATGAATCGATAGGTATTGACGAGACCAATACATTTCAGTTAAAATTTTTTATTTAGCATGAACATTGTGGGCGTCACAGGTTTAGGCGGTTTGTGGGCGTTAAAGTGGGCGTGGCAAACTTTTTTTTGGGTCAATCGATAGGTTTTGATGAGAACAGTACATTTCAGTTAAAATTTGTATTCTAGCATCAAAACTGTAGGAGCCACAGTTTTGGGCGGTTTGTGGGCGTTAGAGTGGGCGTGGCACTCTGCTGAAACAAACTTGCGATGCGTAAGAAGTTCAGGAATCTGCACGCCAATCTTTATAGCCTAGCTCTGATAGTTTCCGAGATCTCAGCGTTCATCCGGATAGACGGACAGACGGACTTGGCTAGATCGACTCGGCTAGTGATCCTGATCAAGAATATATATACTTTATGGGGTCGGAAACGCTTCCTTCTGCCTACTTTCCGACGAATCTAGTATACCCTTTTACTCTACGAGTAACGGGTATAAAAATACAATTTGCCCTGTTTAAGTGATTAGGGTAGATAGAATTAGACCAAGAAACAGAACTCTAAGTAGATTGGAAGAATTCAGCAAATAAATCTGCAATTTCGGGATCCGTAGATGCCTCAATAGAGTTTAAACGTACTGATGATAGCAATGCTGAAGACTTTCGCTTAGCATTGACAAAGCTATAAAGCTGCCTCGGATCCTTTGAAAATTCAAATTTACATCGGTTCAAATACATGGAATAGCAATAACTGCTAAGTACATCAAAATTTGTGCGAGCCACCACATATCTTGAAAAGTCGGGTGGCCACCCGACTTTTTGTACTTTTCATAGGAGTTTGTTTTTACGATTCTAAGTCTTTGCAACTGATAAGTAAACCAAGGAGGCCTGTCTAACTTAGGAGGAAAGCTATCAGGAACACATTCACAGAAAAAAAAGGTTTAGGATATTGATATCCAAGCATTTATATTAATTTTTCAGTTATATTGTTAAATCATGTTGTTGAGTTTATTAAAGTCACTTTTACGAAAGCATCTACTGTTAGTTGGAGAAAGTAAAAGATGAGGGTATCAGCGCAGGGAAGACAAATTGTAAGTTCCAATGTGGGATGGTACCGGTCTTTTGGCACAACTAGTGGGTCAATTCTAGATACCGCGATTCAGCCAAGTTTCGGTAAAGCCCAGAATGTCTTTAGAAAGGGCAGAGGAGTCAGCATAAAGCTTAGGTAGCTTCATATTAAGCCCCCTAACATTTTGATAGGCTAAAAATAAACTGCTCAATTTTTTGGCGCAGGTACTGTCGTGGAAGTCCTATTATTAGTTCTCCGTCTGCTTGGAACCAATTCTTTAGTGACCAGTTCCTCATTAAGCCAAAAACTTATAGAATTTTGTACATTAAATACTTCAGGAGGAGCAGATTTTCGAAATGAAGATATCCTACGAACATATGGAAATTTAAACCATAAATTCCAAAACATCTGCAGAAATAGTTTTAGGTGTTAAACGAGACAAAATTAATTGCTTCCTATATGGAACAACCGAGAGTCTCCTTCTTCCAGAGACTAGGAACTCCTATAGAGCTTTTTTCACCTGTAGGCACAGAAAGCTGCGTAGTGTTTGACCCCTTAGTCTGACTAGCCGAAACAGGGACTCCTCTAGAGCTTTTGGTACCTATGGGTACTGCTGGCAGTGAAACTTTAGGTCCCCTAGCGCCAGTGGATGCCGTCATAGCTGCCGTTAACAATCGTGTAAAAATATTTAAAGCTAAGTTGGGATATGCAACTGATGCCTTTACTTCGACAGATTTTGAGGGAGCGGTCTTTTTGCGTCTATCAAGGTCCGCTTTAAACTCATTTAACTCAGCAACTACACTCTTAAGTTTATCAAACAGTTTCATAAAACGATCATTGGCCAGCGCAAGATAGCCATCCAAATCACGGTCTAATCAATATTACGATTATGGAGAAAAATCTGTTAATTGGCTGCATTTATCGTCCGCATTGCAACACAAATTATGATGATATAATCAAAATTCTGACAGACATTACAGTAAACTTCACTGATGTAATCCTAGCAGGCGATTTTAATAGTGATATTCTGAGGGAATCTCTCCGTACCAGCAACATGGAATCGCTAGGTCTGAAACCAGTAAATCTTTCATTTCCAACCCACTTCAGCAGAACACGTAACACATTATTAGATTTGTTTTTTGTGAGTGATGTTAATAAAATATGTTTGTATGATCAGCTAATCGTTCCGTCCTTTTCAAAACATGACCTGATATACCTGACCTTTAACTTTGACCTTAACTACACGGACCATACAATATCTTATCGTGATTTTATGAATATTAACTATATTCTGTTGAACGAAGCATTCGGCCAGTGTGTATGGAACAATATTTACAGTCTTCCAACAGTTGATCGTCAACTTAACCTTCTACAACTTAATATTAGCCACTTATACGATAGTTTTGTTCCAGTTAAAAGTAAAACAATTCGACCGTCCGAAAAAACATGGCTTACCAATAATATAAAATTGGCAATTATAAAACGAAATGAAGCATACCGGAAGTGGAAAGGATACAAAACACCAAAACACCACAGCATTTTTGTAACTCTTAGAAAAACGGTTACCAAACTAATGGACTCTGCAAAATCAAACTTTTTTAGCCAAGAATTTAAAAACTCAACCTCTTCGAGTCAAACATGGAAACAGATTTAAGCTCAGGGATAGGTAAACAAACGACATCACAGCAACTAGATGTTGACATAGATGAGCTCAACCTAAAATTAGCAGAATGCCAAGTTCCTGAGGTCACAGCCAACACGTACCTGAATTCAGTATCTGAAAATATCTGTGATACTAGGTTTAGATTTATGTGTGTTGACCAATGTGATGTTTTAGATAATATTCTTAAAATTAAGTCTAACTCAATTGGACCTGACGAAATTCATCCTAAATTTATAAAAATTCTACTTCCCAAATTTATCCCTTACCTTACGAACATTACTGGATTGCTGGGAAACCCCCTAAATTATCCCAATACCAAAATAAAACAAAGAATACCGACCGATATCTATTCTTCCGTACCTCTCTAAGGTGTTTGAAAATATTGTCGCATCACAAATAAATAATTTTATATCTTTCAATAGCCTCTTAAATGACCATCAATCTGGATTTAGAAAAAATCGAAGCTGCACTTTGGCCATAATGCAAATAACTGAAGATATTCGTCAACAGATGGACAACTCGTATGTCACCTTCTTACTATTGCTGGACTGAAGCAAAGCGTTCGACACAGTAAATCATGAAATCCTGTGCTCAAAAATTTTAATTCTTCTCCAATACTGCCGTCAAACTTTTGTCTTAGTATCTTAAAAATCGTCGCCAAAATGTTGTATGGTCAAATATTTGTTCTTCGTTTGCCTTTCTGAAGCGTGGTGTACCCCAGGGTTCGGTTCTTGGACCACTATTATTCACACTATATATAAATGATCTTCCGTCTGTGTTGTCGACATGTAATGATGCTGATGATGTTCAAATGTATGTTAGACATCCTTTAAACAGAATTAGTGATATAAGCTATTAATAGATATTAGTAGAATGGAGCTTGGAAAAGTAAATGAATGGGCAAAAAACAACGGTCTTGCCATCAATCCATAAAAATCAAAGTGTTTAATCATTTTTAAGAAGAAATTATGCAATATTGAACTATTCCCCCTGATGATTAACAAAACCCCAATTGAGTACGTGGAAGCCGCCAATAATTGGGGTATCACATTTAATAGAACCTTGAACTGAAATGACCACGTAAACAAAGCTGTAGGCAAAACATACGGACTAATAAGATCCTTGTCACTATTTAAATGTTCCTTACCTGTTAATGTGCGTCTTCTAATTGCGAAGTCTTGCCTAATACCCACACTCTTCTATGGTCTAGAGATCTATGCAAATCAGCAACATACGCTGAAAATAGCATACAATAGTATTGCGCGTTTTATATTTAATTTGCATAGATCTGAATGTTCGGAGCAGATCGCAAGCGCCTAGTCACGCACGCATAGCTGTACGACGGCACCTGCAGCGCTCTTTGCTTATCTTTTGTCGCCTTCTATCTTATACCACGAAAGCTGTCGCTTACACCAGTTTACAAAAGAAAATTGATGAAATACGCCTTTCAGGAAACCTTTGTTTTCCGGTAAGATACATCTCCCTGATTAAGAAAAGGGCACTTAAAATTTTTTCTATGGTACCAATTTTTTTTAAAGTGTAAAAAACGTTTTTAGCACTTTTTTATTTTCTAACTCGAGTTGCGATAAACCGAATTCGGTCATTAAGGACTCATTATACAGGTAATAGAATGCCCTTTAACTTTCTTATACACATCATTAAGTTCCATTCATTAGTTCAAAAGCTACACTTCGTCAAAGTTGAAAAATTTGGAAAAAAATCAAAAACGCTGGCATAAATGGCTTCTTTAAAAATACACGCGTAAAAACCGAAATTAGTTTTATGTTTTTTTCTTGATGGCTGAACCATAACGGAGAATATGCGCCATAGATCACGACAATCCGTTGGTAAATCGATTTTTAACAGATTTTTAAACGTATATACCCAAGTTCATTATTCGGGAGCAGCGGCCGTTAAACGTTATTTTAAATTTTCAGTGTTGGGGAACGTAAGAATTTGGTGCAAGTTGTTATGCATAACGTCAGTTTCTTTGCTATAGCGCTGGGCAAGCTAAAGAGTATGCGATTGCAGTTACGAGGAAACCATTTTCATATATTTTTAGCAAGGAAACTGACGTTATGCATAACAACTTGCACCAAATTCTTACGTTCCCCAACACTGAAAATTTAAAATAACGTTTAACGGCCGCTGCTCCCGAATAATGAACTTGGGTATATACGCTTAAAAATCTGTTAAAAATCGATTTACCAACGGATTGTCGTGATCTATGGCGCATATTCTCCGTTATGGTTCAGCCATCAAGAAAAAAACATAAAACTAATTTCGGTTTTTACGCGTGTATTTTTAAAGAAGCCATTTATGCCAGCGTTTTTGATTTTTTTCCAAATTTTTCAACTTTGACGAAGTGTAGCTTTTGAACTAATGAATGGAACTTAATGATGTGTATAAGAAAGTTAAAGGGCATTCTATTACCTGTAAAATGAGTCCTTAATGACCGAATTCGGTTTATCACAACTCAAGTTATAAAATAAAAAAGTGCAAAAAACGTTTTTTACACTTTAAAAAAAATTGGTACCATAGAAAAAATTTTAAGTGCCCTTTTCTTAATCAGGGAGATGTATCTTACCGGAAAACAAAGGTTTCCTGAAAGGCGTATTTCATCAATTTTTTTTTGTAAACTGGTGTT
Organism: Drosophila suzukii; assembly: GCF_043229965.1. Classification (NCBI taxonomy): domain Eukaryota; kingdom Metazoa; phylum Arthropoda; class Insecta; order Diptera; family Drosophilidae; genus Drosophila; species Drosophila suzukii. Next base: position 57,472,580 of record NC_092082.1, read on the forward strand.
ATCTATTCAGCAACTACTTTGTAAGCCTGCATATATCTATATAAAGATCTTGGAGCCAAGCCTTTTTTACAGTCCGTCTGCCGCTCCGAATAAACGCTACAAATTTAATATAACCTATTCGTTCGTTATTAATTATAAATATAAGGGTGGCATGCTTTTTGTCTTGCCCACAAACATTTGGTGAGCCCGACGTGATAGCAGTTTTAATCGAAGTCTGCAACTCGGTCTCGCGATTGTTTAATATAATTTAAACAAACGCTTTGTTTCGCTGCCGCTATCGTGCATTTGGTCACAAACACACGAACATAAATACATATGTGCATATAAAAGTGCATTTTTTTTACATTTTGCACTATGCGGAGCAGATCACCAGCGCTGTAAGAAAACACCAAAACTGTGTTGTGCAAATAATTCTTAACAAAGTGAATCGCATTTAATCTTTGTTAATAGCGCATATTACATATATATTTATGTACATAAAGCCATACATACATTCGTTTGCCAGTTACATATATCCGCTGTTGCTAGGCAGGCAATTTATCGGCAAGAACAACATCAACCAAGTTAAAGGTTCCGTTGCATCTCGGCGACGCTTGTGAACCTCTACATTTTCGCGGTAAAAGGTATACGGTGTTTCGTGCCTCTAACGCGGTCGGACGTTTTATTTTACTTCATTGTTTTCTCCAAATTGAAAAATGTCTGATACGGAAAACTCGGTTCGGGCTCAAAATGAATCTACAAGTGACGTCGACTACTACCGAGTCAAAGCCCAATCTGTTTTGCGGCAAATGAGCTCGATGAAATGTTATTTGAACGCTGATGCGGTTAATCAGTTTGACGAAGCTGATTTGCTGGCGCGAATGGAATGGATCAATTCCTTAAACCAGGCATTTGATTCTGCGCAGACATCGTTGGAAAGACTGAATTTTGCAGAGATCTCGAGCGACCATCGGATTGAATTTGCCGAGGTTTTCATGGATGTGAAGGCGAAACTAAGCCGAGGCTTGGCTGCTCATCGAAAGTCACAATTGCCGGCTTCAACCGCTGCAAATTCAACATCTATTGACATCTCGTATAATGCGGATCTTTCTTTTCGATCTAGGAAGCCTCGGTTGCCAAATTTGGAAATTTTTCGTTTTCACGGTTCCTACTCTGAGTGGATTTTCTTGCGACTTTCACTACGGTCATCGGAAATGATGAAGAGCTAAGCGACATTGAAAAACTACAATATTTGCGTTCAAGTTAGGGCGGCGTGGCTCTGGAAACCATACGCTCGCTCGTACCCTCGAATGCTAATTATAAAAAGGCTATGAATTTGCTGGTTTATCAATTTGATAATAAAGTTTTACACTTTAAGGCACACGTTCAGGCAAGATTCGGTTTAAAGGGTGTCGAGAAGGGATCATCGAAGGGTCTTCGGGAGCTGAGTGATTGCATGAATTCGCATCTGCGAGCAATTAGAACCCTGGCCAATACGCAACAAATTTTGGATGGACTTTTAATTCACATTGTCACTATGAAACTAAATCAGAGGACGCGGGAAAAATGGGAAGAGGATTTGTCAATCATTGAGCTGTCTACCTGGGATGCTATGGAGTCGTTTTTGGAAAAGAGGTGCAGGATGATGGAAAACTTGGATCAAGCCTTGGTAACTCAAACACCAGGCCAGTAGGTGGAAAAAAACTTCCAAAAATATAACCAAAACATACTTATTGCTTCTGCTACTAACTCAAATCATTTGATATGTTTACTTTGCGATGCACGGGATCATTATTTGTCAAAGTGTTCTCGATTTTTAAATTTGAGTCCGAATCTTCGATATAGGGAAGCAAAGAAGTTGCACCTTTGCCTCAACTGTTTGCGCAAGGGGCATAGTTTGCAGCAATGCAAGTCGACTCACTGCAAATATTGTCACATGAAGCACCGTTCATTATTACACATGAACCGTGACCCATCCGCAATGTCCACCTCATTTTCATCTCCATCATGCGATCCATCCTCGAGCTCTCAGCCATTACCATCTACTTCATCAGCATTAGTATCATGTTCGCATACATCATCGCATCCTGATCATCATTTACTAAGCCCTCCACCCAAAACCTTTAATATTTTGCCGATCGACTACGTGTTGCTTCCAACTGCTATTATCTACTTTAGAAATAGAATTGGAGCATTTATGGCCTCCCAGCTAAACTTTATAGCCTCTCGCTTAGCTAGCCAACTGAACTTGAATCAAAGAAGATCGCAAACCTCGATTTCTGGGATAGGAGAATCTTCCATGATCTCTGATAAGACTGTCGATATTCTTGTGCAATCACGGGATGCAAGCTATCGTGCGGCATTCACAGCGGTTGTGACTCACAGTATTACTGATTATCAGCCCCATTTCAACACAAATGCAACATCATGGAAGATACCGCAAAACATTTCACTCGCTGACCCTAATTTCAATCAATCCCAACGAGTTGACCTTTTACTCGGCGCTGGGTTGTTTTTCGAAATAATTTCTATGGGACAAATTCATTTGGATAAGGCTTTGCCAATTCTTCAGAAAACCAAACTTGGTTGGATAGTCTCTGGAGGGTTATCATCTAACATGCCAACTCATAAATCGGTTTTACAAGCCAGCATCAAGAACCCAGCTAATCATTCCGATGATACACTTGCCGCCATAGTAAAGCGATTCTGGAAAATTGAGGACTTCACTTCGTCTAAACCATCTTTATTGCCGGAAGACTTGCGGTGTGAGCTACTTCTCACTGAAAATTGCACTAGACTTGGAAACGGCCAATACTCTGTTCTTCTCTTGTCCACTTCCGGATTCGAATCTCTAGGTGATTCTTTTTGCCTGGCTCGTCGTCGTTTCAAGAGTTTGAGAGCTAAACTAGATAGAAACCCAGCCCTGAAAGCTCAGTACTCAGCATTTTTGAGGGAGTATATCGATCTAGGTCACATGTCTCTTGTAACTAAATAACCGTCAGAAACACAATTCTTTTTGCCCCACCATTGCGTACATAAGCAGGAGAGCACGAGTACGAAGCTTCGTGTCGTTTTTGATGGATCTTCAAAAACAACTTCTGGCAGCTCTGAACGACTTACTTCTGGCAGAACCAACAATTCAACAAAAAATCTTCAATATACTGCTTCGCTTTCGATTTTTTAAAGTTGCCCATTGTGGAGATATATTCAAGATGTACAGTTGCGTGCGTGTTTCGTACCCGGATTTTTTGCAGTGCATCGTTTGGAGAGAGAGCTCCACGTAAGAGTTGAGTGTTTTTAAATTGAACACGGTGACTTATGGAACCAAGCCAGCTGCCTTCTTGGCTATAAGGGCTATGCAACAACTCTCTTACGATGAGGAGAAATCATTTCCTATTGGAGCAAAAATTGTTCGTAGAGATTTAATATCTGGTGGGGACTCAGTTGGGGAGGTGAGAGAAATTCGTCGTCAGGTGAGGGAACTACTGTCGCGAGGCCACTTTCCAATTCGCAATTGGTGTTTGAATGAGTCAGCAGCCCTGGAAGGAGGGTCTGAATGCGACAAGGAGCAGTTCATCAAATTTCACGATGGATCGGATGTCGCCAAGGCATTGGGACTAGTCTGGGATCCATCTTCTGATCAACTCCATTTTAATTTTTCTCAGCTGCCAACCAATCAGCGACCCACTAAGCGGGTTGCATTGTCAACGATTACCAAATTCTATGATCCACTCGGTTTAATAACTCCAACTGTCACAAAATCTAAGACTTTTCTGCAATCTCTATGGAGTGCGAAGGTGGATTGGGATGACGCACTGCCATAGCCCATTCTTTCGTCATGGGTTTCGGGGGAGTTGACCTCATAGTTATCGGTAGTACAGAACTTAAAATTTCCACGATTTGTACTGCAACCAAGAGCTTCCGTTGAGTTGCATGGATTCTGCGATGCTAGCATATCAGCTTATGGAGCTTGCGATCGGAAGCCAATGGAGAATCGAAAGTCCATCTGCTCTGTGCCCAGTCAAGGGTAGCTCCATATAAGGCCTTAACAATTCCAAGATTAGAACTTTCCGCAGCGCTTTTATTGGCTGAGCTGATCGTAAACGCCAAGAAAGCCATAGATTTCGATTGCACCTTTCATTGCTGGTCGGATTCGTCTATTGTGTTGGCGTGGATTCGGCAACCTCCAAGGGAGTTTAACGTTTTCGTATCGAACAGAATCGCGGAAATTCAGGAGATGACGAAAGAAATGACTTGGCATCACGTTGCTACAAACTTGAATCCGGCAGACGTCGTATCGCGAGGATGTACCCCAAGAGAATTGTTGGAACATTCCCTTTGGGTTAACGGGCCTCCATTCCTTCTGCAAAGCTCGTCGAGTTGGCCGTCCCTGCTAGACTCAGTAAAGGATCTTCCAGAGCGCCGTTCTGTGGCTCTAATTGGGTCCGTTCGCATTGACAGTTCATCAAACTGCAAATTCCTCAACTCTTTCGATAAGTTGCAGCGCGTATTTGCCTACATTTATCGGTTCATTTCAAATTGCAGAGCCAAATCTGCGCCGTTTAAAGGTCGTCTTTCGGTGGAGGAGATCAACTCTGGAACTGGTCTTCTTTTGAGGAGCATCCAACAGGTTAACTTGGCGAAGGAGTTCGGATCTTTTAGCCAGGGCAAGCCGTTTCCACAGAAAAGCAAGCTGGTTTCCCTTAGGCCTATACTCGGCTCAGAACGCAAAGTTGGACTACGATACGAGGCATCCGATACTGTTGCCCAAGGATCATCCAGTCACCAAGGCGATCATCGTTTGTTATCATTAGAAATAATTGCATGGAGGCTCGCAGGCGCTGCTTGCCGCAATACGGAAAAGAGCGAGCTTGCCGAGCTGAAAGAGCTCTTTTTGAGCGAGCAGCACACAGCATCGATATCTTCCGTCTGTTAAGCTGATGTGATCGATTGAAAGTTCATCCCTCCGCGTGCCCCGCACGTCGGTGGTTTATGGGAGGCTGCTGTGAAGTCAGCTAAATTTCACTTCTACAGAGTCGTCGGTGCATCCATCTTAGCCATCGATGAATTAAGAACTCTTGCATATGAGATTTCTGCCATCCTTAACTCCCGTACCCTCTGTCCAATTTCAGAAAATGCTGAGGTGCTAACACCGGCGCCTTTCCTGAAGGGTTTTAGCTACACTAAGTTTCCTGAACCTGACATTACTCATCTTCGCGAAGGCCACCTCAGCAGATGGCAGCGGGTGACCCAGATGCAACAACATTTCTGGAAAAGGTGGAGCAGCGAGTTTTTGTCCCTACTTCAAGAAAAGAGCAAGTGGCGCGCCGAAACGTCTAACATCAAGGTTTGAAGCATTGAGATGGCAGCTTGGGTGCATCCAGGAAGTCATAACCGGCGGGGACGGAGTCATCCGAGTAGCTATGGTCCGTACAGCTACGGGTCTGATCAAGAGAGCCGTCGCCAAACTAGCCGTTCTGCCCATCGATTCCGAGATAGTTGGAACCATACCTCTTTTACTTAGTCCGTCTGCCGCTCCGAATAAACGCTATACATTTTAATATAACCTATTCGTGCGTTATAAATTGTAATAATTGTATACAATTTTCTGATGGGCGCAAAATTTTTAGTCTTCTTCTGTTCATAGGTCTGAAAAGTGTGAGAGTAATCCTGTTCGGAGCAGATCGCCAGCGCCTAGTCAAGCGCGCATAGGTGACCCCGACGTGATATAGTTTTATCGGAGTCTGCAACTCGGTCGATTGATTAATATTGTTTAAACAAACGCTTTGTTTCGCTGTCGTTATCGTGCATTCGGTCACAAACACACGAACTTACATACATATGTGCATATAAAAGTGCACAGCCGGCCGTTTGATTTTTTGTACATTTTGCGCCAAAACACCAAAACAGTGTTGTGCAAATAATTCTTAGCAAAGTGAATCTCATTAAATCTTTGTTAATAGCGCATATTACATATATATATATGTACATATAGCCATACATACATTCGTTTGCCAGTTACATATATCCGCTGTTGCTAGGCAGGCAATTTATCGGCAAGAACAACATCAACCAAGTTAAAGGTTCCGTTGCATCTCGGCGACGCTTGTGAACCTCTACATTTTCGCGGTAAAAGGTATACGGTGTTTCGTGCCTCTAACGCGGTCGGACGTTTTATTTTACTTCATTGTTTTCTCCAAATTGAAAAATTTCTGATACGGAAAACTCGGTTCGGGCTCAAAATGAATCTACAAGTGACGTCGACTACTACCGAGTCAAAGCCCAATCTGTTTTGCGGCAAATGAGCTCGATGAAATGTTATTTGAACGCTGATGCGGTTAATCAGTTTGACGAAGCTGATTTGCTGGCGCGAATGGAATGGATCAATTCCTTAAACCAGGCAGATGATTCTGCGCAGACATCGTTGGAAAGACTGGATTTTGCAGAGCGACCATCGGATTAAATTTGCTGAGGTTTTCATGGATGTGAAGCCGAAACTAAGCCGAGGCTTGGCGGCTCATCGCAAGTCACAATTGTAGGCTTCGACCGCTGCAAATTCAACATCTATTGACATCACTTATAATGTGGATCTTTATTTTCGATCTAGGAAGCCTCGGTTGCCAATTTTGGAAATTGCTCGTTTTCATGGATCCTACTCTGAGTGGCCGGATTTTCTTGCGATTTGCACTTCGGTCATCGGAAATGATGATGAGCTAAACGACATTGAAAAATTACAATATTTGCGTTCGAGTTTGGGCGGCGTGGCTCTGGAAACCATACGCTCGCTTGAACCCTGGAATGCTAATTATAAAAAGGCTATGAATTTGCTGGTTAATCGATTTGATAATAAAGTTTTACACTTTCAGGCACACGTTCATGCAATATTTGGTTTAAAGGGTGTCGAGAAGGGATCTTCAAAGAGTCTTCGGGAGCTGAGTCATTGCATGAATTCGCATCTGCGAGCCATTGGAACATTTATGCCTTGCCGAGCAATTTTAGATTCGGCCTCCCAGCTAAACTTTATAACCTCTCGCTTAGCTAGCCAACTAAACTTAAATCATAGAAGATCGCAAACCTCGATTTCTGGGATAGGAGAATCTTCCATGATCTCTGATAAGACTGTCGATATTCTTGTGCAATCACGAGATGCAAGCTTTGGTGCGGCATTCACAGCGGTTGTGACTCACAGTATTTCTGATTATCAGCCCCATTTCAATATAAATGCAACATAATGGAAGATACCTCAAAACATTTCGCTCGCTGATCCTCATTTCAATCAATCACAAAGAATTGACCTTCTACTCGGCGCTGGGTTGTTTTTCGAAATAACTTCTATGGGACAAATTCATTTGGATAAGGCTTTGCCTACTCTTCAGAACACCAAACTTGGTTGGATAGTCTCTGGAGGGTTATCATCGAACATGCCAACTCATAAATCGGATTACAAGCCAGCATCAAGGACCCAGCCGCCATTGTAAAACGATTTTGGGAAATTGAGGACTTCACTTCGTCTAAGCCATCTTTATTGCCGGAAGACTTGCGATGTGAGCAACTTTTCACTGAAAATTGCACTAGACTTGAAAACGGCCAATACTATGTTTGTCTCTTGTCCACTTCCGGATTCGAATCTCTAGGTGATTCTTATTGCCTGGCTCGTCGTCGTTTCAAGAGTTTGGAAGCTAAACCAGATAGAAACCCAGCCCTGAAAGCTCAGTACTCATCATTTTTGAGGGAGTATATCGATCTAGGTCACATGTGTCTTGTAACTAAGGAACCGTCAGAAACACAATTCTTTTTGACCCACCATTGCGTACATAAGCAGGAGAGCACGAGTACGAAGCTTCGTGCCGTTCTTGATGGATCTGCTAAAACAACTTCTGGTAGCTCTCTGAACGACTTACTTCTGGCAGGACCAACAATTCAACAAAAAACTTTCAATATACTGCTTCGCCTTCGATTTTTTAAAGTTGCCCTTTGTGGAGATATATTCAAGATGTACAGTTGCGTGCGTGTTTCGTACCCGGATTTTTTGCAGTGCATCGTTTGGAGAGAGAGTTCCACGTAAGAGTTGAGGGTTTTTAAATTGAACACGGTGACTTATGGAACCAACTCTCTTACGATGAGTAGGAATCATTTCCTATTAGAGCAAAAATTGTTCGTAGAGATTTCTATGTGGATGATTTAATATCCGGTGGAAACTCAGTTGAGGAGGTGAGAGAAATTCGTCGTCAGGTGAAAGAACTATTGTCGCGAGGCCACTTTCCCATCCGCAAATGGTGTTCGAATGAGTCAGCAGCCCTGGAAGGAGGGTCTGAATGCGACAAGGAGCAGTTAATCAAATTTCACGATGGATCGGATGTCGCCAAGGCATTGGGACTAGTCTGGGATCCATCTTCTGATCAACTCCTTTTTAATTTTTCTCAGCTCCCAACCAATCAGCGACCCTCTAAGCGGGTTGCATTGTCAACGATTACCAAATTCTATGATCCACTCGGTTTAATAACTCCAATTGTCACAAAATCTAAGACTTTTCTGCAATCTCTATGGAGTGCGAACGTGGATTGGGATGACGCAATGCCAGAGCCCATTCTTTCGTCATCGGGGGGAGTTGACCTCACAGTTATAGGTCGTACAGAATTTAAAATTTCCACGATTTGTACTGCAACCAAGGGCTTCCCTTGAGTTGCATGGATTCTGCGATGCTAGCATGTCAGCTTATGGATCGTGTCTATACTTGCGATCAGAGACCAATGGTGAATCGAAAGTCCATCTGCTCTGTGCCAAGTTAAGGGTAGCTTCATTGAGGGCCTTAACAATTCCAAGATTAGAACTTTCCACAGCGCTTTTATTGGCTGGGCTAATCGAAAACGCCAAGGCAAATTCGTCGCCACCGTTATCAACAAATGCGTCCGATGTTTCCGAATGAAGCCTGTTACTTGGGAGCACGTCATGGGTAGCCTGCCAGCAAATAGAGCGCAGCGCAGTCCAGCTTTTCATACCACAGGAGTGGACTATTGTGGGCCATTCTATCATAAGGCAGAGGCCAGAAAGGCACCCCACAAGTGCTATATCGCCGTCTTTGTCTGTTTTTCCACGAAGGCTGCTTATTTGGAAGTGGTCCAGGATCTCACGACGGATTCTTTCATCGCAGCGTTGAGGAGATTTATCAGCCTTAGAGGCAGTCTGCGTACCATTTGGAGCGACGGTGCTACAAACTTTGTCGATGCAAAGAGCGAGCTTGCCGAGCTGAACCAGCTCTTTTTGAGCGAGCAGCACACAGCATCGATATCTTCCGTCTGTTTAGCTGATGGGATTGATTTGAAGTTCGTTCCTCCGCGTGCCCCGTACTTCGGTGATTTATGTGAGGCTACTGTGAAGTCAGCTAAATTTCACTTCTACAAAGTCGTCGGTGCATCCATCTTAGCCATCGATGAATTAAGAACTCTTGCATATGAGATTTCTGCCATCCTTAACTCCCGTACCCTCTGTCCAATTTCAGAAAATGCTGAGGTGCTAACACCGGCGCATTTCCTGAAGGGTTTTAGCTACACTAAGTTTCCTGAACCTGACATTACTCATCTTCGCGAAGGCCACCTCAGCAGATGGCAGCGGGTGACCCAGATGCAACAACATTTCTGGAAAAGGTGGAGCAGCGAGTTTTTGTCCCTACTTCAAGAAAAGAGCAAGTGGCGCGCCGAAACGTCTAACATCAAGGTTTGAAGCATTGAGATGGCAGCTTGGGTGCATCCAGGAAGTCATAACCGGCGGGGACGGAGTCATCCGAGTAGCTATGGTCCGTACAGCTACGGGTCTTATCAAGAGAGCCGTCGCCAAACTAGCCGTTCTGCCCATCGATTCCGAGATAGTTGGAACCATACCTCTTTTACTTAGTCCGTCTGCCGCTCCGAATAAACGCTATACATTTTAATATAACCTATTCGTGCGTTATAAATTGTAATAATTGTATACAATTTTCTGATGGGCGCAAAATTTTTAGTCTTCTTCTGTTCATAGGTCTGAAAAGTGTGAGAGTAATCCTGTTCGGAGCAGATCGCCAGCGCCTAGTCATGCGCGCATAGGTGACCCCGACGTGATATAGTTTTATCGGAGTCTGCAACTCGGTCGATTGATTAATATTGTTTAAACAAACGCTTTGTTTCGCTGTCGTTATCGTGCATTCGGTCACAAACACACGAACATACATACATATGTGCATATAAAAGTGCACAGCCGGCCGTTTGATTTTTTGTACATTTTGCGCCAAAACACCAAAACTGTGTTGTGCAAATAATTCTTAGCAAAGTGAATCTCATTAAATCTTTGTTAATAGCGCATATTACATATATATATATGTACATATAGCCATACATACATTCGTTTGCCAGTTACATATATCCGCTGTTGCTAGGCAGGCAATTTATCGGCAAGAACAACATCAACCAAGTTAAAGGTTCCGTTGCATCTCGGCGACGCTTGTGAACCTCTACATTTTCGCGGTAAAAGGTATACGGTGTTTCGTGCCTCTAACGCGGTCGGACGTTTTATTTTACTTCATTGTTTTCTCCAAATTGAAAAATGTCTGATACGGAAAACTCGGTTCGGGCTCAAAATGAATCTACAAGTGACGTCGACTACTACCGAGTCAAAGCCCAATCTGTTTTGCGGCAAATGAGCTCGATGAAATGTTATTTGAACGCTGATGCGGTTAATCAGTTTGACGAAGCTGATTTGCTGGCGCGAATGGAATGGATCAATTCCTAAAACCAGGCATTTGATTCTGCGCAGACATCGTTGGAAAGACTGAATTTTGCAGAGATCTCGAGCGACCATCGGATTGAATTTGCCGAGGTTTTCATGGATGTGAAGGCGAAACTAAGCCGAGGCTTGGCTGCTCATCGAAAGTCACAATTGCCGGCTTCAACCGCTGCAAATTCAACATCTATTGACATCTCGTATATAGCGGATCTTTCTTTTCGATCTAGGAAGCCTCGGTTGCCAAATTTGGAAATTTCTCGTTTTCACGGTTCCTACTCTGAGTGGATTTTCTTGCGACTTTCACTACGGTCATCGGAAATGATGAAGAGCTAAGCGACATTGAAAAACTACAATATTTGCGTTCAAGTTAGGGCGGCGTGGCTCTGGAAACCATACGCTCGCTCGTACCCTCGAATGCTAATTATAAAAAGGCTATGAATTTGCTGGTTTATCAATTTGATAATAAAGTTTTACACTTTAAGGCACACGTTCAGGCAAGATTCGGTTTAAAGGGTGTCGAGAAGGGATCATCGAAGGGTCTTCGGGAGCTGAGTGATTGCATGAATTCGCATCTGCGAGCAATTAGAACCCTGGCCAATACGCAACAAATTTTGGATGGACTTTTAATTCACATTGTCACTATGAAACTAAATCAGAGGACGCGGGAAAAATGGGAAGAGGATTTGTCAATCATTGAGCTGTCTACCTGGGATGCTATGGAGTCGTTTTTGGAAAAGAGGTGCAGGATGATGGAAAACTTGGATCAAGCCTTGGTAACTCAAACACCAGGCCAGTAGGTGGAAAAAAACTTCCAAAAATATAACCAAAACATACTTATTGCTTCTGCTACTAACTCAAATCATTTGATATGTTTACTTTGCGATGCACGGGATCATTATTTGTCAAAGTGTTCTCGATTTTTAAATTTGAGTCCGAATCTTCGATATAGGGAAGCAAAGAAGTTGCACCTTTGCCTCAACTTTTTGCGCAAGGGGCATAGTTTGCAGCAATGCAAGTCGACTCACTGCAAATATTGTCACATGAAGCACCGTTCATTATTACACATGAACCGTGACCCATCCGCAATGTCCACCTCATTTTCATCTCCATCATGCGATCCATCCTCGAGCTCTCAGCCATTACCATCTACTTCATCAGCATTAGTATCATGTTCGCATACATCATCGCATCCTGATCATCATTTACTAAGCCCTCCACCCAAAACCTTTAATATTTTGCCGATCGACTACGTGTTGCTTCCAACTGCTATTATCTACTTTAGAAATAGAATTGGAGCATTTATGCCTTGCCGAGCAATTTTAGACTTGGCCTCCCAGCTAAACTTTATAGCCTCTCGCTTAGCTAGCCAACTGAACTTGAATCAAAGAAGATCGCAAACCTCGATTTCTGGGATAGGAGAATCTTCCATGATCTCTGATAAGACTGTCGATATTCTTGTGCAATCACGGGATGCAAGCTATCGTGCGGCATTCACAGCGGTTGTGACTCACAGTATTACTGATTATCAGCCCCATTTCAACACAAATGCAACATCATGGAAGATACCGCAAAACATTTCACTCGCTGACCCTAATTTCAATCAATCCCAACGAGTTGACCTTTTACTCGGCGCTGGGTTGTTTTTCGAAATAATTTCTATGGGACAAATTCATTTGGATAAGGCTTTGCCAATTCTTCAGAAAACCAAACTTGGTTGGATAGTCTCTGGAGGGTTATCATCTAACATGCCAACTCATAAATCGGTTTTACAAGCCAGCATCAAGAACCCAGCTAATCATTCCGATGATACACTTGCCGCCATAGTAAAGCGATTCTGGAAAATTGAGGACTTCACTTCGTCTAAACCATCTTTATTGCCGGAAGACTTGCGGTGTGAGCTACTTCTCACTGAAAATTGCACTAGACTTGGAAACGGCCAATACTCTGTTCGTCTCTGGTCCACTTCCGGATTCGAATCTCTAGGTGATTCTTTTTGCCTGGCTCGTCGTCGTTTCAAGAGTTTGAGAGCTAAACTAGATAGAAACCCAGCCCTGAAAGCTCAGTACTCAGCATTTTTGAGGGAGTATATCGATCTAGGTCACATGTCTCTTGTAACTAAATAACCGTCAGAAACACAATTCTTTTTGCCCCACCATTGCGTACATAAGCAGGAGAGCACGAGTACGAAGCTTCGTGTCGTTTTTGATGGATCTTCAAAAACAACTTCTGGCAGCTCTGAACGACTTACTTCTGGCAGAACCAACAATTCAACAAAAAATCTTCAATATACTGCTTCGCTTTCGATTTTTTAAAGTTGCCCATTGTGGAGATATATTCAAGATGTACAGTTGCGTGCGTGTTTCGTACCCGGATTTTTTGCAGTGCATCGTTTGGAGAGAGAGCTCCACGTAAGAGTTGAGTGTTTTTAAATTGAACACGGTGACTTATGGAACCAAGCCAGCTGCCTTCTTGGCTATAAGGGCTATGCAACAACTCTCTTACGATGAGGAGAAATCATTTCCTATTGGAGCAAAAATTGTTCGTAGAGATTTAATATCTGGTGGGGACTCAGTTGGGGAGGTGAGAGAAATTCGTCGTCAGGTGAGGGAACTACTGTCGCGAGGCCACTTTCCAATTCGCAATTGGTGTTCGAATGAGTCAGCAGCCCTGGAAGGAGGGTCTGAATGCGACAAGGAGCAGTTCATCAAATTTCACGATGGATCGGATGTCGCCAAGGCATTGGGACTAGTCTGGGATCCATCTTCTGATCAACTCCATTTTAATTTTTCTCAGCTGCCAACCAATCAGCGACCCACTAAGCGGGTTGCATTGTCAACGATTACCAAATTCTATGATCCACTCGGTTTAATAACTCCAACTGTCACAAAATCTAAGACTTTTCTGCAATCTCTATGGAGTGCGAAGGTGGATTGGGATGACGCACTGCCATAGCCCATTCTTTCGTCATGGGTTTCGGGGGAGTTGACCTCATAGTTATCGGTAGTACAGAACTTAAAATTTCCACGATTTGTACTGCAACCAAGAGCTTCCGTTGAGTTGCATGGATTCTGCGATGCTAGCATATCAGCTTATGGAGCTTGCGATCGGAAGCCAATGGAGAATCGAAAGTCCATCTGCTCTGTGCCCAGTCAAGGGTAGCTCCATATAAGGCCTTAACAATTCCAAGATTAGAACTTTCCGCAGCGCTTTTATTGGCTGAGCTGATCGTAAACGCCAAGAAAGCCATAGATTTCGATTGCACCTTTCATTGCTGGTCGGATTCGTCTATTGTGTTGGCGTGGATTCGGCAACCTCCAAGGGAGTTTAACGTTTTCGTATCGAACAGAATCGCGGAAATTCAGGAGATGACGAAAGAAATGACTTGGCATCACGTTGCTACAAACTTGAATCCGGCAGACGTCGTATCGCGAGGATGTACCCCAAGAGAATTGTTGGAACATTCCCTTTGGGTTAACGGGCCTCCATTCCTTCTGCAAAGCTCGTCGAGTTGGCCGTCCCTGCTAGACTCAGTAAAGGATCTTCCAGAGCGCCGTTCTGTGGCTCTAATTGGGTCCGTTCGCATTGACAGTTCATCAAACTGCAAATTCCTCAACTCTTTCGATAAGTTGCAGCGCGTATTTGCCTACATTTATCGGTTCATTTCAAATTGCAGAGCCAAATCTGCGCCGTTTAAAGGTCGTCTTTCGGTGGAGGAGATCAACTCTGGAACTGGTCTTCTTTTGAGGAGCATCCAACAGGTTAACTAGGCGAAGGAGTTTGGATCTTTTAGCCAGGGCAAGCCGTTTCCACAGAAAAGCAAGCTGGTTTCCCTTAGGCCTATACTCGGCTCAGAACGCAAACTTGGACTACGATACGAGGCATCCGATACTGTTGCCCAAGGATCATCCAGTCACCAAGGCGATCATCGTTTGTTATCATTAGAAATAATTGCATGGAGGCTCGCAGGCGCTGCTTGCCGCAATACGGAAAAGAGCGAGCTTGCCGAGCTGAAAGAGCTCTTTTTGAGCGAGCAGCACACAGCATCGATATCTTCCGTCTGTTAAGCTGATGTGATCGATTGAAAGTTCATCCCTCCGCGTGCCCCGCACGTCGGTGGTTTATGGGAGGCTGCTGTGAAGTCAGCTAAATTTCACTTCTACAGAGTCGTCGGTGCATCCATCTTAGCCATCGATGAATTAAGAACTCTTGCATATGAGATTTCTGCCATCCTTAACTCCCGTACCCTCTGTCCAATTTCAGAAAATGCTGAGGTGCTAACACCGGCGCATTTCCTGAAGGGTTTTAGCTACACTAAGTTTCCTGAACCTGACATTACTCATCTTCGCGAAGGCCACCTCAGCAGATGGCAGCGGGTGACCCAGATGCAACAACATTTCTGGAAAAGGTGGAGCAGCGAGTTTTTGTCCCTACTTCAAGAAAAGAGCAAGTGGCGCGCCGAAACGTCTAACATCAAGGTTTGAAGCATTGAGATGGCAGCTTGGGTGCATCCAGGAAGTCATAACCGGCGGGGACGGAGTCATCCGAGTAGCTATGGTCCGTACAGCTACGGGTCTGATCAAGAGAGCCGACGCCAAACTAGCCGTTCTGCCCATCGATTCCGAGATAGTTGGAACCATACCTCTTTTACTTAGTCCGTCTGCCGCTCCGAATAAACGCTATACATTTTAATATAACCTATTCGTGCGTTATAAATTGTAATAATTGTATACAATTTTCTGATGGGCGCAAAATTTTTAGTCTTCTTCTGTTCATAGGTCTGAAAAGTGTGAGAGTAATCCTGTTCGGAGCAGATCGCCAGCGCCTAGTCATGCGCGCATAGGTGACCCCGACGTGATATAGTTTTATCGGAGTCTGCAACTCGGTCGATTGATTAATATTGTTTAAACAAACGCTTTGTTTCGCTGTCGTTATCGTGCATTCGGTCACAAACACACGAACATACATACATATGTGCATATAAAAGTGCACAGCCGGCCGTTTGATTTTTTGTACATTTTGCGCCAAAACACCAAAACTGTGTTGTGCAAATAATTCTTAGCAAAATGAATCTCATTAAATCTTTGTTAATAGCGCATATTACATATATATATATGTACATATAGCCATACATACATTCGTTTGCCAGTTACATATATCCGCTGTTGCTAGGCAGGCAATTTATCGGCAAGAACAACATCAACCAAGTTAAAGGTTCCGTTGCATCTCGGCGACGCTTGTGAACCTCTACATTTTCGCGGTAAAAGGTATACGGTGTTTCGTGCCTCTAACGCGGTCGGACGTTTTATTTTACTTCATTGTTTTCTCCAAATTGAAAAATGTCTGATACGGAAAACTCGGTTCGGGCTCAAAATGAATCTATAAGTGACGTCGACTACTACCGAGTCAAAGCCCAATCTGTTTTGCGGCAAATGAGCTCGATGAAATGTTATTTGAACGCTGATGCGGTTAATCAGTTTGACGAAGCTGATTTGCTGGCGCGAATGGAATGGATCAATTCCTTAAACCAGGCAGATGATTCTGCGCAGACATCGTTGGAAAGACTGGATTTTGCAGAGCGACCATCGGATTAAATTTGCTGAGGTTTTCATGGATGTGAAGCCGAAACTAAGCCGAGGCTTGGCGGCTCATCGCAAGTCACAATTGTAGGCTTCAACCGCTGCAAATTCAACATCTATTGACATCACTTATAATGTGGATCTTTATTTTCGATCTAGGAAGCCTCGGTTGCCAATTTTGGAAATTGCTCGTTTTCATGGATCCTACTCTGAGTGGCCGGATTTTCTTGCGATTTGCACTTCGGTCATCGGAAATGATGATGAGCTAAACGACATTGAAAAATTACAATATTTGCGTTCGAGTTTGGGCGGCGTAACTCTGGAAACCATACGCTCGCTTGAACCCTGGAATGCTAATTATAAAAAGGCTATGAATTTGCTGGTTAATCGATTTGATAATAAAGTTTTACACTTTCAGGCACACGTTCATGCAATATTTGGTTTAAAGGGTGTCGAGAAGGGATCTTCAAAGAGTCTTCGGGAGCTGAGTCATTGCATGAATTCGCATCTGCGAGCCATTGGAACATTTATGCCTTGCCGAGCAATTTTAGATTCGGCCTCCCAGCTAAACTTTATAACCTCTCGCTTAGCTAGCCAACTAAACTTAAATCATAGAAGATCGCAAACCTCGATTTCTGGGATAGGAGAATCTTCCATGATCTCTGATAAGACTGTCGATATTCTTGTGCAATCACGAGATGCAAGCTTTGGTGCGGCATTCACAGCGGTTGTGACTCACAGTATTTCTGATTATCAGCCCCATTTCAATATAAATGCAACATAATGGAAGATACCTCAAAACATTTCGCTCGCTGATCCTCATTTCAATCAATCACAAAGAATTGACCTTCTACTCGGCGCTGGGTTGTTTTTCGAAATAACTTCTATGGGACAAATTCATTTGGATAAGGCTTTGCCTACTCTTCAGAACACCAAACTTGGTTGGATAGTCTCTGGAGGGTTATCATCGAACATGCCAACTCATAAATCGGTTTACAAGCCAGCATCAAGGACCCAGCCGCCATTGTAAAACGATTTTGGGAAATTGAGGACTTCACTTCGTCTAAGCCATCTTTATTGCCGGAAGACTTGCGATGTGAGCAACTTTTCACTGAAAATTGCACTAGACTTGAAAACGGCCAATACTATGTTTGTCTCTTGTCCACTTCCGGATTCGAATCTCTAGATGATTCTTATTGCCTGGCTCGTCGTCGTTTCAAGAGTTTGGAAGCTAAACTAGATAGAAACCCAGCCCTGAAAGCTCAGTACTCATCATTTTTGAGGGAGTATATCGATCTAGGTCACATGTGTCTTGTAACTAAGGAACCGTCAGAAACACAATTCTTTTTGACCCACCATTGCGTACATAAGCAGGAGAGCACGAGTACGAAGCTTCGTGCCGTTCTTGATGGATCTGCTAAAACAACTTCTGGTAGTTATTAATTATAAATATAAGGGTGGCATATTTGTTGTCTTCCCCACAAACACTGCCCAAGTGCAATTTGCTTTAAAAATATTTGATCTAAGCTTGGCAGATTAAACTAGAACATTAATCTTTTTACACAAAGTTATATACACCAGAGAGCCATCATACTTATTTGAAAAATTACAATTCTGTAGATCTACAAGAACAAAGAATATTATCTGCATCCGACTGAGGCTTCTGCTTTCAAAAAGACAATTTTTTATAAATGCGTTTAGAACGTGGAACGAGCCTCTCAACTACATAAAAGAAACTAGGAGCGCAACACTGTTTAAGACAAAACTTCACTCACCCATAAAAAATATCAGTTCTAGTCTGCTAAAAGGTCTCTTATCCAATTTTAACATTGTGACTTATCCCCAAAACCTTTTCCTCACTTTTTTTAGTTTCTATTTAATTTCATTTGTCATTCTAAATGTGCAATAATTAATGCAACAATGTATGTCATTATATTTAAGAACCAATTTTGTCAAAATGTAAATATGTTTATTTTAGTTGTGACTAACGGAGTAGAACTTGTAGCGTTAGGAAGCTTAAAACAATAAGTAATAATAATAATAATAATAATAATAATAATAATAATAATAATAATAATAATAATAATAATAATAATAATAATAATAATAATAATAATAATAATAATAATAATAATAATAATAATAATAATAATAATAATAATAATAATAATAATAATAATAATAATAATAATAATAATAATAATAATAATAATAATAATAATAATAATAATAATAATAATAATAATAATAATAATAATAATAATAATAATAATAATAATAATGATAATAATAATAATAATAATAATAACAATAATAATAATAATAATAATAATAATAATAATAATAATAATAACAATAATAATAATAACAATAATAATAATATTGATAAAATAATATGTTGCTACATGTCGAAGACGCAGAGCATTTGTCGCAATTCCTGCTTCCTGACGAGTCTGCCTGAATTTAAAGCTATCGGCGAACGTGTTTCTTTTTCCATCGAAATGGTTAATTAGCACTTCCTTAATTTCGTTGAACTGAAGATTGTGAGGAGTTGAATAACTCCCCACAAATAGAAGCAACAGCAGATGGCCGGCCGCTTACCAGTTACGCGGCGAATTCGCCTAGTAACGGCGCGGCGAGGAGAGTTTGGAGACTGGGATGGAGATCGAGAGAGTTTGGAGACCAAGGATGGAGATCGAGAGAGTTTGGAGACCAATGAAGGAGAGCGAGAGAGTTTGGAGACCAAGCATGGAGAACGAGAGAGAATGAAGACTTCGCGGGCAAGGCAAGAGTGCCGTGAGCAGAAACGGGATAACGGAACTCCACTGGACTTTGGACTCTCCCGTGAACTTTGGACCGGGAGAGGAAGTGCCACATCTCGGCAGTGGAGCGGCACACAGGCGTGCCACAACCGGCCCGGGAATCAGCGGAACGGCAGCAGTGGGCGGAGCATCTATTGGAAGCGGTACGTGAAGGACAAGTGGGTCATCCAGGAGGCACGGACTTTGGACCCAAAGTGGAGAGATCCAGCGGGCCGTGCGCAAAAGGGAAATAACGGTTCCCGGAAGCCCTATATAAGGCCGCAGAGCGCTGGCAGCTGGACCAGTCGATCACGAGGAGTCAAACCTTCAAGATCAGTTAAAGTACCAAGTAAACAGTCAGTCAAGCAAATAGTCTACGAGGGAGCACAACCAAGCGAGTCGTCGGAAGCAGCGCCGTGGGAAGCACACAAGGAGCAAGATCGCCACGTCGAGACGTTCGGGATTAGGACATCAGGAATCTCCGAATTGAGACACAGGTGGCTGAGTTCTGGAAGGCATCACGCGGCTAAGTCAAGGCGTTTGTTTTCTAACTTTGTCACGACCACACCCTGGCGAGTCGCCCGGCGGGTCTGTCAGAGACAAGCAAAAGAGTCCTAAGACGAAGAGCCGTCAGCTTGGGGAGGAAAGTTGCCTGCGACCCAGCGTACCTTGCCTGACCAAGCAGGACCTGGCGTGACGGACGAGCGGTAGATCGATTTGCGGTTTCAAGAGGCGGCAGCCTGGAGAGCCCTGCGATTACCGGCGAAGTTCCCGAGCAGCGACCGCCCAGCTCCCCGAGCGCTAGAACAACGAGATACTGGTCAGAAGACAGCGCAGAGGACAGCCACGTTACCACCGCCGCGCGGAGCTCATTGGGGAGCGCAGGAGCGTCGTGGACGTCACGCATTAGGTTGAAGCCGGGTGGAACGTTCGTCTGCGCTAGGCGTAAAGCGAAGTGAACCGCTAGACAGCCTCCTGGCGGCAGCCTTGACTGTCAGCGCGAACTGAGCAAGAACCTAGCGGGACCGTCCGGGACAGAGCAAGGGACAGGTATTGCCTCGAAAGGCGTCGGCCTGGAGAGCAAGCCTTGTTCACCCTAGTCTGAGAACGGTGACGCTTCCCTAAGCCCAGAAGGCCGAACTCTCTGCGGGTCTAAGGCGCAAAAAGCGACCCCGAGGCAGCGCGTCGGCAAGCAAGCGGAGGTGGCCACTACGAGCGTCCCGAAACCCAGGATCTAGTGGAAGCCGAGTCAAGTCGAGGAGCCAGAAAGAGGAGCGCCAGCAGCCGGCGGAACCAGAGCCAGGAGATACCGAAGCCAGCCCAGCCACACATCCGCTGTACTAGTACCACAAGAATAAATCCCACTGTTACCATTTGAACCCTTTGTTTTCTCACTGATCTACGGGCAACCACGTCATATAAATTTGGTGGGACGAACACACAATCTTCTGAGCTAGCCGCACGAATCTCGTAGCGAGCAGACGCAAAAAATCAGTTCGTTACAGTCCATTTTCTTGATCTTGTACATTAGTCTTCTAGCC
Source organism: Drosophila suzukii (assembly GCF_043229965.1). Taxonomy (NCBI): domain Eukaryota; kingdom Metazoa; phylum Arthropoda; class Insecta; order Diptera; family Drosophilidae; genus Drosophila; species Drosophila suzukii. The sequence continues at coordinate 57,493,232 of NC_092082.1, forward strand.
AAACTCTATAAAATGCTGTCGTTTTTCGAACGCGTTTCGAATTTCTGATGTTTTCCGGTTGACCTGCTCAATAGTTCCGTGCTTTTCATTCTTAGGTATGTGTTTATCAGAATCAATACTCATTTTTCAAAGAGTTTAGATTAGCATTCAAGTAGGACGTCGTTTTCCTTAACCATGTATACACTCATTTAATAATATTTTATTATGACGAAGAAAATATATACCATGTATACACTCATTTAATAATCTTTTAAGTTGACTTGCTTACAATTAAATTTGGGTTCTTATTTCTAAGAGGGTGTCTCGTGGGTGACTGCGTAATGTGAGCTTGTATGTGTGGGTGTGTGGAAATGTACATAGGAGTACGTGGTGCTATGGATATTTCACACTCCATCCGTTGAAATTTGCCCTGTCCTCAGTCGATTGTCTTGGGTATAACATTACATTTTCTTCTATGTTAATCTGATTGGGTAGATCGTTTACAAGAAATATTAAATTGTGAGAACAATTTTACATCTATCTATGGGTACCAAGCGAAAATATGCGTTTGGAACGAAGGTTAACAACCCATATATTTCTTACAGAACATTAATTATGTAAAAATATATATAATATATATTTAATTATGAATTAAATGAAATATGTTAACAATAATAAAATAAATAAAATAATATTAAATGATCCTACAAAATTTATTTCTGACTGTAATTAAAACTACAAGTACGGATTAAAGGAAAGTATTTTGTTCAATGAGGTACGTCGGTTACTTGCGAGTTGGTGCACGGTCGGAACATCATCCCTTATCAATGGTCTTGAGATGTATGATCTTATCAGACGGCCTGCTCCTTAGGTCTTGGGCATGTGACTTTAATGATGGTCAGGTAATTATAGTTCACGGTAAGTTGGTTTGTATGCTTTGATAATTCATAACCAAAAACTATAACAACTCATAACACTTGTTAACAGTTAGTTACCATCTAAAACAAAGTACATTACAGATACTTTACAAAAAGTAATCATCCAAAAGCAAGAACTTTACAGGTACCATACACAAAGTAACCATCCCAAAAACAAGACTAAAGAGAAAGTAAGCATCAAAATACTGCTAGGTAACAACTAAATACAACGTGTCCAATGTGTCAAGTCCATGTCCATTAATATGAGTACTACCCTAAAATATTTTATATCTCTGGATACTCTTCAAAGTCAAAATCTATTAAATTCTGGATGGAGCAGTGGAGACGAAATTTCTACGGGACCCCATTTTGTTGAGATTTGCTGAGGATTATTAAAAAGTTTTGTTAAAAAGGAAGCATGAACTAGTGTTGATGCTTACTAAGAATCTTGGCGATGTGTTAGAACAAAGCAGAAATGAACAAACTTTTAAACTGGAAATGACGAACATAGCCTGGAAAATTTTTCAAGTAACTCCGACCGATTTTGCAAATTTTAAGATGTATGATATTATTAAAAGTGGTGTAAGCCTACCAATCGCATTCCGGAGTTGGTATTCATATGCTAACCCAAAATAGGGGTATGGGAGTCAACACATCTGCAATGAGAAATTGTCGGCTAACCGCGAAAAAACCAAGATTTGTAATAATTGGATTTCCACTAAATGGAGAAGTTATCACAAATAATTTATCAAACTTGAAAGTTCATTTGAATTCATAACCATATGATAAACTGAATGTTGATTTTAGTAAGAATCAGTATGCTCACCTATATGAAATGTATACAAGATCTCAATCTAGTTACTATAATCGTGAATCACAACCATTTTTGACCCCAAATGAATTTAAACTGAAGGCCTCTATTATTCTGGTTGATCTTTCATATCAAAACGAATCGGTGAAAATTGGTCCTATTGATGTGAGAATTTCAATAGAACTGAAGACACCAAGTCATGAAAATACCCAAGCTTATTGTCTCCTCATACAAGACCGTTTAGTTGAATATAACCCATTAAACTGACTATCACAACGAGTTGTTTAACATTAGAAAAATGTTGAAAGATACTGTTTCGATTGATGTTCAAGGTTTCTTTGATAATAATAATAATTTTATTCTAAAGGAAATTGGAATTGTATTCGAAAAAAATCCAAACTTGAATAATAGTTTTTTAATAGAACCACCATATGATTTTACTTCACTAAATACAAAATCTCGAAAGACTGCAATTTGGTTAACCAATACACATCACAAAATTTTTTGGAACGATGGAGAGAACAGTTTTCCACAAACTCGAAAGTATCTAAGGACAATTACAAGCGGAAAACAAATTATTTGTAAAGGTGTGGAAAAGAAACGATTTTTAAAGAAGTTTTTTGGGAGTCGTCAGCTCATTAATATCGAGGAAATGGGCTGTCCGTCATTAAACAGGTTTAAAGGAAACCGGTTTCCCTATTGTGAAACACACCTTAAGGGCGGGGTTTGTGCTTTAAACAATGCATACATTATTTTGACATTTTGTAAAAGTAGCTCCAAAACAGTAAAATAATTGTTATACATCATTTTAAAGTTGAGACTAGATGTGTAAAAGCCCACAAGAAAATAAAATTAACCAAATGAAGTTTCATGAGGAAATTGACCAATTTTTTGAACAATTTAAAGGAGAGATAATTGGTCAGCATTTTCAATAACTTCTAAACACAAAAACTATGTTAATGAATCCAGGTGGACATGATCTCAAAACGACGAATTATGGTGAACACTTTACATTTTGTAATCCAGAAATGACGTCGGAAACGTGCGCCTGCTTCTTCTATGCAAATCGCCGGAATCAAAGCAGAAAATTAATTTCTATATATAACAAAAATGTTCGCAATACCAAAATAAATGAATAAATGTATTATTATGCTACAAAATAAACTTCTGACTTTTTATTTCGAGTTTAAATTACAGGTACGGAGAATGGAAAATATTTCCTTGACTGAGATATGTAGGCTACTTGCGAGTTGTTGCGCGGTCGTGATTTCAACCCCTATTATGGGAACGTATTAGAGCTAGCAGTCAGCCATGAGGTTGTTGGCGTGAGGCCCATGATCTTGTCAATGAGCGTGCGCCTTCTGGGTTGTGCATGTGTCCCTTTTATTGCGGTCAGGTAATTGACAGGTGCGCATGTTCGGGTAGCTCTTGCTTGAATCCCTTTTATGACATGTTTATGACCCATTTGTGGAAAGGAGAGAATCTAAGACAATTTACCAGTTAAACGTTCTGGGGCGGAAACAAAAATATGTATTTGAAAATATTCCACAACTGAGAATCATTAACTTGTGAGATTTATTTTATTGGGGCTCTTTTGATTTTTAAATTAGTTTTACAATCATAGGAAACATTATTTCCCAAAATGATCGGACATGTTCCTCTAAGGCAACCAGCTTTAGATGTTTTGGGTTTGCGAACTTTCTCACGTGCACAGCAACACATGTGATAATGAGGCAAAAGGGTACGTGATCAAACCTTTCCCCAACATGATCGGATATGTTCCTCTAAGATAACAACCTTTGGAAACTATGGTTGTGCGATCTTTCTCACGTGCACCTTTCTTACCTGACTATTAATTGCACATAATAAGGGGAAGGATACATGATCAATATTGTCACATGGGGATGTGGGGGCGATGTGGGCAATTAATTTTACTCTTTATAGACATGATCGTGACATTTCTATGACTTCAAAGCCCATTAAAATCAGTTAATTTATTGGATTATGCTAATTGTCCCAGAACCCGCATACGTTAATGAGGGGTCGAGGGTGGGCGGGGGCCATTAATATGCTAATTGTCCCAGAATCCGCGTTTCCCTACTACTAACGAATAGGGCTGTCATTCTTTTAATAGTTGTCCAATCCGGCTCGTTCCGACTTATATACTAAAGGCAATATAACTAAGAATTTCGAGCAGTTTCGTACCGATAGCTTTAAAACTGAGAGAAGAGACACACGAACATGGCTAGATCGACTCGGCTAGTGATCCTGATCAAGAATATATACACTTTATGGGGTCGGAAACGCTTCCTTCTGCCTGTTACATACCTTCCGACGAATCTAGTATACCCTTTTACTCTACGAGTAACGGGTATAGAAAGTGACTGACATTCTATTACAATTTATCTTACTTGCTTTTCCCAAACAACATTGCTCTGCCACTGCTGAAACACTTAGAAAATGAATATGGTTTATAGTTCTCACGAACAAATTACGCGAATTCTTAATGACATTGTTGTAAATACATTGTCAGGGCGATAGGCAAAAACGACTAAAATTATTTGTAATTTTGACGTGACGTCACATGTCAGATTTGACGAGTTCGTCACCTTACCCTACACTTAATGTTGGTTAACAGACATAAAACTAGATTAAGGATTATAATTATTGTATCGAACTGATTTTGTATGTCTGCTCGCTACGAGCCTAAGCCGTCGGGCTTGGGTAAGCGTCACCGTTCTCAGACTAGGGTGAACAGATGCTGCGCTCTCCAGGATCACTCCTTTGGACACACAACCACATGTCTCTTGCACATGTCTCAGCTCGCGCTGACAGCCTAACTTACGCAAGAAGGCTGCCTAGCGCTTCATTTCGCTTCTACGCCGAGTGTAAACGAACGTTTTACTCAGCCTCACCGGTTGCATGTTGCTCGTGACGTTTATCGGTGGTTTATGGGAGGCTGCTGTGAAGTCAGCTAAATTTCACTTCTACAGAGTCGTCGGTGCATCCATCTTAGCCATCGATGAATTAAGAACTCTTGCATATGAGATTTCTGCCATCCTTAACTCCCGTACCCTCTGTCCAATTTCAGAAAATGCTGAGGTGCTAACACCGGCGCATTTCCTGAAGGGTTTTAGCTACACTAAGTTTCCTGAACCTGACATTACTCATCTTCGCGAAGGCCACCTCAGCAGATGGCAGCGGGTGACCCAGATGCAACAACATTTCTGGAAAAGGTGGAGCAGCGAGTTTTTGTCCCTACTTCAAGAAAAGAGCAAGTGGCGCGCCGAAACGTCTAACATCAAGGTTTGAAGCATTGAGATGGCAGCTTGGGTGCATCCAGGAAGTCATAACCGGCGGGGACGGAGTCATCCGAGTAGCTATGGTCCGTACAGCTACGGGTCTGATCAAGAGAGCCGTCGCCAAACTAGCCGTTCTGCCCATCGATTCCGAGATAGTTGGAACCATACCTCTTTTACTTAGTCCGTCTGCCGCTCCGAATAAACGCTATACATTTTAATATAACCTATTCGTGCGTTATAAATTGTAATAATTGTATACAATTTTCTGATGGGCGCAAAATTTTTAGTCTTCTTCTGTTCATAGGTCTGAAAAGTGTGAGAGTAATCCTGTTCGGAGCAGATCGCCAGCGCCTAGTCATGCGCGCATAGGTGACCCCGACGTGATATAGTTTTATCGGAGTCTGCAACTCGGTCGATTGATTAATATTGTTTAAACAAACGCTTTGTTTCGCTGTCGTTATCGTGCATTCGGTCACAAACACACGAACATACATACATATGTGCATATAAAAGTGCACAGCCGGCCGTTTGATTTTTTGTACATTTTGCGCCAAAACACCAAAACTGTGTTGTGCAAATAATTCTTAGCAAAGTGAATCTCATTAAATCTTTGTTAATAGCGCATATTACATATATATATATGTACATATAGCCATACATACATTCGTTTGCCAGTTACATATATCCGCTGTTGCTAGGCAGGCAATTTATCGGCAAGAACAACATCAACCAAGTTAAAGGTTCCGTTGCATCTCGGCGACGCTTGTGAACCTCTACATTTTCGCGGTAAAAGGTATACGGTGTTTCGTGCCTCTAACGCGGTCGGACGTTTTATTTTACTTCATTGTTTTCTCCAAATTGAAAAATTTCTGATACGGAAAACTCGGTTCGGGCTCAAAATGAATCTACAAGTGACGTCGACTACTACCGAGTCAAAGCCCAATCTGTTTTGCGGCAAATGAGCTCGATGAAATGTTATTTGAACGCTGATGCGGTTAATCAGTTTGACGAAGCTGATTTGCTGGCGCGAATGGAATGGATCAATTCCTTAAACCAGGCAGATGATTCTGCGCAGACATCGTTGGAAAGACTGGATTTTGCAGAGCGACCATCGGATTAAATTTGCTGAGGTTTTCATGGATGTGAAGCCGAAACTAAGCCGAGGCTTGGCGGCTCATCGCAAGTCACAATTGTAGGCTTCAACCGCTGCAAATTCAACATCTATTGACATCACTTATAATGTGGATCTTTATTTTCGATCTAGGAAGCCTCGGTTGCCAATTTTGGAAATTGCTCGTTTTCATGGATCCTACTCTGAGTGGCCGGATTTTCTTGCGATTTGCACTTCGGTCATCGGAAATGATGATGAGCTAAACGACATTGAAAAATTACAATATTTGCGTTCGAGTTTGGGCGGCGTGGCTCTGGAAACCATACGCTCGCTTGAACCCTGGAATGCTAATTATAAAAAGGCTATGAATTTGCTGGTTAATCGATTTGATAATAAAGTTTTACACTTTCAGGCACACGTTCATGCAATATTTGGTTTAAAGGGTGTCGAGAAGGGATCTTCAAAGAGTCTTCGGGAGCTGAGTCATTGCATGAATTCGCATCTGCGAGCCATTGGAACATTTATGCCTTGCCGAGCAATTTTAGATTCGGCCTCCCAGCTAAACTTTATAACCTCTCGCTTAGCTAGCCAACTAAACTTAAATCATAGAAGATCGCAAACCTCGATTTCTGGGATAGGAGAATCTTCCATGATCTCTGATAAGACTGTCGATATTCTTGTGCAATCACGAGATGCAAGCTTTGGTGCGGCATTCACAGCGGTTGTGACTCACAGTATTTCTGATTATCAGCCCCATTTCAATATAAATGCAACATAATGGAAGATACCTCAAAACATTTCGCTCGCTGATCCTCATTTCAATCAATCACAAAGAATTGACCTTCTACTCGGCGCTGGGTTGTTTTTCGAAATAACTTCTATGGGACAAATTCATTTGGATAAGGCTTTGCCTACTCTTCAGAACACCAAACTTGGTTGGATAGTCTCTGGAGGGTTATCATCGAACATGCCAACTCATAAATCGGTTTACAAGCCAGCATCAAGGACCCAGCCGCCATTGTAAAACGATTTTGGGAAATTGAGGACTTCACTTCGTCTAAGCCATCTTTATTGCCGGAAGACTTGCGATGTGAGCAACTTTTCACTGAAAATTGCACTAGACTTGAAAACGGCCAATACTATGTTTGTCTCTTGTCCACTTCCGGATTCGAATCTCTAGGTGATTCTTATTGCCTGGCTCGTCGTCGTTTCAAGAGTTTGGAAGCTAAACTAGATAGAAACCCAGCCCTGAAAGCTCAGTACTCATCATTTTTGAGGGAGTATATCGATCTAGGTCACATGTGTCTTGTAACTAAGGAACCGTCAGAAACACAATTCTTTTTGACCCACCATTGCGTACATAAGCAGGAGAGCACGAGTACGAAGCTTCGTGCCGTTCTTGATGGATCTGCTAAAACAACTTCTGGTAGTTATTAATTATAAATATAAGGGTGGCATATTTGTTGTCTTCCCCACAAACACTGCCCAAGTGCAATTTGCTTTAAAAATATTTGATCTAAGCTTGGCAGATTAAACTAGAACATTAATCTTTTTACACAAAGTTATATACACCAGAGAGCCATCATACTTATTTGAAAAATTACAATTCTGTAGATCTACAAGAACAAAGAATATTATCTGCATCCGACTGAGGCTTCTGCTTTCAAAAAGACAATTTTTTATAAATGCGTTTAGAACGTGGAACGAGCCTCTCAACTACATAAAAGAAACTAGGAGCGCAACACTGTTTAAGACAAAACTTCACTCACCCATAAAAAATATCAGTTCTAGTCTGCTAAAAGGTCTCTTATCCAATTTTAACATTGTGACTTATCCCCAAAACCTTTTCCTCACTTTTTTTAGTTTCTATTTAATTTCATTTGTCATTCTAAATGTGCAATAATTAATGCAACAATGTATGTCATTATATTTAAGAACCAATTTTGTCAAAATGTAAATATGTTTATTTTAGTTGTGACTAACGGAGTAGAACTTGTAGCGTTAGGAAGCTTAAAACAATAAGTAATAATAATAATAATAATAATAATAATAATAATAATAATAATAATAATAATAATAATAATAATAATAATAATAATAATAATAATAATAATAATAATAATAATAATAATAATAATAATAATAATAATAATAATAATAATAATAATAATAATAATAATAATAATAATAATAATAATAATAATAATAATGATAATAATAATAATAATAATAATAATAATAATAATAATAATAATAATAATAATAATAATAATAATAATAATAATAATAATAATAATAATAATAATAATAATAATAATAATAATAATAATAATGATAATAATAATAATAATAATAATAACAATAATAATAATAATAATAATAATAATAATAATAATAATAATAATAATAATAATAATAATAACAATAATAATAATAACAATAATAATAATAATAATATTGATAAAATAATATGTTGCTACATGTCGAAGACGCAGAGCATTTGTCGCAATTCCTGCTTCCTGACGAGTCTGCCTGAATTTAAAGCTATCGGCGAACGTGTTTCTTTTTCCATCGAAATGGTTAATTAGCACTTCCTTAATTTCGTTGAACTGAAGATTGTGAGGAGTTGAATAACTCCCCACAAATAGAAGCAACAGCAGATGGCCGGCCGCTTACCAGTTACGCGGCGAATTCGCCTAGTAACGGCGCGGCGAGGAGAGTTTGGAGACTGGGATGGAGATCGAGAGAGTTTGGAGACCAAGGATGGAGATCGAGAGAGTTTGGAGACCAATGAAGGAGAGCGAGAGAGTTTGGAGACCAAGCATGGAGAACGAGAGAGAATGAAGACTTCGCGGGCAAGGCAAGAGTGCCGTGAGCAGAAACGGGATAACGGAACTCCACTGGACTTTGGACTCTCCCGTGAACTTTGGACCGGGAGAGGAAGTGCCACATCTCGGCAGTGGAGCGGCACACAGGCGTGCCACAACCGGCCCGGGAATCAGCGGAACGGCAGCAGTGGGCGGAGCATCTATTGGAAGCGGTACGTGAAGGACAAGTGGGTCATCCAGGAGGCACGGACTTTGGACCCAAAGTGGAGAGATCCAGCGGGCCGTGCGCAAAAGGGAAATAACGGTTCCCGGAAGCCCTATATAAGGCCGCAGAGCACTGGCAGCTGGACCAGTCGATCACGAGGAGTCAAACCTTCAAGATCAGTTAAAGTACCAAGTAAACAGTCAGTCAAGCAAATAGTCTACGAGGGAGCACAACCAAGCGAGTCGTCGGAAGCAGCGCCGTGGGAAGCACACAAGGAGCAAGATCGCCACGTCGAGACGTTCGGGATTAGGACATCAGGAATCTCCGAATTGAGACACAGGTGGCTGAGTTCTGGAAGGCATCACGCGGCTAAGTCAAGGCGTTTGTTTTCTAACTTTGTCACGACCACACCCTGGCGAGTCGCCCGGCGGGTCTGTCAGAGACAAGCAAAAGAGTCCTAAGACGAAGAGCCGTCAGCTTGGGGAGGAAAGTTGCCTGCGACCCAGCGTACCTTGCCTGACCAAGCAGGACCTGGCGTGACGGACGAGCGGTAGATCGATTTGCGGTTTCAAGAGGCGGCAGCCTGGAGAGCCCTGCGATTACCGGCGAAGTTCCCGAGCAGCGACCGCCCAGCTCCCCGAGCGCTAGAACAAAGAGATACTGGTCAGAAGACAGCGCAGAGGACAGCCACGTTACCACCGCCGCGCGGAGCTCATTGGGGAGCGCAGGAGCGTCGTGGACGTCACGCATTAGGTTGAAGCCGGGTGGAACGTTCGTCTGCGCTAGGCGTAAAGCGAAGTGAACCGCTAGACAGCCTCCTGGCGGCAGCCTTGACTGTCAGCGCGAACTGAGCAAGAACCTAGCGGGACCGTCCGGGACAGAGCAAGGGACAGGTATTGCCTCGAAAGGCGTCGGCCTGGAGAGCAAGCCTTGTTCACCCTAGTCTGAGAACGGTGACGCTTCCCTAAGCCCAGAAGGCCGAACTCTCTGCGGGTCTAAGGCGCAAAAAGCGACCCCGAGGCAGCGCGTCGGCAAGCAAGCGGAGGTGGCCACTACGAGCGTCCCGAAACCCAGGATCTAGTGGAAGCCGAGTCAAGTCGAGGAGCCAGAAAGAGGAGCGCCAGCAGCCGGCGGAACCAGAGCCAGGAGATACCGAAGCCAGCCCAGCCACACATCCGCTGTACTAGTACCACAAGAATAAATCCCACTGTTACCATTTGAACCCTTTGTTTTCTCACTGATCTACGGGCAACCACGTCATATAAATTTGGTGGGACGAGCACACAATCTTCTGAGCTAGCCGCACGAATCTCGTAGCGAGCAGACGCAAAAAATCAGTTCGTTACAGTCCATTTTCTTGATCTTGTACATTAGTCTTCTAGCCAAACTCTATAAAATGCTGTCGTTTTTCGAACGCGTTTCGAATTTCTGATGTTTTCCGGTTGACCTGCTCAATAGTTCCGTGCTTTTCATTCTTAGGTATGTGTTTATCAGAATCAATACTCATTTTTCAAAGAGTTTAGATTAGCATTCAAGTAGGACGTCGTTTTCCTTAACCATGTATACACTCATTTAATAATATTTTATTATGACGAAGAAAATATATACCATGTATACACTCATTTAATAATCTTTTAAGTTGACTTGCTTACAATTAAATTTGGGTTCTTATTTCTAAGAGGATGTCTCGTGGGTGACTGCGTAATGTGAGCTTGTATGTGTGGGTGTGTGGAAATGTACATAGGAGTACGTGGTGCTATGGATATTTCACACTCCATCCGTTGAAATTTGCCCTGTCCTCAGTCGATTGTCTTGGGTATAACATTACATTTTCTTCTATGTTAATCTGATTGGGTAGATCGTTTACAAGAAATATTAAATTGTGAGAACAATTTTACATCTATCTATGGGAACCAAGCGAAAATATGCGTTTGGAACGAAGGTTAACAACCCATATATTTCTTACAGAACATTAATTATGTAAAAATATATATAATATATATTTAATTATGAATTAAATGAAATATGTTAACAATAATAAAATAAATAAAATAATATTAAATGATCCTACAAAATTTATTTCTGACTGTAATTAAAACTACAAGTACGGATTAAAGGAAAGTATTTTGTTCAATGAGGTACGTCGGTTACTTGCGAGTTGGTGCACGGTCGGAACATCATCCCTTATCAATGGTCTTGAGATGTATGATCTTATCAGACGGCCTGCTCCTTAGGTCTTGGGCATGTGACTTTAATGATGGTCAGGTAATTATAGTTCACGGTAAGTTGGTTTGTATGCTTTGATAATTCATAACCAGAAACTATAACAACTCATAACACTTGTTAACAGTTAGTTACCATCTAAAACAAAGTACATTACAGATACTTTACAAAAAGTAATCATCCAAAAGCAAGAACTTTACAGGTACCATACACAAAGTAACCATCCCAAAAACAAGACTAAAGAGAAAGTAAGCATCAAAATACTGCTAGGTAACAACTAAATACAACGTGTCCAATGTGTCAAGTCCATGTCCATTAATATGAGTACTACCCTAAAATATTTTATATCTCTGGATACTCTTCAAAGTCAAAATCTATTAAATTCTGGATGGAGCAGTGGAGACGAAATTTCTACGGGACCCCATTTTGTTGAGATTTGCTGAGGATTATTAAAAAGTCTTGTTAAAAAGGAAGCATGAACTAGTGTTGATGCTTACTAAGAATCTTGGCGATGTGTTAGAACAAAGCAGAAATGAACAAACTTTTAAACTGGAAATGACGAACATAGCCTGGAAAATTTTTCAAGTAACTCCGACCGATTTTGCAAATTTTAAGATGTATGATATTATTAAAAGTGGTGTAAGCCTACCAATCGCATTCCGGAGTTGGTATTCATATGCTAACCCAAAATAGGGGTATGGGAGTCAACACATCTGCAATGAGAAATTGTCGGCTAACCGCGAAAAAACCAAGATTTGTAATAATTGGATTTCCACTAAATGGAGAAGTTATCACAAATAATTTATCAAACTTGAAAGTTCATTTGAATTCATAACCATATGATAAACTGAATGTTGATTTTAGTAAGAATCAGTATGCTCACCTATATGAAATGTATACAAGATCTCAATCTAGTTACTATAATCGTGAATCACAACCATTTTTGACCCCAAATGAATTTAAACTGAAGGCCTCTATTATTCTGGTTGATCTTTCATATCAAAACGAATCGGTGAAAACTGGTCCTATTGATGTGAGAATTTCAATAGAACTGAAGACACCAAGTCATGAAAATACCCAAGCTTATTGTCTCCTCATACAAGACCGTTTAGTTGAATATAACCCATTAAACTGACTATCACAACGAGTTGTTTAACATTAGAAAAATGTTGAAAGATACTGTTTCGATTGATGTTCAAGGTTTCTTTGATAATAATAATAATTTTATTCTAAAGGAAATTGGAATTGTATTCGAAAAAGATCCAAACTTGAATAATAGTTTTTTAATAGAACCACCATATGATTTTACTTCACTAAATACAAAATCTCGAAAGACTGCAATTTGGTTAACCAATACACATCACAAAATTTTTTGGAACGATGGAGAGAACAGTTTTCCACAAACTCGAAAGTATCTAAGGACAATTACAAGCGGAAAACAAATTATTTGTAAAGGTGTGGAAAAGAAACGATTTTTAAAGAAGTTTTTTGGGAGTCGTCAGCTCATTAATATCGAGGAAATGGGCTGTCCGTCATTAAACAGGTTTAAAGGAAACCGGTTTCCCTATTGTGAAACACACCTTAAGGGCGGGGTTTGTGCTTTAAACAATGCATACATTATTTTGACATTTTGTAAAAGTAGCTCCAAAACAGTAAAATAATTGTTATACATCATTTTAAAGTTGAGACTAGATGTGTAAAAGCCCACAAGAAAATAAAATTAACCAAATGAAGTTTCATGAGGAAATTGACCAATTTTTTGAACAATTTAAAGGAGAGATAATTGGTCAGCATTTTCAATAACTTCTAAACACAAAAACTATGTTAATGAATCCAGGTGGACATGATCTCAAAACGACGAATTATGGTGAACACTTTACATTTTGTAATCCAGAAATGACGTCGGAAACGTGCGCCTGCTTCTTCTATGCAAATCGCCGGAATCAAAGCAGAAAATTAATTTCTATATATAACAAAAATGTTCGCAATACCAAAATAAATGAATAAATGTATTATTATGCTACAAAATAAACTTCTGACTTTTTATTTCGAGTTTAAATTACAGGTACGGAGAATGGAAAATATTTCCTTGACTGAGATATGTAGGCAACTTGCGAGTTGTTGCGCGGTCGTGATTTCAACCCCTATTATGGGAACGTATTAGAGCTAGCAGTCAGCCATGAGGTTGTTGGCGTGAGGCCCATGATCTTGTCAATGAGCGTGCGCCTTCTGGGTTGTGCATGTGTCCCTTTTATTGCGGTCAGGTAATTGACAGGTGCGCATGTTCGGGTAGCTCTTGCTTGAATCCCTTTTATGACATGTTTATGACCCATTTGTGGAAAGGAGAGAATCTAAGACAATTTACCAGTTAAACGTTCTGGGGCGGAAACAAAAATATGTATTTGAAAATATTCCACAACTGAGAATCATTAACTTGTGAGATTTATTTTATTGGGGCTCTTTTGATTTTTAAATTAGTTTTACAATCATAGGAAACATTATTTCCCAAAATGATCGGACATGTTCCTCTAAGGCAACCAGCTTTAGATGTTTTGGGTTTGCGAACTTTCTCACGTGCACAGCAACACATGTGATAATGAGGCAAAAGGGTACGTGATCAAACCTTTCCCCAACATGATCGGATATGTTCCTCTAAGATAACAACCTTTGGAAACTATGGTTGTGCGATCTTTCTCACGTGCACCTTTCTTACCTGACTATTAATTGCACATAATAAGGGGAAGGATACATGATCAATATTGTCACATGGGGATGTGGGGGCGATGTGGGCAATTAATTTTACTCTTTATAGACATGATCGTGACATTTCTATGACTTCAAAGCCCATTAAAATCAGTTAATTTATTGGATTATGCTAATTGTCCCAGAACCCGCATACGTTAATGAGGGGTCGAGGGTGGGCGGGGGCCATTAATATGCTAATTGTCCCAGAATCCGCGTTTCCCTACTACTAACGAATAGGGCTGTCATTCTTTTAATAGTTGTCCAATCCGGCTCGTTCCGACTTATATACTAAAGGCAATATAACTAAGAATTTCGATCAGTTTCGTACCGATAGCTTTAAAACTGAGAGAAGAGACACACGAACATGGCTAGATCGACTCGGCTAGTGATCCTGATCAAGAATATATACACTTTATGGGGTCGGAAACGCTTCCTTCTGCCTGTTACATACCTTCCGACGAATCTAGTATACCCTTTTACTCTACGAGTAACGGGTATAGAAAGTGACTGACATTCTATTACAATTTATCTTACTTGCTTTTCCCAAACAACATTGCTCTGCCACTGCTGAAACACTTAGAAAATGAATATGGTTTATAGTTCTCACGAACAAATTACGCGAATTCTTAATGACATTGTTGTAAATACATTGTCAGGGCGATAGGCAAAAACGACTAAAATTATTTGTAATTTTGACGTGACGTCACATGTCAGATTTGACGAGTTCGTCACCTTACCCTACACTTAATGTTGGTTAACAGACATAAAACTAGATTAAGGATTATAATTATTGTATCGAACTGATTTTGTATGTCTGCTCGCTACGAGCCTAAGCCGTCGGGCTTGGGTAAGCGTCACCGTTCTCAGACTAGGGTGAACAGATGCTGCGCTCTCCAGGATCACTCCTTTGGACACACAACCACATGTCTCTTGCACATGTCTCAGCTCGCGCTGACAGCCTATATTACGCAAGAAGGCTGCCTAGCGCTTCATTTCGCTTCTACGCCGAGTGTAAACGAACGTTTTACTCAGCCTCACCGGTTGCATGTTGCTCGTGACGTCTCCGCATGGCTCGATCTACATTGCGTAGCTGTCGTGTTGTGGTGGCTGGCTTGCTGCTGACGATGTCCGGCGCACTGCTCCTGAATGCGTAGAGTGGTTTCTGGCACTCGGGGTTTCGGCCATACGGTAATCCGGGACTTCACGAGTCGAAATCGCAGGGCTCTCCAGAACTACTCCACTTGAGTCCGTACACGATCGACCGCGCCCCTTTTTGGCTCGTTGCACTTGGGGTTTCAGACACACGCCGTTCCGGGACTTCACGAGTCAAGTCGTAGGGCTCTCCCGGACTACTCAACTTGAGACCTTACACGATCGACCTCTCTCCCTTTCTGGCTGATCGCGCCAGGACCTGCTCCGTTTCCACTTTACGTACTGGGCTCGCGCCCGGACACGATAAGATAGTGCTTGGGGCGAGGTACACTGGGTTTAGACGATTTTCTCCCCGAGCTTACGGTTTCTTGTCGCAGGCCCTCACTGCTCAGACTCTCAGGTATAATGCGAGGATTAAGTTGAGACAGGAATAAGCAGATCACCCTGAACCAGCCGTGTGATGCCCTCTGGACCTTAGCTACCTGTGTCTCTATTTGCAGATTCCTAGCGTCCCAATCCCAAACGCCTCGACGTAGCGATCTTCGTCCTTGTAGACTCCCACGGCAATGCTTCCGATGATTCGACTGGTTATGGTTCACTTGTAGCTTACTTGGTTGACTTACTTGTTCCCTTTGATATCTTGACTTATCTTGACGGATTGACTCCTCGGGATCGACTAAACCAGCTGCCAGCGCCATGCGGACATATATAGGGCCTCCGGGAACCGTTATTTCCCATTTGCGCATGGCCCGCTGAATCTCTCCACTCCAGGTGCAAGGTCCAAGGATCCTGTTTGACCCATTTGTCCTTCACGCACAGCTTCAAACTGGAACTTCCTATGCTGCCGCCCGCTGGTTCTCATGATGCATGTGGCCAGCCTGAGTGCCGCTGCGCTGCCAAGATGTGGCAGTTCCTCTATTGCCAATTTTTTTTGCACACGCACTCTCGCTCTGCCCGCAGAGTCTCCACTCTGTCATTCCCCTTAGTCTTCAAACTCTCTTTCTGAGTTCTTTTTCCAACCTTATTCTTCAAACTCTCTTTCTGAGATCTTTCTTCAACCGCTTTTCACCGCGCCGTTACTACGTGATTTCGACGGCTATCCGTTCTTACTGCTGTTGGAATTTGTGGGGAGTTATTCAACTCCTCATATTCCCCCATACTTCGGGAAACATTTAAAACTCCTTCCTTCTCTCCGGCGTTTCCTTGAATATCCGAGCCTTTAGGTGCTTGCGATGCTTCCGCTGATTCCCTAGGCACTCCCTGTTGCACCCTCGACGCTTTTAGCTGCATTGAATTCCTACAGCGTCGTCCTCCTTGTACCAATTTTAAATCCCCCGCGCCGATCCTCCATCTGGTCCCACTGTGCACCGATACCCATTAGCTATCGACAATCCACCGGGCCTCCGTTCACATTTCCCAAGTCGATCTTCTATCTGGTCCCACTAAGCAGCGATACCCATAAGCTATCGATAACCCAGCGGGACTCCAAATGAGTAAATGAGTGAGTAGCCATCAGCTATAAATTTCGCTTGGGCGGCGTTGCCACTGGATCGCTGCGATGTTTTCCATAAACGATGTTTCCATTTTTGCGTGTGCTTATCGAACGCACTATCGTTCATTGCCAATCGACCGCCTAATCGCCTTTTCCTCGTCCTCAGCCGGTTAAACTGGGCATTACGCTGGCAACATTCGAGAGAGATTGCGAAGAGTATATCGCAACCGAGGCAACAGGTAAGTATTGTGATGTTTGTTTTCTGCTTCCTGGACTAACCTTTTCTTTTCTTTCAGATTGCTGATACTGCTATGTATGGCCCTTAGCTTTGACATCCTGTTTTAAGCCGTCTTCCCCCAGTCCTATGCCGGTCGTTTTTTATTGGTCGCTGCTCTTCGAACAATCTCAAGCTCGCGAGCCCCAACATCACCCAGAATGCGCATCCGTCCTTCTTCACCCACACACTGCGCCTACCGCCCAGGCTGCGTGCCTCCCCGATTCCTTCGGGCCATTCGTCCTTCGCGATCTCTCGGTTTCGGTGGGGTGCATGGCTCCGGTCTGCCTCGGGTTCTCGGTTCCCGTGGGCTCACACGTGGGACTTCCTCCTCCCAATTCCTATGCTCCTCCGCTGCTGCCGTATCTTCCGCGGGTCCCTCGGCTGCGGCGGATCGGGCTGTGGCTGCTGGCGCTGCTCGGGCTGTTGCTGTTGTGGTGGCTCGGCTTGATGTTCCAGTGGTGGCTGCTCGAACCTCGGCGTGGGTGGTAGTGCTGGCGTCCACTGTGGTGATCCCTCGTACCGCGGTGTGGGTGGGGCTTCGGGCAGCCACCGCGGAGGTGAGGCCGCTCAATCTGCTGCCACTTCTGGTGGCGGGAAGGTTACAGGGCTCCTGTCGGTCCTGGGGCGGCTCCTCGGTGGCCCACTCGACCTCTGCCGAGCCAGTCGTAATGCGGCCGTTGGCCTGATTTAAGGCCCTTCCAAGCCGCCATCGCCTCTGTTCCACCCGCGGGGTTCCACCAACTCGACGTCGCTGTCGGAGCTGATGACCAGCTCGGGCACGCCCCGCGTGGAGATCTGCCGCGGGGATTGGGTAGGCCGGGATGTCGACCATCCTTGCCCCGTGCTAGACCTCTTCTCTGATCTGTGCCGTCTTCCCCTTCCTTCGAAAGACTGCCGATGTGTATTTTCTAATCAGTTCCAATCGAATCCTTGGACGCTTTCGTTTGCTCCCCTCCAAATTCTTGTAGTTCTCATGTTGTCCTTGACCTCATTTCTTGTATCTTTGTAGTTACCTTGTAGCATCCTTGGAGATTGCTTGGAGTTACCTTGTGGTATCCTTGGAGTCATATCGTAGTATCCTTGAAGTCATCTGTAGAATCCTTTGAGTTATTTCATAGTATCCTTGGAGAATCCTTGTAGTTATTTCGTAGTATCCTTGGAGAATCCTTGGAGTTATCTTGTAGTGTTCTTAAATAATCGTTGGGTTTTCCCTTAAGTGACCCATTTGTCCTTCACGCACAGCTTCAAACTGGAACTTCCTATGCTGCCGTCCGCTGGTTCTCATGATGCATGTGGCCCGCCTGAGTGCCGCTGCGCTGCCAAGATGTGGCAGTTCCTCTATTGCCAATTTTTTTTGCACACGCACTCTCGCTCTGCCCGCAGAGTCTCCACTCTGTCATTCCCCTTAGTCTTCAAACTCTCTTTCTGAGTTCTTTTTCCAACCTTATTCTTCAAACTCTCTTTCTGAGATCTTTCTTCAACCGCTTTTCACCGCGCCGTTACTACGTGATTTCGACGGCTATCCGTTCTTACTGCTGTTGGAATTTGTGGGGAGTTATTCAACTCCTCATATTCCCCCATACTTCGGGAAACATTTAAAACTCCTTCCTTCTCTCCGGCGTTTCCTTGAATATCCGAGCCTTTGATGCTTGCGATGCTTCCGCTGATTCCCTAGGCACTCCCTGTTGCACCCTCGACGCTTTTAGCTGCATTGAATTCCTACAGCGTCGTCCTCCTTGTACCAATTTTAAATCCCCCGCGCCGATCCTCCATCTGGTCCCACTGTGCACCGATACCCATTAGCTATCGACAATCCACCGGGCCTCCGTTCACATTTCCCAAGTCGATCTTCTATCTGGTCCCACTAAGCAGCGATACCCATAAGCTATCGATAACCCAGCGGGACTCCAAATGAGTAAATGAGTGAGTAGCCATCAGCTATAAATTTCGCTTGGGCGGCGTTGCCACTGGATCGCTGCGATGTTTTCCATAAACGATGTTTCCATTTTTGCGTGTGCTTATCGAACGCACTATCGTTCATTGCCAATCGACCGCCTAATCGCCTTTTCCTCGTCCTCAGCCGGTTAAACTGGGCATTACGCTGGCAACATTCGAGAGAGATTGCGAAGAGTATATCGCAACCGAGGCAACAGGTAAGTATTGTGATGTTTGTTTTCTGCTTCCTGGACTAACCTTTTCTTTTCTTTCAGATTGCTGATACTGCTATGTATGGCCCTTAGCTTTGACATCCTGTTTTAAGCCGTCTTCCCCCAGTCCTATGCCGGTCGTTTTTTATTGGTCGCTGCTCTTCGAACAATCTCAAGCTCGCGAGCCCCAACATCACCCAGAATGCGCATCCGTCCTTCTTCACCCACACACTGCGCCTACCGCCCAGGCTGCGTGCCTCCGCGATTCCTTCGGGCCATTCGTCCTTCGCAATCTCTCGGTTTCGGTGGGGTGCATGGCTCCGGTCTGCCTCGGGTTCTCGGTTCCCGTGGGCTCACACGTGGGACTTCCTCCTCCCAATTCCTATGCTCCTCCGCTGCTGCCGTATCTTCCGCGGGTCCCTCGGCTGCGGCGGATCGGGCTGTGGCTGCTGGCGCTGCTCGGGCTGTTGCTGTTGTGGTGGCTCGGCTTGATGTTCCAGTGGTGGCTGCTCGAACCTCGGCGTGGGTGGTAGTGCTGGCGTCCACTGTGGTGATCCCTCGTACCGCGGTGTGGGTGGGGCTTCGGGCAGCCACCGCGGAGGTGAGGCCGCTCAATCTTCTGCCATTTCTGGTGGCGGGAAGGTTACAGGGCTCCTGTCGGTCCTGGGGCGGCTCCTCGGTGGCCCACTCGACCTCTGCCGAGCCAGTCGTAATGCGGCCGTTGGCCTGATTTAAGGCCCTTCCAAGCCGCCATCGCCTCTGTTCCACCCGCGGGGTTCCACCAACTCGACGTCGCTGTCGGAGCTGATGACCAGCTCGGGCACGCCCCGCGTGGAGATCTGCCGCGGGGATTGGGTAGGCCGGGATGTCGACCATCCTTGCCCCGTGCTAGACCTCTTCTCTGATCTGTGCCGTCTTCCCCTTCCTTCGAAAGACTGCCGATGTGTATTTTCTAATCAGTTCCAATCGAATCCTTGGACGCTTTCGTTTGCTCCCCTCCAAATTCTTGTAGTTCTCATGTTGTCCTTGACCTCATTTCTTGTATCTTTGTAGTTACCTTGTAGCATCCTTGGAGATTGCTTGGAGTTACCTTGTGGTATCCTTGGAGTCATATCGTAGTATCCTTGAAGTCATCTGTAGAATCCTTTGAGTTATTTCATAGTATCCTTGGAGAATCCTTGTAGTTATTTCGTAGTATCCTTGGAGAATCCTTGGAGTTATCTTGTAGTGTTCTTAAATAATCGTTGGGTTTTCCCTTAAGTGTTCTTGGTACACCCTCGGAGTTACCCTGTAGTGTCCTTGGAGAATCCTTGGAGTTATGTTGGATAATCCTTGGATAATCCTTGGAGTTTCCCTGTAGTGTCCTTGGAGTGTCCTTGAAGGATCCTTGGAGCATCCTTGGAGGGTCCTTGGAACACCCTTGGAGTTTAGCTGGAGTGTCCTTGGAGCGTCCTTGGAGTGTCCTTGGAGGATCCTTTGAGAATTCTTGGAGGATCCTAGGAGAATCCATGGAGTTTTAATGTTATTTTGCGTCTGTTGTGCCTGCATGTTGTGCCGTATCTTGCACTTAACTTTTGCTGTTTTGCCTTATGTTTTCGGGCATTCCATGAATTCAACTGCATGCTGCAGAAGCTTCCGCCGCCGATGTCTCCTTGATACCTCCAAGCGTCTCTGGTAGAGGCTGCCTTGACAAAGCGTCTGCCACCACTTTGAGCTGTCCTTTCCTGTACGCTATCTCGAAGTCGTACTGCTTCAACTCCAGGGCCTGAAGGGCTTTCTATGATGTTGGGCCACTTCATCGTCATATGGTCGGTTAGTGGTGGTAACCTTCAAGATATGGCTTGAGCTTTCGGATAGTCCAGACGATTGCCAAGCACTCCTTCTCGGTCGTTGAGTTGTTCTTCTCAGCATCGTTGAGCGTTCGGCTTGAGTAGGAATTACCTTTTTACCTTTCTCAGTTTCCTGGGTCAATATTGCTCCGATGCCGAAGTCGCTCGCTTCCGTTTTGCAGGGTGAAGGCTTTGTCGAAGTCCGGGCACGCCAGTACGGGGTTTGCAACGAGTCTTGCCCTTACCCACTGGCAACAGCCATTGCGTAGCAAGTCATTGAATGGTTGAATTTTTTTTGGCGTAGTCAGGTACAAATCGGCGGTACCATGATACTATGCCCAGGTACTGCCGGAGTTCTCTTACTGGTTGCTCTAGTTCGCCGATGGCTGCTATCTTTTACGCATCCTTCCTTCGCTAGTCACTCGATGGCCGAGATATAAAAGTTCTTTCTTAAGAAAGTGGCATTTTTTCGGGTATAGCATCAGATTTGCTTCCTTCAGCCGCCGGTACAGTTCCTTCAGATTCGCTTTGTCCATCCTTCAGGTATAAAATGTGCATCCCTCAGTTGGTGGAGAATATAATTTTTTCGGGGCATTGGGTAGGCAACCTTTATAGACATGACATTGAATTGTCTTAAGTCGACGCAAAGTCTGCACTTGCCCGTCATCTTTTTAACCATTACGATGGGAGAGCTGTATGGTCTTTTTGAGTTCTCTATGTATCCCGTTTGGGGAAGCTCGTAGACCTTTGCATTGATCTCCCCTTGAACTTTCGGATTCTTGGAGTAGTATTGCTGCTTGATTGGTTTTTCGTCATCATCGTGATCTGATGCTTTGCCATGTTTGATGTTCCTTCATGGTGTTGAGGCTCAGCTCTGCCTCCAGGAATTTCGTCGTGTCGGTTTCCTCGCTTGTCTGTTGCACGACTGCCACCGACAGCTTCGCCTCGAGCCACCCATTGTGTCGATTTCCGGCCGGTATTAATATTTCGCGCTCAGCACACTTTATCTCGGTTCCAACTTGAGTTAGAAATTTCCATCCCAACACCAATGAATCCACTACCCCTGGTAGTATCAGCAGGTTCATGGTCAGGCGCGTGTTCCCAAATGGGATTACCACCTCCAGCTGTGCATCGATTCGTATCTTCCCGAAGACAGCCAGATTGTCCGCCAGTTCTTCGCTTATAAAGCTTGCTGTTGCCCCGGTGTCGATTGTGGCCTTGAAGGTGCCTCCACCAATCGTCCCCGCTGAGGACAACTGCTTCTCCTCCTCGATCATCTTGCAAGTTTGTAGAATCTTTCGACTTCCGTTCGATTTCATTCTACGGAACTTGTTCTCCTGAGCAAAGGCTTCCCGCTCCTTCTTCAGTTCATCGAACTCGTCGGCTAGGATCATCAGCGTGTCCAAGTCCGATATTTTGTAGGCTCTGAGGCAGATTCACAGGTTGGGAGTGTTGTTTTCTTTAATTATGTTGAGTGTTTCTTTTGTGGAATACCCGAGCGTTTTCATCAGCTTCTGCATGTCGATCATATAGTCCCTGAACGACTCGCCGTACCCCTGCTTTCGTTGCTTAACCTGATCCGTCATCTTTCGATGAACTCCGCTCACGTTTTCCACTGCTTGTTATTGGAGATGAACCACTTCAAGGCCCTCCCATCATGTCTAGATCCAGGCCATATGTGTTGGCGGGCCATTCCACTTGTTCAAAAAACTCAAACGAGTTCTCCCCACCGTCGAACCTGATCGACCAATCGCGGACTTGCTTAGCGACCTTTGCATAGTCTGGCTGGCTGGGTTCAGAGATCGGTGCTGTTGATTTCCTTTCCTGGCTTGCATCTCTCTTTTGCAGGTTGTCGAAACACAGGCTTGCCACAAGGATTTCTCCCTCGGCGTTTGTCTGCGTAATGCTTGGGCCAGTTTTCTCGGTGTATGCTGCCTTAAGCTCGGGCCAGATCCCGACAAGTTTCGTGTCGCTCTCCGTCTCAGAATAATAGTCTGACAATGCCTTCCTCTTATCTTCTGATTTGACCTACAGAGTGATGTTTAGCCTCTGTGAGACATAGGCAAAGTCATCTGTTTTGGGGCGGTAAATCCACTTCTTCCCCATTCTGCTTTAACTTGTTTTCACTGCAGGGACAATCACGTTTTGGGCGCCAGATGTAACGAACTGATTTTGTGTTCGTACCACCAAATTAATATAAACGTGACCTTCCAGTAGCTCAGTGAGAAAGCGCAGAATTCACGGGTTCGTTGTGGGTTTATTGCTGGTATAATATAACAGCTGCTCGTCTGTCCTTAATATCGCCACTCAAGGCCTTCGGTATCTCCGACGGCTCCTGATCGCCTCGATGATTTCTCGCCTCGTTGACTCGGTGCTCCGATCCTGTAGCTCCCTGAAGATGATCGGAGCCGCTCGTCTCTGATGCGTTGACCTGACCAATGCTTATAACGTCTGGGACTCGCGAGAGCGTCAGCCGTGCGGGCTAAGGAAAGCGGCACCATTCTCAGACTAGGATGAACAGATGCTGCGCTTTCCAGGATTACTCCTTTCGACACGCAACCACCTGTCCACCTTGCTCTGTCCCGGATGCTCGCTGACAGCCCAACTTACGCAAGGAGGCAGCCAAGCGCTTCACTTCGCTTTTACGCCGAGTGTAAACGAACGTTCCACCCTAGCCTCACCCTTTTGCATGTTGCCCGTGACGTCTCCGCATGGCTCGATCTGTCTTGCGTAGCTGTCGTGTTGTGGTGGCTGGCTTGCTGCTGACGATGTCCTGCGCACTGCTCCTGAATGCGTAGAGTGATTTCTGGCACTCGGGGTTTCGGTCATACGGTAATCCGGGATTCAACGAGTCGAAATCGTAGGGCTCTTCTGAACTACTCCACTTGAGACCGTACACGATCGACCGCTCTCCCTTCTGGCTCGTTACACTCGGGGTTTCAGACACACGCCGTTCCGGGACTCCACGAGTCAAACCGTAGGGCTCTCCTACACAATCGACCGCTCTCCCTTTCTGGCTGATCGCGCCAGGACCTGCTTCGTTTCCACGTGACGTACTGGACTTACGCCGGGACACGCCATAATAGTGCTTGGGGCTTGGTAAACTGGGTTTAGGCAGCTCGACTTGTTGTGGTTCACTTGTAGTTAACTTGGTTAACTGGCTTGTTCACCTTGGTGAACCGCGCCCTGCGGCTTTATCTAGGGTCTCCGGGAACCTTTATATCCCTTTTGCGCACGGCCCGCTTAATCTCTCTACTCCAGGTCCACTTGGTCCACTTGTCCTTCACGCACAGCTTCAAACCAGAGTTCTGTCTATTGCTGCTGTCCCGCTGGTTCTCTTGATGCATGTGGCACTCACTTAATTACATCTTTTCGTTAATATCGATTTTATTTCGCTGTTTACAATAATTTTAAGTTAGAACTGATCTTCTCGGATGCAAGAACGGACTGTCAGGCCAAGGGCCAATTATCTGATAGGCAAACCTCGGTTAAAGAGAATTGGGGAGCTCATTAGGAGTTGGACTCAAGAGAGTTTGGAAATTGGATGATCAAATTATCTGCTCGATTGCTCTACAGTTGTTAGGGTATTGACCAGATGCTTTTACATTAGCTGGACCCAGCTTCGATTTTGTTAGAGGAACCGCGGCGCAATTTAATCTTAACAATGAACTTCTACTAAAGTGGGATCGGGATTTTGTGGGAAAGCTGAGTAAGGGGTTCCCAGCTTGGAATTGTTTATAACAAATTGTTTATGACTTGGGTAAGGCGGCTGGGCACTTGAGCTGGAAGGCGTTGTCAGCTAAGAATTGTTTCCATCAATTGGGTAAGGAGGCTGGGATCTTGAGCTGGATAACTCTCCCCCTTCTAAATTGAATCGTCCCCAATCATTGGAAGTGATGGATAAACTGAATTTAGATGATTTGTAAATTCGACTATAATATCATCCTCAGTGATAATTTCGAGGTTAAGGATAGGTTAGATTAGGTAAGGGCGACTGTCGGACTATGCTCCGACACACTTAGACCTCTGTGGCTCCATTGTGACACAGCATGATCTCGTTTTTCCTTCTCTAGGGTCCTATATCTTATAAGTTTCAACCTGTGTTAAACTGATCAGCATGTCTTCCACCCGGAAGATTTCATAAAAGCACTTATGTTTTTAAGACTAATCTCCGATATTTCGGTAAGATCGTCGATGAAGGCGTTTCCTAAGTGTTTCAGTCTGAGTCTGCATATTTTTGTGGGGCTTTTAGCCTGCCGGCATGTGGCCTGTAAGAGTTCGAACCAGCATGCCACACTCTGTGCGGCTGAATTTGAGTAGTTACAAGGTTTTTTATTGTTTATCACAGGCCATGTCTGGTGAGAGATATGACACTGTGGTGCGTTTTGCCAATGGATGTTGGCTAGTTTTTTAAAATAGTTTTATATGTTCAGCTTGCAAGTTGCCATGGGCATGCCACCGTTCTCCTTTTCTGGGAGGGGAGGCATGATGGTGACCTGCCTGGCTAACTCAACCGCTATGCAGTTGCCTACGATATCCCGTGTCACCGGGAGGCCAGGCTGATAGTAAACTGACTAGCCATCTCGTGGAGAGATCTGCGACAGTCTGCTATTGTACGGGAGTTGGTGCTTGTCGAGTAGATCGATTTAATAGCCGCTTGACTGTCACTATCTATATTTAGGGGTCCCCTTCGGGGGCTTATGTTCCCTAAACAGTTAAGTGCTTCCTTTACAGCGTGAACCTCCGCTTGGAAGACGCTGCAGTGGTCCGGGAGCCTGAATGACTGATATCTAATTGTTCGAAGTAAACACCTCCGCCAACTTGTCCTTCCAATTTGGAGCCATATGTATAGAAGCAGATTGCGTCCGTTGTGGCCGGTCGGCCCTGCTCCCATTCCTCTCTGTCTGGAATCAGGGCCCCAAAGGGTGTGTGACTGTATTCAAGGGATTTGCATAGATCATTTATCATGCTGGAGAATCTAAGCATGGCCATAAAATTGGGCTTTCCACTGCCCAGTATCCCTCAGTCGAATGGCTGCTGATTTGGCCCTATCCATGCCTGCTAAGTCCAGGCTAGATAGGTTCAAGATAGCATTAAGCGCTTCATTCGGGGTGGTTCGAAGGGCTCCACTAATACACAAAGCCGCCATTCGCTGTACTTTCTTTAGGGGAGTCAATATGCATTGTTTGTTTAGAGCGGTCCACCACAGGGCCACTCCATATAGTTGGATTGGTTTGACTACCGATGTGTATATCCAGTTAAATATTCTAGGAGACATGCTCCATCCTAGTCCAATTGCTCTTTTACAGAGTAAAGTGCAATGGTTGCTTTCTTGGTTCTCCTTCTCCTTCTTCTCTTTAAGCCCCCAAATATCTGGCGTGATCGCTAAAGTAGGGACTACAATTGTTTAGAAAAAGGGGTATGAGTTGTGGAATTTGGTATGTATTTTTAAATAGAACAAGTTCCGTTTTTGAGGGACTTACCCCAAGGCCGTTCTCTATCGTCCATTCCGAAAGTATTATTAGTTTAGGGGTCATAAGATCGCAAAGTGTTTGCGGATATTTTTATGATAGCGACATCGTCTGCGTATGCCACTACCTTACAGCCTCCTTCCTCTAGAATCCGAAGTAGTATATTTACTGCGATATTCCACAGGAGGGGTGATAGTACACCTCCATGCGGAGTTCCTCTGTTCACTAGTCTAGTCTGGGTTGAGGTCCCTAGTGTGGCTGTGACCATTCTGCTTATCACCAATCAACCCCACCATTGGCGGCTCAACCCCTAGTTCTGTGAGAGATTCTGTTATAGCAGTGGGAAGCACTTTATTGAGGGCTCCCTCTATGTCATTGTAGGCGATCAGTGTGTATTCCTTGATGCTGAGCGGGTTCTCAATTCTGCTAACCACAAAGTGCAGCGTCGACTCGGTTGACTTACCTTTGGTATAAGCGTGTTGTGCCCCTGATATTTGTATCGGGTCGATAGTAACCGTTATGTGTAGGCTTATCATTCTTTCAAAGCTCTTTAGCAGGAATGATGCTAGGTTTATTGGCCTAGAATCCTTTGCTGTGGTATGGGTGGCCTTACCCGCCTTGGGAATGAAAACCACTTTCGTTTCTTGACATGCTGTTGGTAGTTCTCCTACAGCCAGGATGGAGTGGCAGATTTTTTCAGGCAGCTTAGCTACAATAGTTCAGCTAGCTGTCCTGCTTGTTGTGTGCCGGTGTTATCCCGTCTGGTCCCGGCGATTTGTATGGTTTGAAGCTATGAATGGACCATTTTGATAGGAGGGGATCTAATTCGATTCCCTATCCGACTTTTCTTTCTGGAGGATGATCTGATTGTTGGCTCCCTGGGAAGTGACATCAAGGAGCAGGTCCAAGGACTCTTTACTGGAGTCTGACCGTGATCCATTTGCTTTCTGAAGATAGCCCAAAGGCGCGACTGTCTTAGAGAATATTTTCATGAGCCTTGCGGCATCAGTCGTTTTTTCTATGTTCCGTTCTTCTAATGGCCATTTTGTAAAAGGCTAGTTCATGCTTGTAGTTCTGCCAGTTAGTGTCCTTATTTCACGCATTTGCTCTGTTAAAGAGGCATCTGCAGTTTGTTCTGAGGATTGGGAGTTGTTAGGTCCACCAGGGGGGTTTTTCCCTCCCCTTGGTGTCCCTGTGGGGTATGCAACTTTGAAGGCAGTTTTGCATGCTTCTGTGAATTTATCTACTGTTCTGTCCAGCTCCTGTAAGTTAGTAATGCTTTCTGACGGTTCCATGGGGAAGATATTCGTCAGAACTTTTTTGTACCTGTGCCAGTCGGCTCGTCTGGGGTTAGCGAAGCTGACCGGCAAGGGCGAATCAAGGGACAATACGGTTTCTATGAATCGATGGTACGAAAAGGAGTGCTCGTCAAAGACTGCCCAGTTTTTGACTGCGCCTACGAGTGAGTCTGATACCAAAGTTAGCTCTATGATCGTTTGGCAAGTTTTAGTTATTGCATAAGAATAGGTTCGAATTTAGAATGAAATCAAAAAAGACTCACCTCTGTCGTTGTTGCTTGGGCAACCCCACTGGGTGTGATGGGCGTTGGCGTCACAGCCTATTACCAAACCGTTCTTGAGCATTCCTCTGCGCATCTGGGGAGTTTTCCTTTTCAAAGGCCAAGTAGGCCGTTATTACCCTTATAGAGCAGCTCTGCAGCTCCAGGCCTACTGCGGTGTTGTCTCCGTTGCTGTAATTGCGAAGCAGAAACATACTAAGATGCCTTTTGGCTAATATGCAGGTTCTAATTTTATCTTCTTTGGGGTCAAGCGTAAGCTTGTATTTCTTTGTTCCTAGTCCAGCAACCTTGCCCCCTACTACCCAAGGTTCCTGTACTAGGACTAGGTCGGCTCTGCCTTCGGTCTGTAGGTGTGGTTTAGGTTGATTTGTAGAAGCCTTATTGACATCTACAGCTGCTACCTCCACCACAGTGACGTCGGCCTCCTCTGTGTCGCTGAGGTCCACGTCCACGATAGCCGGTCCGAGCGCTCGCATCTCTCTGCTCAGCGACGAATCGGTAGAGTAGCCGTCCTCCGGTCCACCAGGTGCCTCAAACTCCACAGCAATCACCTGCTCGGCTGGGTTGCCGGCAGAGCTGCCAGCGGCGTTGGAGTCGCCCTTGTACACCTTATTGTGGATCGCACTAAACCTAAAGTTCAGCACTCCTTGAGCAGTCTCGATTGGAGCAACTGACTCCTTGTTTAGGACCAACACCGCCTGGTTGGCATCCCCTTCATGCTCCTCCACCTTGACGACTTTCCAGTCCGGCGCCTTGATCGCTGCTGGGAGCCAAAATCTAGTGCGACAATGTTCGCCCCTTCGTAAACCTCACTGAGCTTTCTCGTCGCCTGCTGGTATAAGTCAGCCGACCGCTGACCATCGCAGGCCACCACCTTGACGCTGCCCCGGTACCAGCCCGCGTCCATGCAGCAGGGCGATGTACCTGGCTTCTCTCGCATCATGCGTAGACATATAAGGGAAAACTGGGACTCCACTGCCTTCCACTTATTCCTGGGAATCTTGCCCTCCGGATTGCCCCTGTCTATGAGGCCGAGTAATGCTCGGTTTTTGGTCATCTCGGCGAAAGAGACCGATGGCTGTATCTTGGATCTGTTCGCCGATGGTCCGGGTAGATCGAGGGATCGCTGCCTTTTCGCCTGAGCCCCATCTTGAGTGGGCTTATCCTGCCAGTAATTGGGAAGCACCTTCTTTGCCCATTCCACCTTCTTTAGCCATTCAGGCGAAGGTGTGGCAATATTGCTCCTGGTATGAGAGCGCAGAGTCTGAGCGGCAGTCCGCCTTTCTGCGTATTTGTATTTATTGGCGCCAGCGGGTGGCCCGAGCGCCTTGCCAGTGCCTACCGCCGCTCTAGCGGCCTTCGCGGCTGTTTGGAATGCGGCCAGTGGATGAACCAGTGTTCAGCTTTTCCGTGTGTTTATCTATAATTTTTGTTGATTCCATAATAAATCCCACGAGTTGCAGAGAAGGAGAAAGGTCCGCCCGGGCAGAGATCCGCGATGCGGAACAGGGGGTCGCCATGTTTCTGAGAGCACCGTTTGAGACTGGGCTGGTTTTTGATCCGGGCCCCCAGCCAGGCTGACTCTTGGCACGGTCCGTATTACACCGTAGTTCGGCCCGGAATGAGATGTTGTGTTGGGAGGGGAGATCTGTAGGTGTTGTGATGGGAACGGGTTTGTGTAAAGTAACTATTTAGATGCGGCTGAACAATTCGCATCGTCGGTATTGCTTCGTTTCAGGATACTCGCTGGCTGTCCGGGACTGTTTATTTACTGAGGTTTCCGTCCACAATTCCGTGGTTGACTTCCACCACCAGCTTATTCACAGTTGGCATCGAGAAAGGTCGTCCGCTATCCGCAACCTGCGACCCGCTCGGTTGCCCCAGCTAGGCGACTTTGAAACCATCTCACAAGTTCCTCAGCCGGGATCAATACAAGTAATGAACATTAAATTCTGAGCGTCAAAAATGTCGATATGCAGATTTTCTACTTTTTTATTTGAGATGGGTGCTTTACCAATTGGAATTATTACAGGATGTCTATTATATTTGTCATTATTACAAATGGTTTAATTCTTTATGGACTCCTGGAGTTTTTTGTTCAAATTTGGCCAATAGTATAGTCTGTTAATTTGCTTGTAATTTTCGTCCAGACCCTGCGTGCTCTTTTTTTTTTGAAAACATAAATCGCATCGTTATTCGTGGTTATCGGGAGCTTATTAAATTGTTAAAAATTAATCACCGCCCAGACCCAGATCATTGAAAACATAAATCGCATCGTTATTCGTGATTATCGGGAGCTTATAAAATTCCTAATAATTATTCACCGCCAAGACTCTGATTTTAAGCAGTTCAAAAATTGATCTGAACATTTAACTCTTGGTGCCCATCGTGGGGCAAGTGTATGAACAAATTATTAAGAATTAATAACACAAGTTATTTATACATATATTTGTTCCTGACTTAACCTCATCACATCGATTGGAAAGTAAACAAGACAATTTAGTCGCACCTGCATTCTTGGCCGACCCAGATAGAGGTTTTTACTGGACAAATAAATAAATTAATACATTTTTTAAAGCATCGAGTTATTGTGTCGAGACGTTTTGAAAATGTCACACATGCATCTCGCACGCTTGATACTGCTTTTCGCCGATCCTTTTCACTTCGCTCGTGTAGCTGCTGTCTCGCGTGTATTGCTGTCACCAACGTGTATTGCTGCCGAACCAATTTTATTCGCGTTTTTTTTTTTATAAAACCTTTCTGCTGTTCGTTTGATTTGGTGTCTCTTGTTATAAAGGCTTTTGTGAGAGTGTTGGATTTGTCCTTGTTGTTACTTCTAAGTATTTGGTCACTTACGGGTTTGATTTCTTGATGATGTGTGTCTGATTCGTAAGCTATGCGCATTCTTTGTAGTTTTGATGCGGATGTTGTTTGTGGGTTTGTTGGCTTTATATTGTATTGTGTTGCTTTTTTATTTTTTCCCGCGGGATCCCAATGATTTAAAACTAGGGGAATGTAATTTCTTGTTAATCATAGAACAGAAAAGCTTAGCTGTCGGAGCTATCAATCTCACTCCGAATAAGGTTATGAATAAAGACTGTTCCAAGCATCGTTCTCCGGTTAGCTAGGGAGGGTAAGTTAATTAGAAGTAATGTACTAGAATAAGAAGGTAGGATGAGGTTTGCGCGTCATTTGAGACGCCTTAAAGCAAATTGAATAAGTTATTCTGTACAGAGGGGAGATCCATACACAAGTATCGGGCGGAAAAGCGAAATAAATAAAGTCTTAGTAATATAAGGATCATCAAATTTCTTTGACCACCTTTTTATAAAGCTAAATGCACCACTAGCTTTATTCACCATGGACGAAATATGATCAGAGAGTTATCAGAGTTATAGAGTTACCTCAATCAGCGTGTATGTCGCATATTGAGGATTGACAAGACAAAAAGACAAAAAGTTCAGTAAATTGTCAGAGCAACATTTTTGAAAATTATTCAAATCGGAATATAAGTTGGACTGGCAAGAAATGCCCTTATACTGCAGGCATAATTTAACGTCATCTGCGTACACGAGAATGACTTACATCTGAGGAAAGGTCATTTATAAATAAAGTAAAAAGTAGCAGCCCCAAGTGGATCAATTGTGGGACACTAGAAGTAACGTGGAATATATATGGGAGAAAATTTTTAATAAGTACTCCTGGTTTTCTGCAATTCAGACAACCATATGAAAAGAAAATGGAACCCTAATAAATCGAGATTTCTACTCAGAAGAACGTTATTTACAGAGTCGGTTTTCTCTACTCTAATTATACATGCAACAAGTGCCTACTTTACGGTCACCAGAGACCAATTGGCAAAGAAACCGAACAATGCTGTAAAGGACCGCATTGCATAGTTTGCAAAAACAACCATTACTCGTAGAGTAAAAGGGTATACTTGATTCATCGGAAATTATGTAACAGGCAGAAGGAAGCGTTTCCGACCCCATAAAGTAAATATTTTCTTGATCAGGATCACTAGCCGAGTCGATCTAGCCATGTCCGTTTGTCCATTCGTCCGTATGAACGCGGAGATCTCGGAAACTACAAAAGCTAGAAAGTTGGGATTTGGCATGTAGAGGCGCCGCGCCCTTTCTAACGCCCACAAACCGCGATAGCCTGTGGGGCCCACAATTTTCATGCTAGAAGACAATGTATTAGACTTGTCAATACCTATCGACTGACCCAAAAAAAGTTTGACACGCCCACGCTAACGCCCACAAACCGCCCAAATCTGTGGCGCCCGCAATTTTCATGCTAGAAAACAAATGTTAATTGTAATGTACATATTAGTCTCTTCAATACCTATCTATTGAATCCAAAAAAATGTTTGCCCCGCTCACTCTAACGCCCATAACGCATAAACCTGTCTGCCGCCCACATAACCATACATTGAGATAGCGGGTAGGTGGCGCATTACAATCTCGCTTTGCTGTTTGTATATATCTATCTCCCTTTGGTCCATTTAGCTGATTAGTACTCGAGATAGTCGAGATACTGGACTATAGCGTTCTTCCTTGGTATTTTTCCATTTGTATACGTCTCCCGCCTGGACATGTAAGATCTATATATTTTTTGTGATGAAGCGGCTTACGTTTTCAAATAATAAATTGTCTTTACGAGATATTACAATATATTTTTGTTAGTTTAGTGAGATTGCATTCAGTGCAAATAGTTTCTTTTTGCCAGGTGGAATCGTTTTGGTGCTTTTATTATAGCGACATGAAGGTAGAAGACAAATTTGACTTAAATTTTTCATATTTCTAACATGGGATCTAAAATGCCAAAACACATTTTAAAACAAGGAAGAACGCTATAGTCGAGTACCTCGACTATCAGATACCCGTTACTCAGCTAAATGGAGATATGCAAGCAGCAAAGCGAGATTAAAATGCGCCACCTACCGGCGGTAGACAGATTTAAGCGTTATGGGCGTTAGAGTGGGCGTGGCAAATTTATTTTTGGATAAATCGATAGGTATTGACGACACCAATACATTTCAGTTAAAATTTTTTATGTAGCATGCAAATTGTGGGCGTCACAGGTTTTGCGGTTTGTGGGCGTTTAAGTGGGCGTGGCAAACTTTTTTTTAGGTCAATCGATAGGTATTGATGAGAACAATACATTTCAGTTAAAATTTTTTATCTAGCATCAAAACTGTTGGAGTTACAGTTTTGGGCGGTTTGTGGGCGTTAGAGTGGGCGTGGCAGTCTACTGAAACAAACTTGCGCTGCGTAGGAAGCTCAGGAATCTGTACGCCAAATCTCAATAGCCTAGCTCTCATAGTTTCCGAGATCTCAGCGTTCATCCGGACAGACAGACGGACAGACGGACAGACGGACAGACGGACATGGCTAGATCGACTCGGCTAGTGATCCTGATCAAGAATATATATACTTTATGGGGTCGGAAACGCTTCCTTCTGCCTGTTACATACTTTCCGACGAATCTAGTATACCCTTTTACTCTACGAGTAACGGGTATAAAAATGACTCTAGGGCGTTAAAAATTATTAAAAGTATTTTTTGTCCACTTTATTACTTTTGTTCATTTTATTAGCTAGTTTGGTATCATTAAATTAATTTACGATTAATCGCATATGTGACATGAGCCGTATATGCGCAGAATTGTTTTATAAGACTGCGTGTGAACTAGGTTTTAGTTTCGTTTTTATCGACATGATTTCTGGGCAATATATAAACTAACACTAAGAAATTAATTGTCTCTTTAAAAACTTCTGATATTTAACAAAAACATAACAGCATACTTCAACATATACATAACAGCATACTTCAACATACAAATTCTGGTATCAACTATTGTGACTAAAAATGATCTTAAATTGTTTAAATATATGCAAAACAAATAATTTCATCAGTCTTTAGAGAACTGCAGAGAACTCATCAATCGAAAGTACAATTGGAAACACTGACTACGACTACCTTAGCATACACCCAAAAAAAAAAATCGCCCTTAAATCAAGAAATTCGCCTTTAAATCAAGAAAATCGCCTATGATTTTCATCCAACGGCGACTCACCTTTATTTTAAATAAATAATTTTCTTGAATTTATGGTTTGCCATTTCTGAAAATAATGACAAATTTTTCTTAAATGTATGGCAAAAAACCTTAAAATTAAGGAAAAATTTATTAAAATAAGAAAAAAAATATTTATAATGTAAGATTACATTACATTTTACATTTTACACCTTACATTTGAGGAATTTGGTTGGTTTTGTATACCAATTTTGGATTTTAAATGGATAAAACCGTTTCTAATTTTAATGGCAATTATTACATGGGAATATAGTCTGAAAATTTTTATATTTACCTGAATTTATTAAAGATTTATTTAAACATATAAATAAATATAACAAATGGAAAAACCCTTACCTCAGACATGAAAACTGTCCCCTACAAAACACTGTCAAGTCTACGGCAATGATACTTGCCCTACATGACGATCAGCGAAAAAGATAGGTAGTTAAGTATGGTTGGCCATTAGAAACTAGTCGCCTTGTGATTGCATATAATCTCTGCATAGTTCGATACCCCTTCGCTCATGGGTCAGTGGCCTTCTCTATCCAACTAGTTCATTGAGGGAATATATGGTTTGGATGCGTGTGGCTGCATAGGGTTTGTAAACGATTTAGGTTGTGCCCTGGGCTAAGGTACAGGAGGTGTTCAATGTTATCCTTCTCGTTTGCCTGCTAAGTAATAGGCTTGCGAGACGCGTAACCTATAGATATAGGAAAACAAAAATGGCAATGTCGGCACCATAGTTTGGGACGGTTTGTGAACGGCTTGGGTATGTATTTACGAAACCGATAAATTTCAGTTCAAATTTGTATTCTTGCACACAGATTTGTGCGGCTTGTGGGCGTTAGAGAAGGCGTGGCCCTCGGTTGAAACAATTTTGCGTTGCTTAGAAATACTTTGAATCCGAAGTTTTTAGCTTTTATATTTCCCGAGATGTCAGTGTTCATAGGGGGAGATAGGCAGACGGACAAACGAATATGGCCTTCATCTAGAATATATATACTTTACGGGATCGGAAATGCTTTTAGAAAGATATTATTATATTAAATTTTATTCGTTCTTGACTTACTGATAGACGCATGTGTCGAGCACGCAAATCTTCCTTTTCCAAGAAGTCATATTCTTCATACACTTCCATATCGTCATCATCGTTAAATTCTTCAAACATATAGTAGTCCCCAGTGCGGACTGCATGAGGGTGAAGACGTAAGTCCCGGCGTCTTGGTTCAGCCGAACGTGTCAAATATGTGTTCTTTAATTGTACTAGTTTAGCTTGATTGATAGATGACGAGCTCAGATCTTTGAACCTCTTTTCTTCATCGGCCTTATAGTGAACATGAATCGAGCTAATTGGGGAATCTTGATGATAGGAATCTAGTTCAACGACTTCTGTCAAATAGGAACATGTAAGGTCAAGTAAACATTTTATTAGAATGATCAACAATGATTCTGTTTTGTAGAGATTCAAATGTATATACCTAATATGAAAATTGACTAATCAATGTAATGCATGCCAAGATGCAAGTTATTGTCATTATGACTAAGCATTTGTAACTACATTTTTTATCCGTGGATGGCTCAATATAAAAATTTTCGTTAGCTATGCTGACAAGAAAAACAAATTAATTTTAATAAATAACAAAAAAACCGCTTCGGTCGAGTGCATCGATGTTGGGACCACTTTAGGTTATCGGTAGCGGTAGAAACAATCGGCCACATACTGTCAAACTTCTACAACAGATCTGCCTATCCGTGCGGAAAGACCTTCCATCTTAGAATATCCTTAAAATCGTCCTGGTCAAGGACCCGAAATAACGGAGTTCTGACTCCAAACCTTAGCGAAGAGATAGAGAAATAACAGATCGAAGGCCGTTTTGGCTGTTATACATATATTCGTTTGTTAAGATATTTATTATTGGGAAAACGAAAGTAAATAACTTTCGGTGGCTCGGGTGCAGCAGCACGGCATAATACAAATTAATTACATTTTCTGGTGCCCGTGAAAATTCCGGATAAGGCTGGGAAGCTGAAGTCCTTATAGGTTTTTATACCCGTTACTCGTAGAGTAAAAGGGTATACTAGATTCGTCGGAAAGTATGTAGCAGGCAGAAGTAAGCGTTTCCGACCCCATAAAGTATATATTCTTGATCAGGATCACTAGCCGAGTCGATCTAGCCATGACCTTCTGTCCGTTTATCCGTCTGTTCGGATGAACGCTGAGATCTCGGAAACTATAAGAGCTAGACAATTGAAATTTGGCGTGCAGATTCCTGAGCTTCTTCCGCAGCGCAAGTTTGTTTAAGCAATGTGCCACGCCTACTCGAACGCCCACAAACGGCCTACAGTTTCGATGCTAGAATAAAAATTTTAACTGAAATGTATTGTCTTCATCAATACCTATCGATTGACTCAAAAAAAAGTTTGACACGCCCACTTTAACGCCCACAAACTGTCCAAACCTGTGACGACCACAAATGTAATGTAACTGAAATGTATTGGTCTCGTCAATACCTATCGATTGATTCAAATAAGATTTGCCACGCCCACTCTAACGCCCATAACGCTTAAATCTGTCTACCGCCGGTAGGTGGCGCATATTAATCTCGCTTTGCTGCTCGCATATCTCAATTTCCCTTTCGTCCCTTTAGCTGAGTAACGGGTATCTGATAGTCGACGTACTCGACTATAGCGTTCTTCCTTGTTTCTTCTAGCCTCGACCAGATCCTATAAGTGCAAGAAGAGATTAGCCAAGCCAAAACGATTGGCTTGGCTGTTAACTCGTAGAGCAAAAGTGTATATTGAATTCGGGATGTCTGTAAGATGAGGCGGCTGTGTTGTCTTTTCCAGGTCTAGGTATCACTATGATGATCGGATTCTTTCACTTGTCACGAAAGTAGACAACTTTCATCATTGAACAGCTGGCTTCGCAGCCTAGAGATTTTTGTGGTTGCAGCTACTCTTTTATGACCTTGGCTATTTCACTCGGCGTAAATTCAATGTGATCGTGTACGTTATCGTCTACTCATGGTTGTATAGGTAGGCTGGAAGGCATTCTCAAGATAGATAGCAAATGTGTCGGCTCTGTCCTTGTCACTACATGCCCTATTACCAGATGTAGTCCTTATTGGGGTAACTGTTTCAACTGGTGTGCTTAGTGTTGAATGAGTCCTCCACAAGGGGTACTTTGAGCTGTTTGGAGATAATTGCTCTACATATCTCCGTTGGAATCTGTCCTCTTCAGTCGTGGGGCTTTATTTAACTTTATCTTTGCGAATGGCGATCTAAGTAACTGCCACTCTCTTCCTGATCGGGGTTTTTTCTGGACCACCGTCTCGACTTGTGCAATTGTGTATCTTTGGATATACGTTGAGTTTTTTCTTTGGAGTGTTTGGAGACTCGAGCCGCTGAGACCAAAACGGTAAAGCTGTTTATGTCCTCTACGTTGTTTAGCTGTGGGCTTAGCTCAATGTGCGGGCGTACAAACTTTTTAAATTTGAGCCAGTTCGTTTTGTTTGATGTTATTTTGGAAGGATTGTCTTTGCTTTCTGGCCGCTGGTGTAGACTAAGAGGAACAGGTGGTGATCAGATTAGGTGATATCTTTTCCGTAGCTGCGAAGTCAATCAAGTCTTGCCGTTTTCTGGGATCTGTTGATCAGTATGTGGGTGAAGCCAACCTTTATAATGGCTTTGTACAGTGGCCTTCGTTTTGGAGTCTCAAGGCGAGGTCCCCAGTGGTTTTGCGTGGCGTTATAGTCCCCTGCTGCTATGAAGTGTTCGACTAGTGTGTTGAAAAAGTTCATAAACTGTGCTTCAGTTATTGTGAAACGGGGAGGACAGTGTACAACCGCTACAGTTATATTTTGACCTTCCTTTTGTAGATTTATAGAAGTGGGTTGCAAGTAGTTTGTTGCTAACTCACTGGGGAAGTGATGCCTTATGCGGTTTCTTATTAAGATTCCGATGCCGTCATGTGCTTTTCCGTCGGGATGACTTGTACTGTAGAAGAAGTACCCAGGGACTTGGAAATTGTTTTTGTTTGTAGGGTATGTTTCAGCAAGAAGCATGACGTCGATTTCGTTATCATTAATGAATTGAGAAATCTCAAGTTTGTGCCGTGAAACTCCATTAGCATTCCATTACACGCAGGGAAGCCATTGATTATTTCGATAAGGAGTTTTGGAGCAAATAAATCAAAATATTTTGATTTCTCATCAGACCTTGCATGGTCGTCTCCATATATTATATTCGCTCTTGCATACTTTGTTTTGTTTATTTCCATTTTGGTAATTGTCTGCTCAATACATTTTTGGAAACGTTTAAACTACCCAAAGAAGATCTCCCTGCATTTGAAAAGAAGACGTCAGGGGAAGCTTTCGATATCAATGGTGCTGTCTGGAACACTTTGTGTTGGATCCGG
Organism: Drosophila suzukii; assembly: GCF_043229965.1. Lineage (NCBI taxonomy): Eukaryota > Metazoa > Arthropoda > Insecta > Diptera > Drosophilidae > Drosophila > Drosophila suzukii. Next base: position 57,531,798 of record NC_092082.1, read on the forward strand.
CTTTTCAGCTCCTTGCAAACCGGCCAACCTCTATAGTTTGCCGTGTAGCTACCTCCATAGTTTTCACACTTTTCGTTGCTGGGGTCCTCTTTGTTTAATTAGCATTCAGCAGACACATATGAGGCGAAGCGTGCAGTAAGATTTCGTGTGGCCAAATTCTTGGCAATTTGTGCACTGTATCGGGCCATTGAGCTTTTGCGGCTCCTCAACAGAGACTCTGCGGTGAAGTAAGTACAGGAGCTTGTAGATGCGATGCACTTAATTTCTTTTCAAAGCTTTAAGTGCTGGTACCAGTTCCACCTGGAATAAGGGTTGAGGGCATCGATTTCTATTAATAATGTTGGTAACAGTTTTTACTTCAAATCGGTTCTCCCTAAGTGCATGTGCTACTTCTGTTGGTTGTACGTCTGCTGCAGTGCCCTTTGTTACTACTTGTTGGCCTGTGCTGCGATTAAGCTGACAAATGTTGCAGTATTTTTTGTTGTCATTTTGGTACTTAGTTAGAATTTTGATCTCGTCTTCGTGTTTGACTTGGACTTAAGTCTCATTAATATTGTCTTTTGTTAAGGGAATGACGAGGAAGTTATTATTCCCAATACGTTCTAATATATAAATCACGAGGTAGTTAGAAGTTTTCTCTGGTATTAAAATTGGAGGCGGCCTTGGCTTTCACTTCTCCGATTCAGTGGCTGTATCGGGCAGAACATTGGACTGGTCCAGAATTGCAAGTCTATTCTCTCTGCTCGTGCTCTCTACCGTTAGATGTTTGGATGTAGCACGGCTTAGTTTTGCCATTTTGCGAGTTATTAGCATTCTTTCTACGCGATCTGTCGTTCACTATTTGCTTGAGTTCAGCGAACGGAGATGGGGTTAATGCCCGTGCTCGGTCGTTTTCGGAGGAATTCGATTCAGCGGTAGTGTTACATATGTGAGATAAGCGTTGCTTCGCTGTAATGAGTTCCGACGCTCGTCTTGCTCCCGTTGACGCTGGGTGCGATTATCGTTTTGACTCAAACATAATGTAACTTTGATTTGTGTTTTTTAATTTTTATTATTAAGTGCAATGACAATTACCCAAAATTTAGCGCGCTCTTACATCGCGCTAAGTGTCTTTTCGATACCAAAACACAGCACCGTTGGCTTTTTTACCAGTGTGATTACTTAGCACTTATTACCTGTCTTCTAAATATGTGGTCACTATGCGCACTCAACGAAAACACGTCTACTCGCGACGACGTCCAAATCGGTAACAAAATAGTGGGTAATAAGTGAAATCGTGCGAAAATGAAAGTATTAACGCAGCAAGAAAAAGCTACAACATAAGTGCAGAGAAGCGGGACTCCCAACGTCGGGGGATCGCGAAGACTTAACGAAAAGCTCAATTCCCAGAACAATGACGATGAGTACGCAAGTGCAGAAAACCAATCTAAGCAGGATCAAATTATCGAGTTAGAGATATCATTGCGCCATCTTTAAGAGAGATCTTTTCAGCCAAGCGAACACACAGTCAAGCTTGAATGCCCCAATCCCTCACGCTCATCTAGAACAAGGTTACGCAACTACGGTAATTACTTCTGGAACTTATTCACAGCCACACTTTGCTTTTAACCAATACAGTACACATTCGCAGCATGGAAAGATATATAACTAAAATCCGTATACCTCGAATCCGCCAAATTATATACAGTCACGCCCCAAAGGGATCTGAAAACAATAATAATTATTGTGAATGGTGGTTCGTCGTCTCAGCGCTGTGATAGGGCTGAGTTGTGTATTGCTTGCTTCGTCATGACGGCGCTGCGGAAGGTCCGAGTTGTGTACTGCTTGCTTCGTTGTGTCGGCGCTGCGGAAGGGCCGAGTTGTGTACTGCCTGCTTCGTCGTGTCGGAGCTGCGGAAGGGCCGAGATATGCGCTGCTTGCTTCGTCGTGACTCGTCGTTCGAGTAGGTCATAGTGTTCTGGGTCGTTGGATTGAACGCTCTACTTGGATTTCGGGGGGGAGTTGGGAGAGTAGCGCATCGTTAGTTTCGATCTGACGGGCATCGCTGGTTTCGGACTGCCGTCTACTCCGTGTCGGTTCCAGGGGACTTCTGGGGGAACTCACTGAGATGGGGGTGAATTATGAAAACTGGGCCGGGCCCAGTGATCACGCCAGTGATCCTCGCCAGGTCACAGGGCTGATTTATAACCGAGATCTACCACCACTACCGAGACTATCATCCATAGCTTTTACCTTAACTTAATGTAAGTTTGATTTGTGTTTTTTAATTATTATTAAGTGTAATGCCAATTACTCAAAATATAGCGCGCCTTTACACCGCGCTAAGCGTCTTTTCGCCCCCAAAACACAGCACCGTTGGCTTTTTTACCAATGTGATTACTTAGCACTTGTTAACTGCCTTGTAAATTTGTGGTCACTATGCACGCTCAACGAAAACACGTCTACTCGCGACTCGGTAATAAAATAGTGCGCAATAAGTGAAACCGTGAGAAAATGAAAGTATTAATCGCGAACAACGAAAATGCTGCATAAGAAGGATAACGTCAGCAATGAAAAGCTACAACACAAGTGCAAAGAAGCGGGACTCCCAACGTCGGGGATCGCGAAGACTTAACGAAAAGACTGAATTATCGATGAGTACGCAAGTGCAGAAAACTCATCTAAGCAGGATCGAATTGTCGAGTTTGAGATATCGATTCGCAAACTTTAAAAGAGATATTTTCAGCCAAGCGATATCACCGGGTCTTAAGCCGGAAACGTGACTTTTGGGGGAGATTGAGATGGGCGTGAATAATGAAAACCGGACCGGGCTCAGTGATCACACTGGTGATCCTCGCCAGGTCGCAGGGCTGATTTAAAACGGAACTCTTACGGATCTACCACCATACCCAAGATTATCTTCCATAGCTTTTACCTGGATACTCATCCTTGGTGATGCTTACACGATGCTCGTCGGAACGTAACTGACTGGCCTGGCGCTGGGCCTCTGTTTATGTAGGTCTATCGGCTTCACACCGGTATATTCGAGGGTGGAGCGGTGTCTTGGGGTCACCCATTTTGTCTGGGTGCGCTGAAATATGTGGATGTTTTTTTCTGTTGTCATGTGTCTGCCGTGACATCGTCGGGGTGCTCGATTGTCCACGTTCTCGGGATGGCGCCTGTCTCGCGACTGGTGCTGGCCTGGTCCTTCTGCCGCTGCTGGTTCAGGCTCTCAAGTTCTCCCTGTTGCTTAGTGTGCAGTCTGATTCGATATGGGGTGGTTAGTTTTTATGTTACTTCGATCTCTACTACGGGTTTCAGTTCGTTCTTGTACGCTCGATATCATTGTTGACACGAGGCCTGTCACTTTAAATGCGAATCTAGTAGATGCTTTGGATAATGGAAGTTGTCGTTCCCATACGAGGTCTCCTACCATGGGCCTCCAGTCCCTTTTCCGCAGGTTATACGCCCTGGCTTGATCTTGTGCTGCTTTTCCCGTGTTCCGTTGAGCCAACTAGCTTGTTTCTATAATCCGTTGTAATCGTGCTTCGATCGTCTTCTTTACAATTCCGGACTTGGGTGTTATTTCGCTGAACAGGCTTTTAGGTAGTCGTATTTCCCGTCCGTATAATATATTCGCAGGGCTATATCCGGTTGATTCCGACCTGCTGTTTTTGGTTGCCATTGATATCTCGGGTAGCCAATCGTCCCACCGCGTGTGTTCTGTTCCAGAGAATTGTGTTGTTATTGTTTTGACTGTCCTGTTTGCCCTCTCTGCCGGGTTCTCCTGCGGAGTGTACGGGGCTGTCAGCTGGTGAACAACTCCCAAACTCGGAGCTGTGCCTTAATCTTGTTGCTCGTGAATTGTACTCCGCTATCCAAAATGAGTGTTTTCGGTGCTCCATACCGACTTCCGTTGTTGCTTTTCTGACGGCTGCTATCTCTACCCATTTCGAGAACTTGTCGAACGCAACCAGATCTCGGTAGTGGGCCAACGAAGTCTATGCAGAGGGTTTCCCGGGTGCTTCTGCTATTTGTGTTAGCATTTTCCTTATCGCCTGTTGTTGTGAAGTCTTGTAACGTTGGCATGTTTCGCACCGACGTACGTACTGCTGTATATCCCTGTGCACCCCTTGCCAGTAGTATGACGCCATTATCCAGTGCTTAGTTTTCTTGATCACTAGGTGTTCTGCTGTTGCTAGTGATCCGATGCCGTGTGTCTTGTGCTTTTTGTTTCTGCGTTGGTTTCTCTTGTTCTTCCTTATTCTTGCTGTGATGCCTCGGCATTCTAATGTGGCGTTACACTGCTCTAAGAAGTCTACTCCCAGTAGCAGGTCTCCGATCACCTCGTCGAGGACTAGCAGTTTCGTTGTGCTTGTTTGGTTCCCGAGCTGTGTTGGTACGTCCAATGCCTCTGTGACTGTTCGGTTTGTTCAGTCTGCTTGTCTAATGGCCTCGGTTACTCGCTTTCTTTTCCCGCGTCTCGCTATTTTGTTGGCTAGTTGTCTGTGGCTTCTGTGTCAATGGCCCCGCGAACTCCTGTGTTGCGAGTAACCGTCGGCCGTTGAACTTTATTGCCGTTGCGGGTGTGGTGTGTGCCCTGGGTACCCGCTGTGATCCCATGGGCCTCTGTCGCTTGCCGTCGTTTCATTCCGGCCACATCAATGAATCGTGCGTGTTCCATCCTCTGCATAACCAGCAGATCAGTGTTGGCTGATTGTTGCACCCCCGTGCCATGTGTCCCACTGCTTTGCATCTTGAGCATATATTATTCATGTCGAACGATCTTGTAATGCCACCGTTTAGTGCTTATGGTGGCTCTTGGGGTCTCAACAGGTTTCTTGGTGGTCTCCAGAAAAGGTGGTTGGTTGTTGTGTTCTCTGCTGTGTTGTGTGTTCATGTAATAGGAGGGTCTCGAATTCCACGGTTAATAGGAGGTATTCCGCTTGTAAGCGGCAATCTCCACGTTTAGCATACCGTTTGAACTCTACTCGACTGTTTCGGTAAGCCCATTTCAGGTTTTTCTCTTCTGTGCTGCATTGCTTTTTCCTTCTTTTCGGAAGATACTCTTTGATGGCATTGGGGTTGGGTGAATGTGCCACCAGTCCAAGGCAGAGCCAATAAGTAGTACTGTCATGGCTCCTGCTGCGTGATTGAGTTCTACCCGGTAAGCCTCTGCTAACTCTTCCGTTCTTCTTATGAACTCTGACGGGTCGCCAGTGCCCTCGTATTCCTTTCCCCAACTTCATATCACTCCCATCGTAGCCACTTTATTCTTGTCATTAATAGTGGCTTTGAATACAGATTTTCCCTCGTGCATGCAGGTATTTTTGGTCTTTCTCCTCGATGTGTTGCTCTGTTTCTGTTGATTTCCTATCCCGTCACGTATTAGTAATGGGCTTATTGCGTGCTTCTGTGGCAGCTCTAGGAGGCATTTGAAAGTTCGATCGCTGTGATTGCCGTTCTCTATGAACCCAGACATTTGCTTCCAGGGCTTTATTGATGTTGCATATCCAGCCTCGAGTTACCTTGTTTGCCATTGTGTTTTGTGTTGTGTTGAGGAAGAGGGTAAACGATCTTTGGTGATTCTATTCGATGGTACGCCTTGGTCAGGGTTCGAGACAGAAATTTATTTTGTATAGATCGGTTTACCTCCTTTTCCCCAAAAATGATACAGAGAGAACGCTAGGAAGCATACTTCAGCTAATATTTACTACGATCGGATAGAGCTAGGGTATACTAGATAATGTTGATGGATGGGCGCCTCTGGTGCGGAAGGACCTACTGCTTGTTTCGTCGTGTCGGCGCTGCGGAAGGCCGAGTTGTGGACTGCTTGCTTCGTTGTGTCTCGTCGTTCAAGTAGGTGGTAGTGTTCTTGGTCGTTGGATAGAAAGATCTACTTGGATTTCGAGTGGGATTCGGGAGTGTAGGGCATCGTTAGTTTCGAACTGCCGTCTACTCCGTTTCGTTTCCGGGTCGGGAGCCGGACGTGACTTCTGGGGGAACTCCCTGAGAAGGGCCTGAATTACGAAAACCGGGCTCGGTGATCACGACCGGGCCTAGGATGAATTACGGAAACCAAGCCGGGACGCCGGTGATAGTCACCAAATCGTAAGGCCAATTTAAAACCGAGCTCTTCCGGATCCACGACCAAGACAATCTGCCAGAACTCTTACCCGGATATTCCTTCTTGTCGATGTTTCCTCGATACTCGTCGGAACGCAAGTCCTGGCCTGCGGCTGGGCCTCTGTTCATATAGGTGCCGTTAGTGTGACCAAGGCGATCTATGGTGAAAATCTCGCTTCGATAACTTGTTATCGGGTAACGGTTCTGGTAATGACTATCGACTATCTCTATATACGCTGAATACGTGTGACCAGTTTTCGTTCGCCTTGAGCGCGCGTTAGAATATTTGTGCGGGCGCAGGATTTCCAAATAAAAGACCACTGTTTTTGGAATGTTCTATGTTTTGATTTATCTTGTTGAGACGGTGGGTCGTAACAACGAATCCGATCTAAGAAGCAAGATATCCAACAATTATGCCACTTGTAATGATCTTTAAGAGATATTCTTGCGTAATCTGCACATAAGGAAATAAAGCATAACTCTTTTATTATATCTAGCTTAAAAACAGTACGTACGCGCGATACCAATATGTGCTGCCAACGATAACATCAAAATCGCATTAAAATGTTAAATGTCAAGTTGCCGAATCGACGACGTTCACGAGCCGAACACACACAGGCAGTGCGCGCCGGCAAAAACAAGTTTGACCGTGCAGATTGAAACGGACCGCAACATTCAAATAATGCTGAAATTAAGCCCACAGAATGCTTAATCGGGCAAAATGACAAAGCTTAACCGTTTTGCCTCAAAACACACAGAGCACGAGCAGAGAAAATAAATTTTCAATTCTGGAGGACCAATCCAATGTTCTGCACGATACAGACACTGAATCGGAGAAGAGAAAGCCAAAGCACCCTCCAATTTTTATACGAGAGAAAACTTCTGCCTCCCTCGTGAGTTCTATATTATAACGTATTGGGAATGATGACTTCTACGTTATTCCCTTAACAAAAGACAACATTAATGAAACAAAAGTCCAAGTCAAACACGAAGACAAGTTCAGAATTCTAACTAAATACCTAAATGACAAAAAAAACAAGGAAGAACGCTATAGTCGAGTACCTCGACTATCAGATACCCGTTACTAAGCTAAAATTATCAAAGGGAAATGGAGATATGCAAGCAGCAAAGCGAAATTAAAGTTGGGTCAATCTATAGGTATTGATGAGAACTATACATTTCAGTTAAAATTCTTATTCAAGCATCAAAACTGTCGGAGCCACAGTTTTGGGGGGTTTGTGGGAGTTAGAGTGGGCGTGGCACATTGCTGAAACAAACTTGCGCTGCGTCAGAAGCTTAGGAATCTGCACGCCAAATGTCAATAGCCTAGGTCTAAAGTTTCCGAGATCTCAGCGTTCATCCGGACAGACGGACAGACGGACATGGCTAGATCAACTTGGCTAGTGATTCCGATTTGTATTAAATTAAATTCGTAATTTTAGTAAACAACGGAGATTTAATTTTTTTTACATTTTTCTTAAATAATTTTTTGGATCATTCCTATGGAAGCTATGGGATATAGTTGTATGATCCGGCTTGTTCCGACTTATACACCACCTCCAACAGAAATAAGCCTTAAAACTGAGAGACTAGTCCGCGTAGAAACGGCTAGACAGACGGGCAGAAGGACTTGGCTAGATCGATTCGTCTAGTGATGCTGATCAAGAATATATATACATTATGAGGACTGGAACGACTCCTTCACTGCGTTGAAAACTTTTAACTGAAATTACTATACCCTCTGAAAATGTAAAAAAACAAAATAAAACCAAAATGAATTACCAAAGTTAGTTTTGTCAATACTTTCAGTGTTTCTTGGCAAAAAAAAAGTGGGCAAACCATGTTCTTTCATACCAGTACATTTCTATAAATTTTCTAAGTTCGACCGTCATTTATTTATTTAAGATTAATCGGTAAATTTTCCCATTTACAAATAAAAGTGGAAAACTGTTTAAAACAAATTGTTTAGTGGGAATAGTTTTATAATTTTTTATCTCAATAAATATAGATTTATGCCAGAAGACTGTTAGCTCAATTTACAGAACTAAAATCGAGTTTCAAGTTATGCGTACAAAGGGTATATTTCCTTGTTAATATCTAGATGCCGATTATGAACATGCTCTTGAAGTTTGGTCGCAATCCTCATGAAAAAGATTATCAAAAAATTATCAAAGATTATCATGGAAGGCAATGTTGAGAACATCCAATCTTCAAAATGAATTGTTCACAGATATATACGTTTAGGTTTATTCAAAACAGTATTCGGGTTAGTTCCACGTTGTCGAAGGTATAAGGCAATTAACAAATATTTGTCAGATAATGATTCATCAAAAGAGCCTTCCTATTGAATGTATGTGTATTCGAATAACTTATATGGTTGGTTTTCCCGTTCAACAAGGTTCCATTTGTTGTCTACGTAGATTTCAAATGTACTCTGGAACCGAGAAATATCGAAGTAAGCCCTAATTTATTTTCAATCAAATTACTTGCTTAGCTTAAAGACAATACAAATATTGTCCACAGTTTCATTTTAACGCCTTATTAGTACCCATATGTTATGCTTGCCATACCAAAATTACATAAAATTTCGCTGTTTTGAAAGATGTTTGCAAAAATCTATATCAGAAGAAAAATTGTTTTAAAATGTCGATAATCGTATTGTGCTCAGTTATTATATGCGGGTGTTTTGGTTTCGAAGGTACTAGTTCCTTTGAAGCTTCTCGGGTTTTTTTCAGGACTGAAAAAGCAAATAAACAGCTTCAGTCACAACAAAACCTTTTTAAATTTATGTAAGTTGCTTCATTTTGGTAATTAACTCTGACCGTAGAAACTATACAGGGTGGTTGCCACAGAAATCGAGCAGCGGTGAACTGGCCTGAGATTTAAACTAAAGCTTATGAGAAGCACACCCCCATTAAGCGCTGTGCGATAGTCAGTTTTTTACAGTTCTAAGAATACAGCAGAAACAAGGAAGAACGCTATAGTCGAGTACCTCGACTATCAGATACCCGTTACTCAGCTAATGGGACCAAAGGCATGGCAAATTTTTTTTTTATCAATCGATAGGTATTGACGAGACCAAAACATTTCAGTTAAAATTTTTATTCTAGCATCAAAACTGCAGGAGCCACAGTTTTAGGCGGTTTGTGGGCGTTAGAGTGGGCGTGGCAAAGTTTTTTTTGGGTCAATAGATAGGTATTGACGAGAACAATATATTTCATTTTTATCCTAGCGTTAGAACTGTAGGAGCCACAGTTTTGGTCGGTTTGTGGGCGTAAGAGTGGGCACGTGGCACTTTGCTGAAACAAACTTGCGCTGCGTAAGAAGCTCAGAAAACTACACGCCATATCTCAATAGCCTAGCTCTTATAGTTTCCGAGATCTTAGCGTTCATACGGACAGACGGACATGGCTAGACCGACTCTGCTAGTGATCATGATCAAGAATATATATACTTTATGGGGTCGGAAACGCTTCCTTCTGCCTGTTACATACTTTCCGAGGAATCTAGTATACCCTTTTACTCTTCGAGTAACGGGTTAATGAATCAATTCGCATGATCGGCTCGTTAAAAAAAGTTTTGAAACCGGAAGTCGGTCGGGGCTCGTCAGCTGGGGTTCAAATAATGGTTATACACAATTAAGAGTTTTGGTTGAGTAATTCGGCTTTCAAATCAACATAATCCGATCTTTACCAAGTCCTGAAAGTCCTTTGGAGCCGAATTTCACAAAATACGCCCCTTCCTTAAAACGCAATTCACATTTCTTCCATTCCAATATTAGGTATTATGGTTTGGACTGGTAATTAACCAAGGAACATAAATATACTCTTGATAATTTTTGAGCCTAGGAATGTTTTAGGAATTTTGTTCATGGTTGCACCTTATTAGCGATTTTCATTCACTCTGCGGGATTCATCCCTCCAAATGACCCATAATTTTCTCCCCAATTTGAGTAACTAACTTTTTATACCCTTGCAGAGGGTATATTGATATCAGTCAGAAGTTTGCAACGCAGTGAAGGAGACGTTTCCGACCCCATAAAGTATATATATTCTTGATCAGCACGACTAGACGAGTTGATCTAGCCTTGACCGTCTGTTCGTCCGTTTCTACGCAAACTAGTCTCTCAGTTTTAAAGCTATCGGGCTGAAACTTTGCCAAAAGTCTTATATCTTTTGCAGGTAGTATATAAGTCGGAACCAGTCTTGATCGGACAACTATGTCTTATAGCTCCCATGGGAATAATCGGAAAAAAAATATATATCTTTGATGTTTTTTAACATATAACCTCCTACGCTTGGAAATATCATTTTTTAATTAGTTTTGAATTTCGAATTGAATTTTATTAAAATATCATATAGGTGCCATAGGAACGATCGGAAAATTGGTGGAAAAATAATATGAAACAAATTATAGCTTCGGTGTTTTTTGACATATTATCTTATACTATTGGGAATATCATTTTTTGTGTTTTTAAATCTAATAATTATAGCTGCAAGGGTACATAAGCTTTGGCTTGCCGAACCTAACTTTCTTTCTTGTTCTACATTGATTTCTGGCAGTGACTTTCAGAATTTTATTATTCGATTGAATAATTTTTAATAATCTATGCCCTTTATGTACTTTACTGTAAAAGTATATTCCTCTAATTCAAGTCTCATTCTTGTTAGTTTGGAACTGGGGTTTGCCATTGAAAATAAATAGGTAAGTGCTCTGTGTTCTGTTTCGACAGTCAAGTATCTACCATAAATATATGGTCAAAAGTGTGTTATTGCCCAATAAATAGCTAACAGTTCTTGTTCTGTTGTGCTCCTGTTGCTTCGCTTTTTGTAAAAGATCTTGATCCGTATGCAACTGGCAGTGGTAGTCTATTTATACCCGTTACTCGTAGAGTAAAAGGGTATACTAGATTCGTCGGAAAGTATGTAACAGGCAGAAGGAAGCGTTTCCGACCCCATAAAGTATATATATTCTTGATCAGGATCACTAGCCGAGTCGATCTAGCCATGTCCGTCTGTCCGTCTGTCCGTCTGTCCGTCTGTCCGGATGAACGCTGAGATCTCGGAAACTATGGGAGCTAGGCTATTGAGATTTGGCGTGCAGATTCCTGAGCTTCCTACGCAGCGCAAGTTTATTTCAGTAGACTGCCACGCCCACTCTAACGCCCACAAACCGCCCAAAACTGTGGCTCCTACAGTTTTGATGCTAGATAGAAAATTTTAACTGAAATGTAATGTTCTCATCAATACCTATCGATTGACCCGAAAAAAAGTTTGCCACGCCCACTTTAACGCCCACAAACCGCAAAACCCTGTGACGCCCACAATTTTCATGCTAGATAAAAAATTTTAACTGAAATGTATTGGTCTCGTCAATACCTATCGATTGATCCAAAAAAAAGTTTGCCACGCCCACTTTAACGCCCACAAACCGCAAAACCCTGTGACGCCCACAATTTTCATGCTAGGTAAAAAATTTTAACTGAAATGTATTGGTCTCGTCAATACCTATCGATTGATCCAAAAAAAAATTTGCCACGCCCACTCTAACGCCCATAACGCTTAAATCTGTATACCGCCGGTAGGTGGCGCATTTTAATCTCGCTTTGCTGCTTGCATATCTCCATATAGCTGAGTAACGGGTATCTGATAGTCGAGGTACTCGACTATAGCGTTCTCCCTTGTTTTGTTTTGATTTAGGTCTGCTCCACAAGCTTGTTTGCTAGCATCTGTAATTATGCAAAATTCTTTGCTAAAATATAGATGTTGTAAAAGAATTGGGTTTATAATTGCCGACTTAAGATGTTCGAAGGCGGCTTGGCATTCAGTTGTCCATTCGAATTTTACATCTTTCTTAATTAATCTTGTTACGTGACGAGAATAGTCAGCAAAATTTCTTATAAACCGTCTGTAATAATTACGAAATGCAACAAATTTCTTAAACTTGCTTTTGAATCTCCTCTTTTTGACTATGAAGATTTCTATAACTTTTTATGCTTAAAAGTTCTTCGTCCTTCAATCTCAGTTTTTGTTTATGAGTAATCCATTCGGTTTCTAGTCCGAAAACATCGCTTTATTGGGTCCATAATGTTGTGAATTGTTTATTAAATGGTGGCGGGAAGTTTTTCGAAAGTTGGGTTAATAAAGTTTTTTCTCGGTCATTGAAGTCCCCTTAACTACATCATAGTTTGAAAGTGGGTAATGTTTGTTTTAAGTGGTTTATGTTGACTATCTGATCTGTATTCGTTATATTTAGAAATCTTGCTATGGTATTTGCGACATAAATAACATGCTGAAATTCCTGATTGGGATCAATACACTGTCTTCAGCTAAACTTAATTGATTTTTTCGGACACCTTGGGATCTTGCCGGCAGAATTGTGGAGCTGTTGCCAGAACTAGATGTTTTTGGAAGATAAATCGGATATTTTAGGTTATTTGTTCTAATTATGAGCCAGTCCTTAGATGGCTTGGAACCTATTTGACAGTTGTATTTTTTAATAAAATCGATTCCCAGTATTCCATCGCAAAGAATGGCGAATTCTAAATTTACTATTTGAAAATTGTGTGGGATTATATATTTAGAAGTTTGTATTTCAATAGAAGTTCGACCTTTTGATTTGGTAACTTCTTGACTTGTTCCCTGTATATTGATTGTATAATTATTTTTGATATTTTTAAAAACAGCGGAATTTTCCTTCAATATAGATATTTCCGCATCTGTGTCTATTAAAAAGGCTAATTTCTTTCCCGTTGCTGAGATTGGTGGTGTGAATTTTAATATTTTTTACTGCTGTGTACCTAAAGGTTGTTGGGAGTTTCCCAAAGCATTTTGGGCTACCCTAACATTGTTGTTGTTATACCCGTTACTTGTAGCATACTTGTAACAGGCAGAAGGAAGCGTTTCCGACCCCATAAAGTATATATATTCTTGATCAGGATCACTAGCCAAATCGATCTAGCTATGTCCGTCTGTCCGGATGAACGCTGAGATCTCGGAAACTATAAGAGCTAGGCTATTGAGATATGGCGTGTAGATTCCTGAGCTTCTTACGCAGCGCAAGTTTGTTTCAGCAGCGTGCCACGCCCACTCTAACGCCCAAAAAGCACCCAAGACTGTGGCTCCTACAGTTTTGATGCTAGAATAAAAATTTTAACTGCAATGAATTGTTCTAAAAAAAGTTTGCCACGCCCACTGTAACGCCCACACACCGCCCAAAACCTGTGGCGCCTACAATTTTCATGCTAGAAAACAAATTTTAACTGAAATGTATTAGTCTCGTTAATACCTATCAATTGACTCATTTCAATCTCGCTTTGCTGCTTGCATATCTCCATTTTCCCTTTGTCCCCTTAGCTGAGTAACGGCTATCTGACTGTTGAGGTACTCGACTATAGCGTTTTTCCTTTTTTCAAATAGCTTTACGGGCTGTACAGCTCTCGGGCAGAAAGGGTTTCGCTCAATTTTACAATATTTATAACCGTTACTCGTGGAGTAAAAGGGTATACCAGATTCGTCGGAAAGTGTGTAACAGGCAGAAGGAAGCGTTTCCGACCCCATAAAGTATATATATTCTTGACCAGGATCATTAGCCGAGTCGATCTAGCCATGTCCGTCTGTCCGTCCGTCCGTCTGTCCGTATGACCGCTGAGATCTCGGAAACTGTACAAGCTACAATACTGGGATTAGGCATGCAGATTCCTGAGATTCCTGCGCAGCGCAAGTTTGTTTCAGCAGAGTGCCACGCCCACTCTAACGCCCACAAACCGCCCGAAACTGTGGCACCTACAGATTTGATGCTAACATAAAAATTTTAACTGAAATGTATTCTTCCCAACAATACCTATCGATTGACCAAAAAATAGTTTGCCACGCCCACTCTAACGCCCACAAACCGCCCAAACCTGTGGCGCCTACAAATTTCATGCTAGATAAACAATTTTAACTGAACTGGGCCCACTCTAACGCCCATAACGCTTAAATCTGTCTACCGCCGGTAGGTGGCGCATTTCAATCTCGTTTTGCTGCTTGCATATCTCCATTTCCTTTTGGTCCCATTGACTGAGTAACGGGTATCTGATAGTCGAGGTACTCGACTATAGCGTTCTTTCTTGTTTTGTCTTATATATACATTTTCTTCTTTTTTTTTTAATTATGAACAAATTTTTGTAGAAATGTCCTCGTAGAAAAATATCCTTGGCTGCATCAGGTGTTCGTCGCCGGTTGGCTCGCTGATGCTCCTTCGCTGGCGTATGAGGCGGCCTGCCCCTCACACTTGTTGTCTCAGCTGCAGATGTCCTGGGCCTATGGGCTCAGGCGGTACCGGTGCCGGTCATCACACAGGGGTTTGGGCACGTACCTTCGCAATAGGTACTTTCCAGTGGTCCTGGGCAATTTTTTGGGCACACTTTAGTTTTTCTGGGAAGTGGAGGTGTAATTTTTCCGCTGTTGCCCAGGGGGGTGGCGGTTGGTTTTTAAATAATAGCAACTTTAACTGCCCAGTCCCAGCGCACTTAAAGGCGATCATATTACCGGGGACTTGAAGAACTGTTTTTTAGTTGGATTTGCTACAATGTGTTTGTAATAATATTAACGCATAACACTAAGTGAAGTGTGCATTTGGTATGTGATCATACTAAAGGGTTTCTCGAAACAGTGTGTTCTTTTTGGGATACAAAGGAGCTTGGGAATGCTTACGCATTGTTTTTTCGCAAGGTTCGGAAATGTGTAGCTTCCTAGGGTTTGGAAACGTTTGAGGTTGTGTGCTGGGCAGAAGCTGTTCTCCTCTTCGTCTACCTGCTTACAGCTGCGGCAGTAGTCGTGGTTGCTGAGTACAAGTCTACGCGAGTTAGTCCCTAAAAGACAATGGCCCGTGAGGGCATTAATCAGAGAGATTTGTTCGGGTTATAGCTTGGCCAAGTGAGCCTGGAAGTGTGGCATGTTATTATCGTGTTGTGGACCCTGAGGGCTGCTTGACTGGTCGAAAATATGTAAATGTCTGCGTCGTGATGTTCTGATGTAGCTTCCTGGATTGCCATGACTTCCGCCTGGAAAACATTACAGTGATCTGGTGGGCGAAATGAGACTTTAATGTCCAGTTCAGGAGAGAATACTCCCCCACCTGTTTGCGAATTAAGATTGAAGCTGTGTTTGTATATATTGACGGCGTTTTCGATTTGGTGTGGGAGGTTGCCACAGTCTGTACGGGTAGGTATAAAAACCTTGTACTTTTTTTCGAAGTTGACTATGGGTGGTACGTAGTCTGTTATGTGTGGTATGAATTTCTGATTTGATAGTATAATGGAGTGACCAGTTGAGCCTGTTGTCCAGGCCCCTGCTTCGCGGAGCCTCAGCGCTGTTTCTGATGCCCAGCTTTTGCAAGCAGGTCCAGGGGTTCAAGGTCTAGGATTGCATTCAATGCTGCAGTGGCGGTGGAACGGAGCACCCCACTTAGGTGACATTTTTTTCTAGGGCAAGCCACCAGACGATGTTTCCGTAGAGAAGAATGGGCCGGACTATTGCAGTGTAAGCAAGTGAGCTATTACGGTAGAGAAACCCCACTTCTTCCCTACAGCTTTTTTACAAGCGAAGAGTGCTATGGCCGCTTTACGTGTGTACTTTGCCTGGTTGCTAAGGGTTAGATGTTTGGTGTAGTTTTGGGAGAGTTAGTCTTGGTACCTTATACTTCCTTGTAAATAGAACTAGTTCCTTCTTTTCTGGGTTAACTCCCGGTCGACTTTAAGGAAATTTTCCTTGCAGTAAGATAACCACGTCTTCCGCGTAGGCTAGCACTTTAGTGCCCACTTCCTTTAGAAGTGATTGTAGTGTGTTGACCTTTATAGCCCATAGAAGAGGTAAGAGTAGACCCCCTTGCAGGGTTCCTCTACTGACAGTCTTTGAAGGGCTTAAAAGAGTTGATAGATCACTTGATGCGGTCAGGGTTTGAGATATTGGCTATGCTCTGATCGTCGAGACTCTCCTCTATGTAGAGGTCCTCCACTGCTTGGATATTTTTAGGGAAATGGGTGTCTATTGGGAGTTCAAGGGTTTCTTGGCTGTTTTCCGTCCAAGTGTCAGCATTGGTTTTAAGGTACCCAATGGTTGCTGGAGATTTCGCTAAGATTCTTCGGAGTCTGGAATCCGATAGATTCTATGTTACTGCAGAAGTTAAATAATCTTATTTCCTTTTAATATATGCTGAGCTTCGTATGGTAAATGTTCCAGGAAGCTTCGCTGTTGCACTTAGCTCTATTGAAATATGTTCTGCACTCGCCTTTAAACTTTGCCAGGGTTGTGTTCCACCAAGGCGGTTAGTGTTTAGTTTTGACTGTTCTGCTTAGGCATGTCTTTTTTATGGCTTCACTGCAGATGTCACATGGAAAGATTAACATTGAGAAACAACGACTAATCTTGAGTCGGGGGGAGGGGTGCATTTGACTCCGTCACGCAGCCTTCTGCTAACAGGACCAGCCACCCTATCCAACAATCCTTGCGGACACAAATATAAGCTTGAAAAAATCTTATGTTTCGAACCACCGCCGCCATTGTCATCAAAGAACGTGGTGAGGATCAAAGATAAGGACGACATCGGACCTACTATTCAGCTGTTGGAGCCATCCGTTCAGAGGCGTAGTGACCAATAGCATACTTCGGAGAAAGTTGTGTTGAAATATAAATGTGTTAATCGAGCCAATCAAAGCTAAAATAAATTTTGAGAACCAACCGAATCGTAGACAATGTGCGAATCGTGATGAACAATTAGAGAACACGAGTCTATCCACCAGCCGTTGAAGAAGTCGCATGCCTCTGGCATAATATATCTATATATTTTGTGCTTAAGTGAACTAGTATACCTTAAAACAGCCGTATTTTGGTGCACGTATATTTATGTATATATATTCAACATAATATTTTCCAAAGCCCAGGACCCGGAGCTTCGAGATCGTTTGTCGGAACACGGTTCCTTTCTCATAAACATACATATATAATTATCCGTGCAGTGATCTATAATTTTATAGACTACTTTAAACTTTTCAGCGGCGAGTATCTGCCTTGTAGTTGTATGTACAATTGCAAGAGCCATCTGAGCGACGTTTTTAGTCACGAATAGTGAACATTTTGCTGATGTGTGCCCCTTAGGTAAGGTTAGGGCGGCTGTCGGACTATAGTCCGACACACTTAGACCTCAATGGGTCCATTGTGATACCGCATGATCTCGTTTGTTCCTTCTCTGGGGTCCCGTTTCTAGTAGTTTCAGCCTGTGTTAAGCTGATCAGCATGTCTTCCACCTGGAAGATTTAATAAAGGCACTTATGTTTTTGAGATTAATCTCCGATATTTCGGTAAGATTGTCGATGAAGGGCCTTCTTAAGTGTTCAGTCTGAGTCTGCATAGGGCTGGGCAGAAGCAGAGAAGGTGTTCTACCGTTTCCACTTTTTCCTCACCCCTTCAGCTTCTGCAGAAATCATTTTGCGGGGCTTTTAGCCTGCCGGCATATGCGCCATCAAGCCAGTAGCCTGTAAGAGCTCGAATCAACATGCCACACTCTGTGCGGCTGAGTTTGAGAAACTCCAAGGCTTTTTTGTTGTTTATCATAGGCCATGTCTGGTGAGAGATGCGACACTGTGGTGCGTTTTGCCTATGGGCGTTGGCTAGTGTGTTGAAGTAGTTTTTTATGTTTAGCTTCCAAGTAGCCATGGGCATACCGACATTCTCCTCTCCTGGTAGGAGAGGCTTGGGGTCCCTGCCTGGCTAATTCGTCCGCTATGCAGTTGCCTACGATGTCCCGGTGACCCGGAACCCATATTAGACTGATAGTAAAGTGATTTGCCATCTCGCGGAGAGATCTACGACAGTCTGATATTGTACGGGAGTTGGTGTTTGTCGAGTAGATCGATTTAATAGCCGCTTGGCTGTCACTATATATGTTTTGGTGTCCTCTCTGGAGGCTTAAGTTCCCTAAAAAGGTTAGTGCTTCTTTTATAGCGTAGACCTCCGCCTGAAAGACGCTACAGTGGTCCGGGAGCCTGAATGACTTCCTGATATCTAATTGTTCGGAGTATACACCTCCGCCAACGTGTCCTTCTAATTTAGAGCCATCTGTATAGAAACAGATTGCGTCCGTCGTGCCCGGTCGGCCCTGTTCCCGTTCCTCTCAGGAATCAGGGCCTCAAAGGGTGTGTGACTATATTCAATGGATTTGCATAGATCCGTTATCTTCGGAATCGATTTATCATGCTGGAGAATTTTAGCATGGCCATAAAATTGGGCTTTCCACTGCCCTGTGTCCCTCAGTCGAATAGCTGCCGATTTGGCACTTTCCATGCCTGCTGAGTCCAGGCTAGGAAGGTTCAAGATCGCATTCAGCGCTTCATTCGGGGTGGTTCAAAGGGCTTTACTAATACACAAAGCCGCTATTCGGTGACCTTTGTTTAGAGGAGTCAGTATGCATTGTTTGTGCAAGGCGGTCCACCACAGAGCCACTCCGTACAGTAGGATTGGCTTGACTACCGCTGTGTATATCCAGTTAACTATTCTTGGGGACATGCCCCATCTTAGCCCGATTGCTTTTCTACAGGAGTAAAGTGCAATGGTCGCTTTTTGGTTCTCTCTTTATTGTTGAAGCCCCATTTGAGGCGCTTATTTAGTACTAACCCCAAGTACCTGTCGTGATCGCTAAAAGAGAGATTACTATTGTTAAGAATGGGAGGGTTAAGTTGTGGAATTTTGTACCTATTTGTGAATAGAAAAAGTTCTGTTTTCGAGGGACTTACCCCGAGTCCGTTCGCTATCGTCCATTCCGATAGTAATTTAAGTTTAGCGGTCATAAGATCGCAGTGTTTGTGGATATTTTCCATTAAAGATGATGGCGACGTCGTCTGCGTATGCCACGACCTTACAACCTCCTCCTTCTAGAATCCGCAGTAGTTTATTTACTGCGATATTCCACAAGAGGGGTGATAGTACACCTCCTTGCGGGGTGCCTCTGTTCACTAGTCTAGTCTGGGTTAAGGTCCCTAGTGTGGCTGTGACCATTCTGCTTATCAGCAATTTATGGATTAGCCTCACCATTGGCGGCTCAGCCCCTAGTTCTGTGAGAGATTCTGTCATAGCAGTGGGGAGCACGTTATTGAAGGCTCCCTCTATATCCAGGAAGGCGATCAGTGTGTATTCCTTGATGCTGAGTGATTTCTCGATGCTGCTTACCACCAAGTGTAGCGCCAATTCGGTTGACTTACCTTTGGTGTAAGCGTGCTGTGCTTCTGATATTTGTGTCGGGTCTACGGTGGCCCTTATGTGTAGGCCTATCATTCTTTCAAAGCTCTTAAGCAGGAATGATGTTATGCTTATTGGCCTAAAATCCTTTGCTGTGGTGTGAGTGGCCTTTCTTGCCTTGGGAATGAAAACCACCTTTGTTTCTTTCCATGCTGTTGGTAGTTCTCCTACCGCCAGGATGGATTGGAAGATTATTTTCAACCAGTTTATGGCTATTTGTCCTGCTTGTTGGATGTGAGCCGGTGTTATCCCGTCCGGTCCCGGCGATTTGTATGGGTTGAAACTATGAATGGACCTTTTTATGTTGCGGTCTAATAGGAGTGGATCTAATTCGTTTGCCTCTCCTGCTCCTCTTTCAGGAGGATGACCTCCTTGTTGGCTCCCCGGGAAGTGAGCGTCTAGGAGCAGGTCCAAGGACTCTTTACTGGAGTCTGACCATGATCCATTTGCTTTTTGAACATAGCCCAAAGGCGCGGCTGTCCTAGAGAGTATTTTCTTGAGCCTTGCGGCATGAGTTGTTTTTTCTATGTCAGAGCAGAAGGTCTGCCAAGCCGTACGTTTTGCTCTTCTAATGGCCTTTTTGTAGGGGGCTAGTTCATACTTGTAGTTCAGCCAATTAGTGTCCTCATTTCCCGCCTTTGCTCTGTTAAACAGGCAACCAGGGAGGTTTTTTCCTTCCCCTTGGTTTACCTGTGGGGCATGGCACTTTGAAGGCAGTGATGCACGCTTCTGTGAATTTGTATACTGTTTCGTCCAGCTCCTGTGGGCTTGTGATGCTTTCTGACGGTTCCATGGGGAGGATATTTGTCAGAACTTCTTTGTACCTGTGCCAGTCGGCTCGTCCGGGGTTAGCGAAGCTGACCGGCAAGGGCGAATCAAGGGACAGTACAGTTTATATGAATCTATGGTCCGAAAAGAAGTGCTCATCAGAGACTGCCCAGTTTTTGACTGCGCCTACGAGTGAATCTGATACCAAAGTTAGATCTACGATCGTTTGGCAAGCTTTAGTTATGAATGTAGGGACACTGCCCCTATTGCATAAGAATAGGTTTGTATTTAGAACAAAATCAAAAAGAGACTTACCTAAGTCGTTGTTGTTTGGGCAACCCCACTGGGTGTGATGGGCGTTGGCGTCACAGCCTATTACCAAACCGCTCTTGAGCTTTTCGCATTCCTCTGAGAGTCCTCTGACCAGCGCAGCTGGGGGGTTTTCCTTTTCAAAGGCCAAGCAGGCCGATAGAACCCTTATAGAGCCACTTTGCAGCTCCAGGCTTACTGCGGTGTTGTCTCCGTTGCTATAATTGCGAAGTAAAAATATACTAAGATGCCATTTGGCTAATATGCAGGTTCGAATTTTACCTTCTTTGGGGTCAAGCATAAGCTTGTATTCCTTTGCTCCTAGTCCAGCAACCTTGCCTCCTACTACCCAAGGTTCCTGTACAAGGACTAGGTCGGCTTCGCCGTCGGTCAGGCGAAGCAGCAGACGCTGCTTTACTGTGGTGAAGGTTTATTTGACATCTACAGCTTCAACCTCCACCACAGTGACGTCGGCCTCCTCTGTGTCGCTGAGGTCTACGTCCTCGATGGCCGGTCCGAGCGCTCGCATCTCTCTGCTTAGCGACGAATCGGTAGAGTAGCCGTCCTTCGGCCCACCAGGTGCCTCCAACTCCTCAGCAAGCACCTGTTCGGCTGAGTTGCCGGCAGAGCTGCTAGCGGCGTTGGAGTCGCCCTTATACACCTTGATGTGTATCGCACTGAACCTAAAGTTCAGCACTCCGCGAGCAGTCTCGATCGGAGCAAGTGACTCCTTGCTCAGGACGAAAACCGCCTGGTTGACGTCCCCTTCATGCTCCTCCACCTTGACGACTTTCCAGTCCTTCGTGGGGAGGTGCGGGCTGCATTCTTGCAACATGCAGAGGATGTCCTCCGGGGCCTTGATCGCTGCTGGAAGCCAGATCCTGGCTCGGGGTCTACTGTGGACATCGCACCAGTCAAGCGCAACGATGTTCGCCCCTTCGTATACCTCGCCGAGCTTGCTCGTCGCCTGCTTATACATGTCAGCCGACCGCTGACTGTCGCAGGCCACCACCTTGACGCTGTCCTGGTACCAGCCCGCGTCCATGCAGCAGGGCGAGGTGCCTGGCTTCTCACGTCCATGCAGCAGGGCGAGGTGCCTGGCTTCTCCCGTACCATGCGCAGGCAAATGAGGGAAAGGTGGGACTCCACTGCCTTTAACTTGTTCCTGGGGATCCTGCCCTCCGGATTTCCCCTGTCAATCAGGCTGAGTAGTACACGGTTCTTCGTGATTTCGGCGAAAGAGACCGATGGCTGGATCTTAGATCTCTTCGCCGATGGCCCAGGTAGTTCGAGGGATCGCTGCCTTTTCGCCTGACTCCCTTCTTGAGTGGGCTTATCCTGCCCGTAGTTAGGAAGCACCTTCCTTGCCCACTTTACCTTTTTTAGCCATTCAAGCGAAGGTGTGGCAACGGTGCTCCTAGTGTGTGAGCGCAGAGTCTGGGCGGCAGTCCGCCTTTCTGCGTATGTATATTTGTTAGCTCCAGCGGGTGGCCCGAGCGCCTTGGCAGTGCCTACCGCTGCTTTCGGCGCAGATGCGCACGTGGCGTTTGCGGTTCGCTTTCTGCCACCCATCATCCCCAGTTTGGGATGCGGCCCTTTCTGGACCGTGCTGGTATGGATGGTGGAACCAGTGTTCAGCTTATCCATGGGTTTTTTAAGAGTACCCGTCTCTGTGTTTTGTGTTGTGTTGTTTGTTTTCTTGATATGTTCCATAATTTGGTCCCACGAGTTGCGGAGAAGGGGAAAAGTCCGCCCGGGCAGAGATCCGCGATGCCCGGGAAAGGCGATAGTTAGAACAGGGGGTCGCCATGTCCCTGAGCACACCCTTTGAGACTACTCGAGTCGTCGGCATTGCTTCGTTGCAAAATACCCGCTGGCTCTCCGGGATTGTTTATTTACTGGGATTCCGTGTTTGACTTATCCCACCAGCATATTCACAGTTGGCCTCGAGAGAGGTCGTCCGCTATCCGCAACCTGCGACCCGCTCGGTTGCCCCAGCTAGGCGACTTTGGAACCATCTCACAAGTTCCTCAGCCGAGTGTGTGCCCCTTAAAACGTGGAAAATTCGATACTCTCAGCTAATAAAAATAATTGACCATTAAATTAATTCAATATGCATTAGCCAATATTATATTATTCATCCACTGCGCACGCCGATTTATGTTACTCAATCAATTCATAATGTTAAAAAGGAAATCAAAGCCATGGAGTGGTAGAACTTAAACAAGGGGGGTTTGCTGACGGGAGAAGTGGAGTAGGTGAAGAACAATGACATAACTTTCGACGGACAACGTTGACTATAAGGGATCGTATTACACGGCACGCGACGATCCATTTGGCGAAGATCCATATGGCCGAAACACAGCCATATCGTATTTCGATCAAGGTAAGCTTGTGAGGCAGTGTGGATTGACGACTGACGAACTTTACGGACTAATACTATTTTTCAATCACTTTAAGTTTGTATTCTCACTATGTCGGAGAGGAGAGAGGCTTACCAAGATCCCACGAGCTTATACCGGCAAATTGTGACTGAACATAGGACACCTTTTCCCCGGCCCAAGTTTCTGTCAGGACTCGGGCACACGTAACAGAATTGGCGCCCAACGTTAGGAATTTTCATATTCCTTAAGGAATTTTACCAGGGTCCACAATTTCGGTACCAGCGGTATTGAAGTGGATGCACCTATGTATGGCAAAGCTTTCATCTTTATTTTTGTTTTATTTTTATTATAATACTATAAAACTACGTGCTGACCGCCTATTTTTTGAAATTAACGTAAATAACATTTAGATGTGCTTTCTAGCCGACGCTGCCGAAGTGCTTAGCTTAGGCTAGGTCGTTCGAGAAGTTCGAGTCTAGAAAGAGCAGGAGCATAAGCAATACGGTAACGCATTAAGCCATTGCGGTGCGGATCTGTTGTTCGTTTGCCGATCCCGGACTGAAAGGGGGGTGGGGTAACTGACAGGAAACGTAAAGCCGACGCCCCACGACGTACTAGGCTTTTGTCAGGTCGTTTGATAGAAAATCACCTCCCAATATTTAAACATTTATTGTTGACTTATTCAGCGTTTACTTCGATGACCGGGCGTTTTGAATGCTATCACATTTGTAAGAATAACAAAAGTGATAAAAATTGTGTGCCTGTATTAATCACCACTACAACGCTTTTAATAATAGTAGAAAAGTTCTTACACCTGATAAACATATAAACCAAACATTTCTAATAAGCATGGTTTAACCGATCGTCAATTATATCACAAGATGAAACATCCAAAGCCCAGATTCCATGCGCCAAGCTCAAGAAAATACTAGAGTACAGAATATACCTTAAACATAAGGCAACAGCAGTGAAGGTACTAGACTGAGCCGAGCTTTTGATCACAGGAGTGGGTCGAAGCCGCACGTGAAAAGGCGCCTGAGAAGGAGAAGAAAAAAGACACGGAACAGACAACGATGGTCGTAAGCAGATTTCTTTTGGGAAGTCATTCCATGCGGTCCGCATCAATCACATCGAGCCTGTTACGTACGCCCTCCACATGGAAAGAATCACAAAGAGAAACAACGACGACCCTCCACATAGAAAGATTCACATAGAGAAACAACGACGAATCTTGAGTCGTGGGAAGGGGTGCTTTGACTAACCAGACTCAAACTGGTAAAGGCAGAAGAAAAACAAATTCTGGTAACCATACTCCGGTAGCTGTCTAAGTCCAACAGCGGGCCGTTGACCCCCAAGATGGCATATATCGAGAAATAGTAATTCTAGGTGGGAGCACCAAGTTAATCCGATCCATTCCCGCAGCTACATAAAAGCTCTAGTCTGGTATAAAGGACCTTAGACAATAAGAGAAAAGGGTAGAACCCACTTGGGTGTCTTGCTGACGGAAGCCGGCAGCTCCGAGGGAAGGCGACTTTCCCAGTGGCAGTCGCAAACGGAGTCTTCTGCTACATGAACCAGCCACCGAATCCAAAAGCCCTTAAGGAGGACACAAATAGCAGCTAGGAAAAATCGTATGTTTCGGACCACCGCCGCAATTGTCATCAAAGAACTTGGAGAGGATCAACAATAAGGACGACATCTGACATACTGTGATGTTTGTGGCCGCAGTACCCGAGATCCCCATGCTCCTGAAAATTGTTCAGCTGTAGGAGCCAACCTGTCAGAGGCGAAGTGACCAATGGCATGCTTGAAAGAAGTGATTTCATCACTAAATGTGTTAATCGAGCCAACCAAAGCTAAAGAGAACTCATGCATAACAACTGTGGCTCCTACAGTTTTGATGCTAGAATAAAAATTTTAACTGAAATGTAATGTTCTCATCAATACCTATCGATTGCCACGCCCACCCTAACGCCCACAAACCGCCCACAAACTTCAAAAAATCGTAAATATGAACGTGGATATCTCGGAAACTATCAAAGATAGAGAATTGGGATTTCAGATTTAGATTCCGTAGCCTTATACGCAGCGCAAGTTTGTTACGCGAATATGCCACGCCCACAATTTTTATGCTAGATAAAAAATTTTAGCTGAAATGTATTGGTCTCGACAATACCTATCGATTGGTCCAAAAAATATGCCACGCCCACTCTAACGCCCATAACGCTTAAATCTGTATACCGCCGGTAGGTGGCGCATTTTAATCTCGCTTTGCTACTTGCATATCTCTATTTAGCTGAGTAACGGGTATCTAATAGTCGATGTACTCGACTATAGCGTTCTTCCTTGTTTTATTATTATACCTTTCGACGAACAACCTGACAATAGGGTATCGTATTGCACGGCCCGCAACGATCCATTGGCAGACGAACGTGTGAAGGGGAGGGAATATGGCAAAAACTCAGCCCGATCGTGTTGCGATCACGAACTTTATGAACTAATATTATTTTCCAGGCACTTTTAATATTTATTATCGTTATATTGGAGAGGAGAGAGGCTTACCAAGATCCCTGACTTTGAAAATCTTTTAACCGTAGAAATTCCCTGTTTTGTTCATGGGAAAATTCGCCAGAATTCTCTTAAATCAAGAAATATGAGGGTTTCTAATAATAATAATAGTTCTAATAATTATTATAATAGACACTTCCGGGTCACACCGCGGGACAAGGGGGTAATGAGCACTTGTTGCTGGCACGGGGACGCTTTGCTGGCAGGACGATCGCGTCGCGGCAATGGTAACGATGGTTACTGCGTTGCGGAACTGCGCTGAGGTTGAGCTAACGTAGGTAAGCTGCTAGTGGAGATAGTATATTACGAGCCCTATTCCCAGAGGTAGGAAGTAAAACCGCGGAGTTATGAGATGCGTTGATAACTGATTTATTCTTCATTTGGTACATGTTTATATACTAATTGGAACACGGAAGTTTAGTGTAATGATTAGTGAAGTAAGCTATATTCTAAAATAGGTAGGTAGGTAGCTGGCTCGGCAGACACTGCAAAATGTACTGACTGCATTGGCCGGTGAGTTAGTGAGACATATAATATGCTGATCAGCAATTCTCATATGCAGTGGGTGCTACTGAGCGCCTGGTACTGTTACCAACTTGGCTAGTGCTTGATTTGTTGGGTGTGGTCATGATGAGTACCTTTGGGTACGAACATTCTCCCCCCCATTGAGGGGTACCCTCAATTAAGTCGTGATGTCGGTCAGCCCTTGACCGAATTGTATAGGAAGCACCTAACAAATCATTGACCAAGGTGGATCTTTCCTTCAATTCCAGATATTTCAATCGGTGACCTTTCCTTAAATAGCAGATCTGCCATTCTCCTTGAGATAAGATTCACCTGTGATCCACCATCTATTACAGCGCGACATGTTTGTAATTGACTGTTTGGCCCTTGTAATGATACCTTGGCGGTCTTTTGTGTAACAGTGAATGATGCCGTTGCTGGCAGACTCGACAAGTGGTCGGTGATCCACAGTTTTCAACCTAATGAACTGTAGACAAACAATTTGTGCATGCTCCTATTTGAATAATGGCTTGGCGCCGTGTTTTGGGGACCATTCCCTGGAAACGGCTACATGCTCTAAGATTATGTGGTCCGAGGTGACAAATCTTACAGCTCTCTTCGTTGTGAACTGACTGATGGCGGAGTGTTGCTGTAGGTTGAGCGCTTATCGTCTCCAGCATGCAAGCGCGCCGCTCAATAACCGTCAGTACACTTCGTAATGTTGGAATTTCCGTTGGTGCATCCGCTGAAGTTTCTAGAGCAGCTAGAGACTGCTGGTCTAGTTTTCTTCTGATAAGAAAACACAGGATTGGATCCCAGGATTTTGTGCTGATATCGAGGTTTTTAAGAGTACTCATTGAGTTTTTTATAGTGTCATGTAAGGCCCTTAGTTGGCGCGAGGAGCCGTCTATAGGCCTATGGTCAATAATTTTTGCTATGGCGGCGAATACTAATATTTTGCCGTTCTGGTACCTGGCCTTCAACCGCAACCAGGTGTCGTCATAGCCACCCTGTGAGAAGGCTGTGTCTGTCAAGACGTTCCTCGCTTCACCACGAAGCGAACTCTGTAGAATATGTGGTTTTTGACTGGCCGAATATGGTTTGTTATGTACTAATTCCACAAAGAGATCATGGAACCGTGGTCAGTCTAGATACTCGCCGTTGAACTCCGGAATGCTAATTGGCGGAAGTGCCAAGTTTAGGCTCATTGGCGCGTCGTTTTCTCGTAGCAGGTTCATTTCGTATTCCTCGTATATTGTGTGGAATTGGGCTAGCTCTGCTTCTGCCAGAGCTGCGGCCCCAGGTGTGCTATTTAATTCGTCGTGGGTTTGCCTCAGTAACGCCCAATGGAGATCCAGGTGCCTTTGTAGGGCTGGGGTGACGGTTTGGGCGTTCGAGGCTAATGTTAATGATGACTCCAATTCGTTGCAACTTCTCTGCAACTGTCGGATCACCGTGTCAATTGCGGAATCTTCTTTGACTTGATCTCTTGTTGTGATCTTGATGTTGGCCGACGTTCGTCTCGGCGGAGCCCGCTTCCAGTCGGCATGTTGTCCAGAAAGATATTCTGATATTTTTCGACCAGCTCCTTAAGTGCTACTATTCGTGAAGAGTACTCACTTCCAGTGGGTAATGCTGCTTGCTGGACTTCTTCATCTAAGTCGCAAAACTGCTGCCAGAGATCGTTTAACTGATTTAGCTTACCGGAATAATAGCCGTCTCGGTGGCGTCGGTCGGCAGAATCCTTGCCATAATTTTTAATGAGCTGTTGGATTTTCTTTTGCAGCTCGTTTTGGGTGTCTAGTAATCGATTGTGTAAATCAATTCTTGTGTGACTTGTTTCCTCAATGAATGAAGTAGACATATTGTGTGTCTTGGAAACAAAGAATCTTGTGAAGCTGGATGAAGCTGAGTATCCTGTGAAGCTGGATGAAGCTGAAGTTCCTGTGACGCTGGAAGAAGAAGCGTATCCTGTGAAGCTGGATAAAGCTGAAGTTCCTGTGACGCTGGAAGAAGAAGCGAATCCTGCGAAGCTGGATTAAGCTGAAGTTCCTGTGACGCTGGAAGGAGAAGCAAATCCTGTGAAGCTGGATTAAGCTGAAGTTCCTGTGACGCTGGAAGAAGATGCGTATCCTGTGAAGCTGGATTTAGCTGAAGTTCCTGTGACGCTGGAAGAAGAAGCGTATCCTGTGAAGCTGGATAAAGCTGTGAGTCCTTTAGTGGGAAGGGGGTTGCTTGAGTGTGATCCTTTGTTGTTAAAGGATCACGTCGGGGTCGCCAATGTTTGTGCCTAACCGAAGTGGATACTTTCGGGTCACACCGCGGGACAAGGGGATAATGAGCACTTGTCGCTGGCACGGGGACGCTTTGCTGGCAGGACGATCGCGTCGCGGCGATGGTAACGATGGTTACTGCGATGCCGGACCACAGGCGATGCTGGAGCTGCGCTGAGGGTGAGCTAACGTGGATTAGCTGCTAGTGGAGATAGTGTATTACGAGCCCTATTCCCAGATGTAGGAAGTAGAACCGCTGAGTTAAGAGGTGTGTTGATAACTGATTTATTCTTCATTTGGTACATGTTTATATACTATTTGGACCACGGAAGTTTAGTGTAATGATTAGTGAAGTAAGCTATATTCTAAAGTAGGTAGGTAGGTAGCTGGCTCGGCAGACACTGCAAAATGTACTGACTGCATTGGCCGGTGAGTTAGTGAGACATATAATATGCTGATCAGCAATTCTCATATGCAGTGGGTGCTACTGAGCCCCTGGTACTGTTACCAACTTGGCTAGTGCTTGATTTGTTGGGTGTGGTCATGATGAGTACCTTTGGGTACGAACATTCTCCCCCCCCCATTGAGGGGTACCCTCAATTAAGTCGTGATGTCGGTCAGCCCTTGACCGATTTGTATAGGAAGCACCTAACAAATCATTGACCAAGGTGGATCTTTCCTTCAATTCCAGATATTTTAATCGGTGACCTTTCCTTAAATAGCAGATCTGCCATTCTCCTTGAGATAAGATTCACCTGTGATCCACCATCTATTACAGCGCGACATGTTTGTAATTGACTGTTTGGCCCTTGTAATGATATTTGGCGGTCGCGAGCAGAGTATGTCCCCCTACGTCGTCGTAGCCTGCAATGGTTACTGCGCCGGCCACTGGATTGCTAGTCGGTCTTTTGTGTAACAGTGAATGATGCCGTTGCTGACAGACTCGACAAGTAGTCGGTGATCCACAGTTTTCAACATAATGAACTGTAGACAAACAATTTGTGCATGCTCCTATTTGAATAATGGCTTGGCGCCGTGTTTTGGGGACCATTCCCTGGAAACGGCTACATGCTCTAAGATTATGTGGTCCGAGGTGACAAATCTTACAGCTCTCTTCGTTGTGAACTGACTGATGGCGGAGTGTTGCTGTAGGTTGAGCGCTTATCGTCTCCAGCATGCAAGCGCGCCGCTCAATAAACGTCAGTACACTCCATAACGTTGGAATTTCCGTTGGTGCATCCGCTGAATTTTCTAGAGCAGCTAGAGACTGCTGGTCTAGTTTTCTTCTGATAAGAAAACACAGGATTGGATCCCAGGATTTTGTGCTGATATCGAGGTTTTTAAGAGTACTCATTGAGTTTTTTATAGTGTCATGTAAGGCCCTTAGTTGGCGCGAGGAGCCGTCTATAGGCCTATGGTCAATAATTTTTGCTATGGCGGCGAATACTAATATTTTGCCGTTCTGGTACCTGGCCTTCAACCGCAACCAGGTGTCGTCATAGCCACCCTGTGAGAAGGCTGTGTCTGTCAAGACGTTCCTCGCTTCACCACGAAGCGAACTCTGTAGAATATGTGGTTTTTGACTGGCCGAATATGGTTTGTTATGTACTAATTCCACAAAGAGATCATGGAACCGTGGTCAGTCTAGATACTCGCCGTTGAACTCCGGAATGCTAATTGGCGGAAGTGCCAAGTTTAGGCTCATTGGCGCGTCGTTTTCTCGTAGCATTTCGTATTCCTCGTATATTGTGTGGAATTGGGCTAGCTCTGCTTCTGCCAGAGCTGCGGCCCCAGGTGTGCTATCCAATTCGTCGTGGGCTTGCCTCAGTAACGCCCAATGGAGATCCAGGTGCCTTTGTAGGGCTGGGGTGACGGTTGGGGCGTTCGAGGCTAATGTTAATGATGACTCCAATTCGTTGCAACTTCTCTGCAACTGTCGGATCACCGTGTCAATTGCGGAATCTTCTTTGACTTGATCTCTTGTTGTGATCTTGATGTTGGCCGACGTTCGTCTCGGCGGAGCCCGCTTCCAGTCGGCATGTTGTCCAGAAAGATATTCTGATATTTTTCGACCAGCTCCTTAAGTGCTACTATTCGTGAAGAGTACTCACTTCCAGTGGGTAATGCTGCTTGCTGGACTTCTTCATCTAAGTCGCAAGACTGCTGCCAGAGATCGTTTAACTGATTTAGCTTACCGGAATAATAGCCGTCTCGGTGGCGTCCATAATTGCCTTGCCATAATTTTTAATGAGCTGTTGGATTTTCCCTTGCAGCTCGTTTTGGGTGTCTAGTAATCGATTGTGTAAGTCAATTCTTGTGTGACTTGTTTCCTCAATGAATGAAGTAGACATATTGTGTGTCTTGGAAACAAAGAATCTTGTGAAGCTGGATGAAGCTGAGTATCCTGTAAAGCTGGATGAAGCTTACGTTCCTGTGACACTGGAAGAAGAAGCGTATCCTGTGAAGCTGGATGAAGCTGAAGTTCCTGTGACGCTGGAAGAAGAAGCGAGTCCTGTGAATCTGGATTAAGCTGAAGTTCCTGTGACGCTGGAAGAAGAAGCGTATCCTGTGAAGCTGGATTAAGCTGAAGTTCCTGTGACGCTAGAAGAAGAAGCGTATCCTGTGAAGCTGGATTACGCTGAAGTTCCTGTGACGCTGGAAGAAGAAGCGTATCCTGTGAAGCTGGATTAAGCTGAAGTTCCTGTGACGCTGGAAGAAGCGTATCCTGTGAAGCTGGATTAAGCTGAAGTTCCTGTGACGCTGGAAGAAGAAGCGAATCCTGTTAAGCTGGATTAAGCTGAAGTTCCTGTGACGCTGGAAGACAAAGCGTATCCTGTGAAGCTGGATTAAGCTGAAGTTCCTGTGACGCTGGAAGAAGAAGCGTATCCTGTGAAGCTGGATGAAGCTAAAGTTCCTGTGACGCTGGAAGACGAAGCGTATCCTGTGAAGCTGGATTAAGCTGAAGATCCTGCGACGCTGGAAGAAGAAGCGTATCCTGTGAAGCTGGATAAAGCTGTGAGTCCTTTAGTGGGAAGGGGGTTGCTTGAGTGTGATCCTTTGTTGTTAAAGGATCACGTCGGGGTCGCCAATGTTTGTGCCTAACCGAAGTGGATACTTTCGGGTCACACCGCGGGACAAGGGGGTAATGAGCACTTGTCACTGGCACGGGGACGCTTTGCTGGCAGGACGATCGCGTCGCGGCAATGGTAACGATGGTTACTGCGATGCCGGACCACAGGCGATGCTGGAGCTGCGCTGAGGGTGAGCTAACGTGGATTAGCTGCTAGTGGAGATAGTGTATTACGAGCCCTATTCCCAGATGTAGGAAGTAGATCCGCGGAGTTAAGAGGTGTGTTGATAACTGATTTATTCTTCATTTGGTACATGTTTATATACTACTTGGACCACGGAAGTTTAGTGGTACTGTTCCCATCTTGGCTACTGCTTGATTTCTTGGGTGTGGTCATGTTGAGTACCTTTGGGTACGAACAAATACTATAAAACTACTATTTGTTAAAATTAACCTAAATACAATTTACAGGTGCTTTCTGGCCGATGCTCCACTACGTAATAGGCCAGGTCGTTTGATAGGTTCGAGTCCAGAAAGAGCAAGAGCGCAAGCATTACGGTCTACTGTTACGGGTCTACTGTTCGTTTGTCGATCCAGGACAGAATTCGAGGTGGGGGAATTGACAGGAAACGCAAAGCCGACGACCCACGACGTACTAGGCATTTTTCCGGTCACTTGACTGTGTCGAGTCTTTGCTGTTTCTCTTGACATATTTGGGTGGTGGACGATTTTTAGTTTCTCTGGCCGACGCCCCACAACGTATTGGGCTAGATAGTCAGGTTGTTTGCTTGGTTCGAGCCCAGAGAAATAGCAGACGGTTTTGGAGAACGAGAATGATCGGTCAAACAACCTGTTTTCCGACGACTGGCGGGAGAGGGATTTTGGACAGATTCCTCATCTAAACACAGCCGTTCCGTTTGGAACATTTAAGCTGACTAGAAAAAGGGAAAGTAAGGGCATGTTAGCTTAGTTGTGTAGAAGTGGCTAACAGCCCTACTTAGGGATATTTCTTTTGTTTTATTTTTGGGGCTTAAATATCGTAGGAGCAGAGAGAAGCACCCCCAGTTTATAAATATTTTATTGTCAACTTTTCAACCCTGTTATAACAATCGCAAAGTTACAACTTATAAAAGAAAGCGAAAGCTCGTAAGAAGGCGCAATCATATAAATGAGGGGGGCCAAGAAGAAGGTCTTATTCCAACCCAGCACCGGAAGAGTGACCCGAGCAACAACGCGCGGCTAAAATCACTATCACCGGAGTGAGAGCGCGCCAAGGCTAAGAGATTTACCTAAAAGAGAGCCGTGGGAGCTCGCACAGAACCAGCCAGGACAGATAGATACCTTGTCCGAAGAAAACAATCTGGACCAATCCACGGAAATGGAAGAAGCCGCCGGTGGGGAGAATCTACCCCTCGGACCACCGAAAGGAAGATCAAGCCTGCTTCCCCAAATTCAGAGGCACGAGAAGAACAACGTAGAGGCTGCCGAGCGGCGGGAACAAAGATTGCTGGAGCTCTTGAGGCAGAGTAACGAAATGCAGCGTGGTATGAGCGCCCAGATAGAAGCGCTGAAAGCTCAAATAGCAGAATTGCAGTCTCCGACATCCAGGAGACCCGAACAGAAGGGACTGCCCGCGCCGATCCGAACTGTTCAGAATCCCACGGAGAGTTTCTTGAGATATCAAGAGACTCCGCCTCTGGAACCGGTAACACAGGACATGCTCAATAGCCATATACACCGGTTAAGAACACCCAGGCGGATGGACACCCCATCACACAGGGGACGCTTTGCTGGCAGGACGATCGCGTCGCGGCAATGGTAACGATGGTTACTGCGATGCCGGACCACAGGCGATGCTGGAGCTGCGCTGAGGGTGAGCTAACGTGGATTAGCTGCTAGTGGAGATAGTGTATTACGAGCCCTATTCCCAGATGTAGGAAGTAGAACCGCTGAGTTAAGAGGTGTGTTGATAACTGATTTATTCTTCATTTGGTACATGTTTATATACTATTTGGACCACGGAAGTTTAGTGTAATGATTAGTGAAGTAAGCTATATTCTAAAGTAGGTAGGTAGGTAGCTGGCTCGGCAGACACTGCAAAATGTACTGACTGCATTGGCCGGTGAGTTAGTGAGACATATAATATGCTGATCAGCAATTCTCATATGCAGTGGGTGCTACTGAGCCCCTGGTACTGTTACCAACTTGGCTAGTGCTTGATTTGTTGGGTGTGGTCATGATGAGTACCTTTGGGTACGAACATTCTCCCCCCCCATTGAGGGGTACCCTCAATTAAGTCGTGATGTCGGTCAGCCCTTGACCGATTTGTATAGGAAGCACCTAACAAATCATTGACCAAGGTGGATCTTTCCTTCAATTCCAGATATTTCAATCGGTGACCTTTCCTTAAATAGCAGATCTGCCATTCTCCTTGAGATAAGATTCACCTGTGATCCACCATCTATTACAGCGCGACATGTTTGTAATTGACTGTTTGGCCCTTGTAATGATATTTGGCGGTCGCGAGCAGAGTATGTCCCCCTACGTCGTCGTAGCCTGCAATGGTTACTGCGCCGGCCACTGGATTGCTAGTCGGTCTTTTGTGTAACAGTGAATGATGCCGTTGCTGACAGACTCGACAAGTAGTCGGTGATCCACAGTTTTCAACATAATGAACTGTAGACAAACAATTTGTGCATGCTCCTATTTGAATAATGGCTTGGCGCCGTGTTTTGGGGACCATTCCCTGGAAACGGCTACATGCTCTAAGATTATGTGGTCCGAGGTGACAAATCTTACAGCTCTCTTCGTTGTGAACTGACTGATGGCGGAGTGTTGCTGTAGGTTGAGCGCTTATCGTCTCCAGCATGCAAGCGCGCCGCTCAATAACCGTCAGTACACTTCGTAACGTTGGAATTTCCGTTGGTGCATCCGCTGAAGTTTCTAGAGCAGCTAGAGACTGCTGGTCTAGTTTTCTTCTGATAAGAAAACACAGGATTGGATCCCAGGATTTTGTGCTGATATCGAGGTTTTTAAGAGTACTCATTGAGTTTTTTATAGTGTCATGTAAGGCCCTTAGTTGGCGCGAGGAGCCGTCTATAGGCCTATGGTCAATAATTTTTGCTATGGCGGCGAATACTAATATTTTGCCGTTCTGGTACCTGGCCTTCAACCGCAACCAGGTGTCGTCATAGCCACCCTGTGAGAAGGCTGTGTCTGTCAAGACGTTCCTCGCTTCACCACGAAGCGAACTCTGTAGAATATGTGGTTTTTGACTGGCCGAATATGGTTTGTTATGTACTAATTCCACAAAGAGATCATGGAACCGTGGTCAGTCTAGATACTCGCCGTTGAACTCCGGAATGCTAATTGGCGGAAGTGCCAAGTTTAGGCTCATTGGCGCGTCGTTTTCTCGTAGCAGGTTCATTTCGTATTCCTCGTATATTGTGTGGAATTGGGCTAGCTCTGCTTCTGCCAGAGCTGCGGCCCCAGGTGTGCTATCCAATTCGTCGTGGGCTTGCCTCAGTAACGCCCAATGGAGATCCAGGTGCCTTTGTAGGGCTGGGGTGACGGTTGGGGCGTTCGAGGCTAATGTTAATGATGACTCCAATTCGTTGCAACTTCTCTGCAACTGTCGGATCACCGTGTCAATTGCGGAATCTTCTTTGACTTGATCTCTTGTTGTGATCTTGATGTTGGCCGACGTTCGTCTCGGCGGAGCCCGCTTCCAGTCGGCATGTTGTCCAGAAAGATATTCTGATATTTTTCGACCAGCTCCTTAAGTGCTACTATTCGTGAAGAGTACTCACTTCCAGTGGGTATTGCTGCTTGCTGGACTTCTTCATCTAAGTCGCAAGACTGCTGCCAGAGATCGTTTAACTGATTTAGCTTACCGGAATAATAGCCGTCTCGGTGGCGTCCATAATTGCCTTGCCATAATTTTTAATGAGCTGTTGGATTTTCCCTTGCAGCTCGTTTTGGGTGTCTAGTAATCGATTGTGTAAGTCAATTCTTGTGTGACTTGTTTCCTCAATGAATGAAGTAGACATATTGTGTGTCTTGGAAACAAAGAATCTTGTGAAGCTGGATGAAGCTGAGTATCCTGTAAAGCTGGATGAAGCTTACGTTCCTGTGACACTGGAAGAAGAAGCGTATCCTGTGAAGCTGGATGAAGCTGAAGTTCCTGTGACGCTGGAAGAAGAAGCGAGTCCTGTGAATCTGGATTAAGCTGAAGTTCCTGTGACGCTGGAAGAAGAAGCGTATCCTGTGAAGCTGGATTAAGCTGAAGTTCCTGTGACGCTAGAAGAAGAAGCGTATCCTGTGAAGCTGGATTACGCTGAAGTTCCTGTGACGCTGGAAGAAGAAGCGTATCCTGTGAAGCTGGATTAAGCTGAAGTTCCTGTGACGCTGGAAGAAGCGTATCCTGTGAAGCTGGATTAAGCTGAAGTTCCTGTGACGCTGGAAGAAGAAGCGAATCCTGTTAAGCTGGATTAAGCTGAAGTTCCTGTGACGCTGGAAGACAAAGCGTATCCTGTGAAGCTGGATTAAGCTGAAGTTCCTGTGACGCTGGAAGAAGAAGCGTATCCTGTGAAGCTGGATTAAGCTGAAGTTCCTGTGACGCTGGAAGAAGAAGCGAATCCTGTGAAGCTGGATTAAGCTGAAGTTCCTGTGACGCTGGAAGAAGAAGCGTATCCTGTGAAGCTGGATTAAGCTGAAGTTCCTGTGACGCTGGAAGAAGAAGCGAATCCTGTGAAGCTGGATGAAGCTGAAGTTCCTTTGACGCTGGAAGACAAAGCGTATCCTGTGAAGCTGGATTAAGCTGAAGTTCCAGTGATGCTGGAAGAAGAAGCGTATCCTGTGAAGCTGAAGTTCCTGTGACGCTGGAAGACGAAGCGTATCCTGTGAAGCTGGATTAAGCTGAAGATCCTGTGACGCTGGAAGAAGAAGCGTATCCTGTGAAGCTGGATAAAGCTGTGAGTCCTTTAGTGGGAAGGGGGTTGCTTGAGTGTGATCCTTTGTTGTTAAAGGATCACGTCGGGGTCACCAATGTTTGTGCCTAACCGAAGTGGATACTTCCTGGTCACACCGCGGGACAAGGGTGTAATGAGCACTTGTCGCTGGCACGGGGACGCTTTGCTGGCAGGACGATCGCGTCGCGGCAATGGTAACGATGGTTACTGCGATGCCGGACCACAGGCGATGCTGGAGCTGCGCTGAGGGTGAGCTAACGTGGATTAGCTGCTAGTGGAGATAGTGTATTACGAGCCCTATTCCCAGATGTAGGAAGTAGATCCGCGGAGTTAAGAGGTGTGTTGATAACTGATTTATTCTTCACTTGGTACATGTTTATATACTACTTGGACCACGGAAGTTTAGTGTAATGATTAGTGAAGTAGGATATATTCTAAAGTAGGTTAGGGAATTATGATTATGGTATCAATTTGCGTAGTTGACTTTGCGGTAAGACGGTGAGTTTGTGAGACATATAATATGCTGATCAGCAATTCTCATATGCAGTGGGTGCTACTGAGCGCCGGATACTGTTCCCAACTTTGCTACTGCTTGATTTGTTGGGTGTGGTCATGTTGAGAATCTTTGGGTACGAACATTCTCCCTCCCATTGAGGGGTACCCTCGTGATGTCGGTCAGCCCTTGACCGAATTGTATAGGAAGCACCTAACAAATAATTGACCAAGGTGGATCTTTCCTTCAATTCCAGATATTTCAATCGGTGACCTTTTCTTAAATAGCAGATCTGCCATTCTCCTTGAGATAAGATTCACCTGTGATCCACCATCTATTACGGCGCGACATGTTTGTAATTGACCGTTTGGCCCTTGTAATGAGACCTTGGCGGTGGCGAGCAGAGTATATCCTCCTACGTTGTCGTAGCCTGCAATGGTTACTGCGCCGGCCACTGGATTGATAGTCGGTCCTTGGTGTAACAGTGAATGATGCCGTTGCTGGCAGACCCTTATGAGCTGAAGACAAACAATTTGTGCATGCTCCTACTTGAATAATGACTTGACGCCGTGCTTTGGGGTCCATTTGCTGGATACGGCTACATGCTCTAAGATTATGTTGTCCTAGGTGACAAATCTTACAGCTCTCTTCGTTGTGAACTGACTGATGGCGGAGTGTTGCTGTAGGTTGAGCGTTTATCATCTCCAGCATGCAAGCGCGCCGCTCAATAAACGTCAGTACACTCCATAACGTTGGAATTTCCGTTGGTGCATCCGCTGAATTTTCTAGAGCAGCTAGAGACTGCTGGTCTAGTTTTCTTCTGATAAGAAAACACAGGATTGGATCCCAGGATTTTGTGGTGACATCGAGGTTTTGGAGAGTACTCATTGATTTTTGCAGGGCTGGGGTGACGGTTGGGGCGTTCGAGGCTAATGTTAATGATGACTCCAATTCGTTGCATCTTCTCTGCAACTGTCGTATCACCGTGTCAATTGCGGAATCTCCTTTGACTTGATCTCTTGTTGTGATCTTGATGTTGGCCGACGTTCGTCTCGGGGCCTTCGGAAGCCCGCTTCCAGTCGGCATGTTGTCCAGAAAGATATTCTGATATTTTTCGACCAGCTCCTTAAGTGCTACTAATCGTGAAGAGTACTCACTTCCAGTGGGTAATGCCGCTTGCTGGACTTCTTCATCTAGGTCGCAAAACTGCTGCCAGAGATCGTTTAACTGACATAGCTTACCGGAATAATAGCCGTCTCGGTGGCCTCGGTCGGCAGAATCCTTGCCATAATTCTTAATGAGCTGTTGGATCTTCCCTTGCAGCTCGTTTTGGGTGTCTAGTAATCGATTGTGTAAATCAATTCTTGTGTGACTTGTTTCCTCAATGAATGAAGTAGACATATTGTGTGTCTTGGAAACAAAGAATCTTGTGAAGCTGGATGAAGCTGAGTATCCTGTGAAGCTGGATGAAGCTGAAGTTCCTGTGACGCTGGAAGAAGAAGCGTATCCTGTGAAGCTGGATAAAGCTGAAGTTCCTGTGACGCTGGAAGAAGAAGCGAATCCTGCGAAGCTGGATTAAGCTGAAGTTCCTGTGACGCTGGAAGGAGAAGCAAATCCTGTGAAGCTGGATTAAGCTGAAGTTCCTGTGACGCTGGAAAAAGATGCGTATCCTGTGAAGCTGGATTTAGCTGAAGTTCCTGTGACGCTGGAAGAAGAAGCGTATCCTGTGAAGCTCGATAAAGCTGTGAGTCCTTTAGTGGGAAGGGGGTTGCTTGAGTGTGATCCTTTGTTGTTAAAGGATCACGTCGGGGTCACCAATGTTTGTGCCTAACCGAAGTAGACACTTCCGGATCACACCGCGGGACAAGGGGGTAATGAGCACTTGTCGCTGGCACGGGGACGCTTTGCTGGCAGGATGATCGCGTCGCGGCAATGGTAACGATGGTTACTGCGATGCCGGACCACAGGCGATGCTGGAGCTGCGCTGAGGGTGAGCTAACGTGGATTAGCTGCTAGTGGAGAAAGTGTATTACGAGCCCTATTCCCAGATGTAGGAAGTAGAACCGCGGAGTTAAGAGGTGTGTTGATAACTGATTTATTCTTCATTTGGTACATGTTTATATACTACTTGGACCACGGAAGTTTAGTGTAATGATTAGTGAAGTAAGCTATATTCTAAAGTAGTTTAGGGAATTATGATTACGGTAGCAGTTTGCGTAGTTGACTTTGCGTAGTTGCCTGTCACTGCAAAATCACATCTGCCTTCTACCCGATTAGGGTTGATTTCCGTATCAGATGAGGTTTCTTTATTGAGATAACCTGTGATTACATAACCGGGCCTAGTGCCTTGCTGAGTATCCTGTGAAGCTGGATTATTCTTGTACAAGTGAAGCATAAAATCGATGAAGATGAATTTGTTGAGCTTTTGAAAGACAACATGAACTCCATGATGGGCGGCTTGCTGCTCACATCCCCATTAACTTCGTTAGCGGAGTTCAGAAAGGAGGGTCTCCGAGTGAACCGCTGGTTAAAAAATACTGTGAAAAACATGCCCAGCACTACAAAACTTTTCTAATAGTACAAAAGTTCTTACACCTTATAAACATATAAATCAAGCCATTTCTAATAAATATGCTTTAATCGATCGTCAGTTAGATCAAAAGAGGAAACACCAAAACACAGGTTCCATGCACCAAGTTTAAGAGAAATACTAGGGTACAGAATATACCTTTCGCATAGAGCAACAGCAGTGAGGATATCAGCCGGGACAGCTCAGCCGATAAAACATGAGTCTTGATCACAGGAGTGGGTCGAAGCCACACGTGGATGGGCGCCAAAAAAGGAGAAGAAACACGGAACAGACAACGATGGTCGTACGCAGATTCCTTTTGCGAAGTCATTCCATGCGGCCCGCATCGATTATTTCCTGACAGAGAAACAACGACGAATCTGTAGCCAGGGGGAGGGGTGCATGTGACTAACCAGACTCATTGTGGTAAAGCCAGAAGAAAAAGCAATTCGGCAATTCTCGGGTGTCGCGTGGCCAGAACAATGGCCACTATCGACCTATTGGTAACCATACTCCGGTAGCTGGCAAAGGGCAACAGCCGAAACATTAATTCTAGGTGGGAACACCTAGTTTATCCGATCCATACCAGCAGCCAAGTAAAAGCTCTAGTATGGTATAAAAGACCTTAGACAAATAGAGACAGAGAGAGAATCCACTTTGGTGTCTTGCTGACGGAAGCCGGCAGCTTCGAGGGAAGGCGACTTTCCCTAGGGCAGTCGTCCACGAAGTCTTCTGCCACCAGGACCAGCCACCTTATCCAACAGTCCTTGAGGAGAACACAATTGCAGCTCGAAATAACCTTGTGTCGAAACAGCGCCGCTATTGTCATCAAAGAACGTGGAGAAGATCAACAATAAGGACGACATCAGACATACTGCGATGTTTGTGGAAGCAATATCTGTGATCTCCATGCTCGTGAAATTTGTTCAGCTGTAGGATCCATCCGTTCAGGGCGTATCGACCAATAGCATACGTCGGAGAAAGTAGTGATGCAACCAAAGACCAATATCCTCAAATAATACAATTGGATAACAAGTGAAAATCAAGCTTTCAAACATGCATTGAAATATATTTAAACCAACCGAATCAATAGACAAAGTGCGAATCATGATAAATAATTCGAGAGGACGAATCTCTCCACCAGCCGATGAAGAAGTCGCATGCTTCTGGCATAATATATATATATTTTGTGTTTAAGTGAATTGGTATACTTAAGAACAGCCGTATTTTGGTGCACGTATATTTATATATATATATCCAATATAATATTTTCCCAAAGCCCAGGATCCGGAGCGACGAGATCTCATCGCCCAGGATTTAAAGAGGGGGTAAGTTTGTCGGGACACAGTTCCATTCTTATAAACATACATATATAAATACTCGTGCAGTATCCTACAGTTTTATAGATAACTATAAACTTTTTCAGCGGCGAGTATCAGCCTTGTATTTATATGATAATTGCAAGAGCCCTCTGAGCGACTTTTGTAGTCGTGAATAGTCAGTATTTTGCTGATTTGTGCACCTTCATAGGTGATAAATTCAATACTCTCCGCTAACAGAATAATTGTCAATTTAGTTAGATTAATCAACAGACGCAGATATATATTACCTAATAAATTTATAATGTGAAAAAGAATTGGAAACCATGGTGTGCTAGAACTCTAACAAAGGGGGTATGCTGACGCGAAGAGTGGAGTAGGTTAAGAACAATGACATAACTTTCGACGGACAACCTTGATAACAGGGGATCGTATTGCACGGCCCGCGACGATCCATTGGCACACGAATGTGTGAAGGGGAGGGAATATGGCCAAAACACAGCCCGATCGTATAACGATCAAGCTACAGCTAAGCTTGTGGGGCACTGTGGACTGACGTCTAACGAGCTTTACGGACTAATATTATTTTCCAGGCCCTTTAAATATATATGCTCGTTATGTTGGACCGGAGAGAGGCTTACCAAGATCCCACGACCCGAATACGACGTAGCTTATGCCGGCAAATGGTGCCTGAACATCGGACACTCGGGCACTAATATGCCCACGTAATATAGTTACATAAGTAGATTTGATTGAAGAAGATAGTCATAGAGTAACTCACCCCATTCTTTTGTGATTGTACTTCCCCTTTACGTGGGTTCGGCCAAAGAGCTAGTGGGATGGCTCGGAGGGCGCCGAGCTGAAGCCTACCGAACGGATCGCAGGTTGCGGATAGCGAGCGCCCTGGTTTTCCAGCGTAGCTACGGATAAGCGTGGAAGTTGGATACGGCCCGGCTACCTCCAAGCCCCCAAAAACGATGCGTTAAAAAGTAGCCCCGGACAGTCAGCTGGAATCTGCGCCGTAGCAGTACCGACGTCGCGTTTGTTCTGCTGCCTCCTGCAAATAGCTCACACATACCCCCTTCCCACACTCTTTGACCCTACCTCTTCCCTACCCACACAACTCATCTCACCCCGGGCTGGACATACCCCCTTCCCACACTCTTTGACCCTACCTCTTCCCTACCCAGACAACTCATCTCACCCCGGGCTGGACTGAGGGCCACAACTGACGTGAGGCAAGACGGTTGTATAGTCGAGTGCGCTCCGAATTTATCTCGTTTTAAAGTCAGTGTAGCGACGGTCGTTACCTAAAAAGTGTACCGTGTATAGTGCGAGACACTCCGGGACTAGAGGTACGTACCAGGGCACTGTTCCGGCGGGGCATCCGAACGTATCCCCAAGTCTTGGACTGGTGAGGCTGCTGTCGGTTCGTGGGCCAGGGGGGGATCCTCTCCCGCGCCCATCGAGTGAGAGGCTTTCACCTCGAAAATCTCTCTCACGCGCACAGCATCCACAAGCTGCCACCCGCGCGTTTCTTTCCCTCATCACTGCAAACAACAAAATCAGCTGTTTACAGTGTTGAGCAACGTCGGGGTAGGAGCTTAACAGCGTGGATCCCCGCGCCTAACAGAACATAGTGCTGGAAAGCGCCATAAACGCGGGCCCAGTCTAAGTTTTTGAATTTTGAATATTCGAAATTCTCTTAATTCTGGCACCGGGATTCAGGGACGGCAAAAGGCAGAAGGCCAAGGATCGGGCTAAATTCCAACCCCTCCGCCGCGGCGGTGTCTATCAAAAGGGGCACTGGGGACCGAAAAGGGGCGGTATATCCCCCATTGTAAGCCTAGGGGAAATCTGTGGCCAGCGCGGGAGCCTCCCTCGAACAAACCGGGTAGCCCGAGATGGAGGAGGCTGAAAACCCTTTCGCGGGCAAAACAGGGGTGGTAAGATCTCCCCGCCAGCCGAGGGAAGATGGGACCGACGGAGTTGCAGCGGCATTTAAGAAGGGAAGCAAGCTCGCCCGCTCGCCGACAACCCAAGTCGATGAGCTGATCGTAGACACCGAGGAAGCTAAGGAAACCCCTAAGAGGACGCGTGATCCTGCGAGCCCAGCTAACTCGCAGAGGACAACGCCGGCCAAAAGGAGCAAGGCCTCCCACGAGGCAACCTGCCTGGAGGATCTCTTGGAGCTGGGGAAGCTTCTGCAGGAGGTATCCACCAAGATGATGGACAAGACGGCGCGCCACATAACTGTCGCCACGAGGGAGACCTTCGTGCGCATGAAGGCGCTTCACACGAACATCCTAGAGGCGAACAGAGAGGGCGGCAAGGACGACAGTATCAGGGTGAATGGGCAAGATGCTGCAATTGTGTGCGCGAAATGCTCTCGAAGCCTGCAGAGCGCCGACGAGGAACAGCAGACAACGCCTGTCTGGAGGAGAGATTCT
Organism: Drosophila suzukii; assembly: GCF_043229965.1. NCBI lineage: Eukaryota > Metazoa > Arthropoda > Insecta > Diptera > Drosophilidae > Drosophila > Drosophila suzukii. The sequence continues at coordinate 57,574,854 of NC_092082.1, forward strand.
GCAGCGCAAACGGAGCCTTGGCGAAGGATAAGCCAGCCGACTGTGGCTGGAGGATCCGTGGCTCAAGTGGCCCCACCATCCACGCGCCCAACGCAGCAGAAAAGTGCCAAAGCTCCCAGGAGCACCCGAAAGAACCCGCCAAAAGGGCCACAAGAAAGAGATGCGACGCACGCTGGCGCCAGTAAGACTGTGAGCCCCGCAATTCCGGTCGCTGAGTGGGAGGTGGTCAAGAAAAAGCCGAGGGCCACGCGTCGCGCCAGACCCGACGCCGTCGTTGTTCAGGCGAGTGGGAAATCGTACAGCGAGGTGTTAGCTATGGTGACTCGAAGGGAAGATAAACAGCTGTCGGACTTGGGAAGCTGTGTATCCAAGGTACGCCGCACCATTAACGGCAACCTACTGCTCGAGGTGGCCAAAGGCAGCGCAGAAAGTGCAGAAGCCATGAAGGAGAGCATTGCGAGGGTGTTAGGCGACGTAGCGTCAGTGCGAGCCATGTCGGACGAGACCAAACTGCTCGTTCTGGAGATAAGAGACTTCGACTCCATTGCGACGGAGCAGGAAATCTGCGCTGCGATTGCGAGCCAGTATGGTATCGACGCGGAGCGCATCAGAGTTCGGAGTCTGCGGCGAGGCTACGCGGAGTCGCAGTTAGCTGTGATCAGTTTGCCCTACTCCCTGGGGAAAGCCGTCCTCCATCGTGGCGAGGTGCGGATTGGATGGACCATCTGCAGGATCCGGGAAAGAACAGGCCCCCCAAGATGTTTCAAATGCTTGGAATCCGGGCATATTGCAGTTAACTGCAAGAGCCTAGTGGACAGGAGCGATTTATGCATAAGATGTGGTGAAAAAGGGCACAATGCAGCCAAGTGCAGCAAGGAGCCTTCATGCTTATTCTGCTCTGCGGCAGGAAGAAATGAGACCAGGCACCAGGCAGGAAGCAGACTCTGCCCAGCCACAACCAGCAGGACAGGGAGACCTCGACCGTCATGCAATTGAATCAGCTAAATCTGAACCATTGTAGGGCCGCGCAGGACCTCCTGAAGCAGACGGTGCGCGAGCGGGGTTCTGAGGTGGCGATACTCAGTGAGCCCTACACGTGGAAAGCAGCAGCGATTGGGTCACGGATCGCACAGGCAAAGCGGCACTGTGGCTCTGCGGTGTGAGTGCTCCACCAATGCGGGACACGAGGGCAGTAGAGGGTTTCGTCCGAGCGAACGTAGGCGGCACATGGATCTACAGCTGCTACCTGGCCCCCAGTCTATCACTGACGTCCTTTAGCAGGATCATGGACGAGCTGATCAGCGACCTGAGAGGAAGGAGCAACGTGGTGATCGGAGGCGACTTTAACGCCTGGGCCGAGGAATGGGGCTCCCTCTATACCAACGCCAGGGGGCGCACCATCCTTGAAGCGATTGCGTCACTGGACATCGTCTGTTGAACGAGTTCTCCCAGCACACCTTCAACAGAGCTGGGGCCGGTTCAATCATAGACCTATCGTTCGCGAGCAGTTCGTTATCCCGTAGCACACGCTGGAGGATAGGCGAGGTGTTCACGGCCAGCGACCATGAGGCCATCCTGCTGACAGTTGGCGGTCCACCGTGCCAAAGCCAGCCGATGACCGGCCCAAGAAAAGCCTACCGCCAGGACACCTTTAGGCCACAGACCTTTGCCAGTGCACTGGAAGTATTGGCTGTCTCTGAGTTGGACTCGGCAGATGAAGCAGCGAACAAGTTGGCAGCTAGACTGGAGGAAGCCTGTGACCTAAGCATGCAGCAGCGGAAGACCTATCGGAAGCACCACGCTCCAGTGTACTGGTGGAGTGAGAAATCGCTAGCTTGCGCAGGACCTGCCTTCGAGCCAGGAGGTTAGTCCAAAGGGCGAGAGGTACCGCAAAACCTGCCAGCCTGCAACTCGAGCTTTAGGGGTGCAAAGAAGGCACTCAAACTGGCGATTCGGGACAGGAAGAGGGAAAGCTACCTCAAGCTCTGCGACGAGCTGGAAAATGACCCATGGGGAAGAGCCTACAAGACGGTGGTCAAGCGGGTGAATGCCGGCGTTAGGTCGCCTACTGACCAAGTGCTGTGCCCAGAAGGCCGCCCCCATTGCATCCCCCGTTGGACGCGACAAATTGGGAGCCCGATATGCCCGGTCTGTGGCAAGAATCTTGATGAACAGGATGGCACCTGGGTGCCAGTGCAGTGAAGACCCTGCTATCCCTCCATCCGGGTGCGGTAGCATCGCTCTACGACACGTGCCTGCTGGAAGGGACCTTCTCCGACAGGTGGAAGCGCCAAAAACTCCTGCTCCTGCCAATGCCAGGACCATCTGCCTGATGGACACCATAGGCAAGGTCTTCGAAAGGGTCATTGCAACAAGGCTTAACGCCGCTTTGGACGATGCCGGCGGACTCTCTTCTAACTAATACGGTTTTCGGAAAGGGAAATCGACACTGGACGCGATAGAGAGGGTCACCAACATTGCTGCTAAGACCATCCCTGGTACCAAATGGAAGGGTGGGACGAAGAAGTATTGTCTAGTGGTCACGCTGGACATACGGAACGCGTTCAACTCAGCCGATTGGGGGAGGACACTGGAGGCACTACGGTCCTTCAACATCCCGGATTACCTGCTGAATGTAGTGCACAGCTACCTCATCAAAAGGGAGTTGGTCCTAGATGCCTCTGTGGGCCCCAGGACTTACGAGGTGACAGCCGGTGTTCTTCAGGGCTCGGTACTGGGCCCTCTGCTTTGGAACACGATGTATGACGGTGTTTTGAAGCACCCACTGCCGAGCAGCACCGACATTGTGGGCTTTGCGGATGATGTCGCGCTGGTTGTGGTGGCCAAGGAAGTTGCGGCCGTGGAGGCAGCTGCAAACTGCGCAATCCGAGCAGTGGAGGAGTGGCTCGCAGTGGCGGGCCTAGAGCTGGCCTCACACAAAACTGAAGCGATGCTGATTTCAAGCAGGAAAGCAGTGGAGTCGGCGCATATTCAGATCGGAGGGTCAACGATAACTTCTCAGCGTGCCATACGGTACCTGGGAGTCATGCTGGACACCCGCCTCTCCTACCGCAAACACCTGGAATTCGTAAACAAGAAGGCAAGCGAAACCACAGGATCGCTCTGCAGGATCCTGCTGAATACCAGGGGACCGAAGCAGGACAGACGCAGGCTCCTCGCGACTGTTGTCAAGTCGCAGCTGCTGTACGCTGCTCCAGTGTGGGCTGAGGCCACTGCCGTGAGCAGCTACATGCGAGGTGTTAACTCGACGTACCGCCTGTGCGCCGTTAGAATTTCGAGTGCCTTCAGGACGATCTCAGACGACGCAGCCCTTGTCATCGCAGGACAAGTTCCCCTGTGTGAACTGGTGCGGGAGGCCAAGGAGATTCGCGCGGCTCTAGCAGGCGAACAGGCGGACCGCAGTACCAAGACCGAGGTGAAGAGAAGGGCCAGGATGCAGAGCGTCGTCAACTGGCAGGCAGCCTGGGACATCTCCAGCAAGGGTCGCTGAACGCACCAGCTCATCCCCAGCATAGAGCCATGGCTAAATAGGAAGCACGGCCAGGTGGATTTTTACCTCACGCAGGCGCTGAGTGGACACGGCTGCTGCCGAAGCTTCCTTAAGCGCTTCGGGCACGACACGGAGGACGGTTGCCCAGAGTGCGGCAGTGGCATTGTCGAGGACGCTCAGCATGTCCTCTTTGAATGTCGCCGCTTTGGCTATGACCGCCAGATACTCATGGAGACCACCGGGGCAAGAGTTCGGCCAGAAACTTTTGTGCCCCTTATGCTGCTGAAGGAAGCGAATTGGGAAGCGACGGCAGCCTACGCAGCGAGCGTACTGCGAACGCTGCGTCGCACCGACAACGAGAGGAGAGAAGCTACAGCCTAGGTGGCTACCATAGCGCGAAGCAATACCTTGCGGTGATACCGCGCAACCACGGCCCCCTATTCCTGTTCTTGAACTCACTTTTACTTGTATATAATTGTAGGGAATAAATGAATATAAAAAAAAAAACACCGGGCTGGACTAAGGTGTCACTCATACCGTGCCGAGAGTCAATCTGGCTGGGAGCCCGAGTTATCAAAGAACTCATTCTCAAACGGTGAGCTCAGGCAAGTGGCGACCGCCTTTTCTAAGTCGACCTTCCCCGGTACAGCGGATCTCTCCCCGGGTGGACCTGTCCTTTCTCCGCAGCTCGTGGGAATTAACATGGAGAACTTTATTAATAACATCAACAAAAAAGAAAACAACACCGAAAAAGAGCCCGACACTCTCAAAATGTCGGAAGTTGTAACCAACGACGACAAGAAGAGCAAGATCGCGGCTCCATTAACCTAGTCCCTGTGAAGTCTACCTCTGCCACGGCCAGCGAACAAAGCAGCCGGCTAGGCTCAACTCACCATAACGACAAGCCCAAGCATCCAAGAGGACATAGCCTGGGCAAAGGCGGTTATCCCAGACCTCGACATCGCATTGACCACCAGCAACAACAATAAGCGAGAGAGGTCTATGGAGACATTTCATCCAGAGAGCAAGAGGGCCAGAGTAACCAACCGCGGCACATGGTCGAGATACTTTGCTGAAGTAGTAAAGGATCGGGAGATCATTGGAGTCATCGACCAGAGCGATGAAGGCGGAAGGATTCCAAGGAACCAATGGGGTCTGGTTAGACGGGCCCTTGCGTCAGTGGCCTTAAAAGTGCTGGACGAGAACCCAGGTCCGATTGCACGGATGCAAGGTGGTACCAAGGCAATGTTAATTAGATCGCCTGTGAAGACGAGAGAACGGCAGCACTTTACAAGGCTGCCATTAACAAGGTCGGCGAGGTCTACCCCGGGGCCAAGTTGGCAGTTTGCGAGGCGACCGAAAACAAGGATGTGGCTGCCGTCGGAGCCCTCGGAACCAGAGGCTATACATAGCCTGCTGACCAGGTTCAACCCGAAGCTTCCAACAGACGGTTGGAAAGTGGTCAAGGTGGAGAAAACCGAGCTCGTCACCATGAACGTGGTAATTCTCTTGAACCAGGCCTGCTTGGAACCCCTCGCTGCAAAACAAAACCGGGTGAACTACGGTTTCGATAAGGAGCAACTAGGCATCTACGATACAGATAAGCTAGCGGCAGACAACATGGCTGCCTGTGCGTCGTACGAACCCACGAGCGACGACGAATTGGAGCATGAGGAAGCCACCCTCACTGGCTACGTGTCAACCGACTCGGAGCTGACAGAGAGCCTGAAGCAGCTGTGCACTCAGGACATAACCCGACCAGGGCTTACTGTTCTCCAGGACATATCGGAGGAAGCGGAGGGTACCCAGCCCGACCACGGTCCTAAAGATGGTGCAGTTCCTGCAGATTAACCTGCACCATAGCAAGGCAGCATCCGCTGCCCTCCTCACCCGCCTGGCAACAGGAAGCATAGACGTAGTCCTCATTCAAGAGCCATGGATTGTTGGTAACAATATCTGTGGCTTATCAACCCCCCTATACAAGCTATTTTACACCAAGGATAAGGGCTAAACCAGAACCTGCATTCTTACAATGTCACACTTTAACACATTTCTTATTCCACAGTTTAGCGAAGGCGACCTCACCACGGTCAGACTGGAGCTAAACGAAAACACTCATCACACTTTAGCATCATTCTATCTGGCTCACGACTACGAAGGACCTCTACCAAACACCTCTACAGAACAACTTATACATACACACTCATCTAAGGAACTCATCCTGGTTGGGGACGCTAACTCACACCACACACAATGGGGAAGTACAAACACAAACGAAGTTGGTGAGTTACTCTACGACTATCTCCTTCAATCAAATCTATTCATCTGCAACAAAGGTAATGACCCAACTTTCATCACTAGAAATAGGAGGGAAGTCTTAAACATTACACTAATATCTGAACCCCTACTTAACCAGCTAGAAGCGTGGAAGGTGGGGACCGACTGGGGATACTACAAAAATCTCCTCAACGGGAACCTACACGCTACACCGACGCACGTACGCAGATAACCTAATTAACACTTTTACTGATATCTGCGGTGAGGCCTTAAAAAGGGCTTGCCCAAGCAGAACAGTCACAGCAAAGCACAAACCCCCATGGTGGAACGCAACCCTGGCGAACCTTAAAAGAGAGTGTAGAACTTACTTCAATAGAGATAAATATTACACAAGCGAGTCTTCCTGGAATTTATACCATACAAAACTAAGCCTATACAAAAGGGAAATTAGAATATCAAAACGAAGAGCTTCGGTTAATTTCTGCAGTAACATAGAATCTATTGCGAAAGCATCCAGACTAAGAAGAACTTAAGCAAAATTTACAGCAACCATTGGCTATCTAAAAACCAATGCTGACAGCTGGAAGAAATACGGTCAGGAAACCCTGTCTACTGTTAGACACCCACTTCCCTAAAAACACCCATTTAGTGGAGGACCTCTACATAGAGGAGAACTTAGATGACCAGAGTATAGACAACATCTCGAACCCTTTCATTTCTTTCTTTACCCTGGCTGACAGTCATCTTCCACGGCTGCCTTGCTCTTAACCATGTTCCAACAAGGTGGCTGGACGTTAAGGTAATTTTTAGCCGGCAAACCCTCCTACACCAACCCAACAGACTTCCGCCCGATTAGTCTCTCTTCCTTCTTGTTGAAGACCCTGAAATGGCTAATTGACACCCATATCAGGCTAACCATCGACCAAAGCCTACTCTCTGACGCACAGCACGCGTACCGTAAGGGTAGATCAACAGATACCGCCCTCCACTCTCTAGTGTCCTCTCCAGAATAAGGAATACTCTCTGGCAACGTTTCTAGACATAGAAGGCGCCTTTAACAACGTCAAACGTCCTATCAAAACACGCAGTACAGACTACGTTCAACCCATAGTCAACTCCGAATGAAGATACAAGATCTTCATACCCACCCGTTCACACTGGGACAACCTCCCACACAATTCGAAAACGCTGTCAACATATACACAGACGGCTCCAAGCTTAACTCCCAAACAGGTGGGTGAGTCTTCTCCCCCGAACTAGACATAAAAGTCTCTTTCCGCTTACCAGATCACTGTAGTGTTTTCCAAGCGACCCATAACCAACCTGGACACGTCGGTAGATCATGACATAGATATTTTCATCTTCTCGGTTAGTCAAGCAGCCCTCAAGGCCCTCTGAATACCGCAAATCTCTTAACGAGATGGCCACTCATCTGAGAATCAACCTCTTCTGGGTGCCTGCACAATATTGAGGGCAACTGCTTAGCGGACGCCGACATCCTTCGCGATAAGGACACGTTAGCCCATGGCTACCTACAAGCTCCATCTCAGGCAGAGACTGTACTTACTTTCCAACAACCGTTGAAACTCAATCTCAACTTGCCACAATTCTAGACTCACATGTCCATTCTCCTACAATGTAGCAGGGAGAACATCTCACTGTCCTAAATGCCCTCACGGCCCACTGTCTTATAGGGACTCATGCGCACAGGCTGGGACTCAGTAACCACGACTTCTGACGCAGCTGCAAACAGATAGACGAAGAGGAGAGCATCGAACTCCTCCTATGTTTCTGCCCAGCGCATAACCTAAACCGCCTTCAAACCCGAGGTAGCTACACACTTCCGAACCTTGCGGCCATTCAGGGCGTAAGCTTCCAAAAGATCTTATGTTTCCTAAGAAGAACAAAATACTTCGCGAAAACAAATAGCCCATGAGCTAGGGAAAAGGATCTAATCAGAGATCATGTGGTATCACAAGGCCCAATGTGGCCTAAGTGTGGGGATTAGTATGTAATCTCCAACCACTCCTACCTTACCTAACCTACGTGTGGTGTGAATTAGTGTCCCCTCCCTGTATGAGTGTTATTATGTTTTGTAATGGCCCGTCGTGGTCGAGAGCCAGATAAAATAATGCTATGGTGTGATGTGTTTGTGTTTAGCTCCAGCCTAAACGTGGTGAGTTCGTTTTCGCTAAACTGTTTTTTTTAATTTTTTTTTTATTAAATAAAGCTTAAGTATATACATGGATAAAAGTGGTAGAAGAAGAGAAGAGGTAGAAATGTTCCGATCCCGCGGGACTGCCGCAAAGCTATACTTCGCGGGTCAGGCGGTCAGGTTGCCGCTCGTCCTTATGGCTCGATGCGTCGACTCCGTTCTCGACGCCTTAGCTCCTTCAGGATGCCAGCGGCCATGTTGGCTATCGCGTCCCATTTGCTTTGGTTTTCCAGCATGCAGCTGATCACGTTGTCCGCTGTCAGGTTACAAACGGTTGTCGTTTCAGCTTCGGCTCGGTACCTAGCGTATAGGGGGCAGATGAATAGCGCGTGCTCCGCGTCTTCGATGCTTCCTGTGCCGGTTACCACTAGCATGGCTTCCTCGGATACCGTGTAGAAGCTGCTTGTGATGCGCAGTGCGCAGCATCTGTAAACAGCTTTGCACTGGCGACTGTATGATGCGGTCTTCATGGCTTTGGCCCATATGGGTGCGGCGTACAGTATGGTAGATGTCACCACTGTGGCTATGATCCTTCTGCTGTGCTGCTTCGGTCCTCGAGTATTGGCCATCATCCTTGAGATGGCTGCAGTCGATCTGGATGCTTTGGATGCTGCATACGATAGGTGCGTCTTAGACGATAGCCTGTGGTCGATCAGTACTCCAAGATACTTGATTGAGGCGCTTGTTTCTATTGGAGTTGATCCCACTCGTATTGTGGCCTTCTCCACAGTCTTCCTGCTGCTTATGAGCACTGCCTCCGTTTTGAGCTTGGCGACTGCTTACCCGTTGTCTGCGAGCCAGCACATGAGGGTTTCTATCGAGAGGATGCACCTATCCGTGATCTCTTCGAGGGTTTTCGCTACCGTTACCAGCGCAATGTCGTCCGCAAATCCCACCACAGTGCATCCTTCGGGTAGTACCAGCCTTAGGATCCAGTCGTACATGACGTTCCGTTCGGGCCCAGGACTGAGCCTTGAGGTACTTCTCCTGTCACCAGGTACTCGTTTTCTCCAACATCAGAGGAATATATGAGCACTCTGTCCTTAAAGTAGTCCGCTACGAGGTCGATCAGGTAATTCGAGATTCCCATGCGATGAAGTGCCTGCAGAACAAGGTTCCAGTTGGCAGAGTTGAGGCATTCTTGACGTCCAGGGTGCAGACGAGGCAGTACTCTTTTGAGCCACCTAGCCACCTTTCTCCTTCGATTGCGTTAGCAGCCAGTTGGGTGACCGTTTGGATCGCGTCAATGGTGCTTCTTTTCCTCCGGAAGCCAAACTGGTGGTCCGATAGCGCTCTAAGTTGGTCGAGTTCTTTCTCGAGGTGGGTGCAGATTATGCGCGCGAATACCTTCCCTGTTGTATTCAGCATACATAGGGGTCTGTATGACGATGCGTCATCGTTCACCTTGGCCGGAAGGTTCGTTGGGTGAGACACATGTTGTACGTCTCCGTGAATACACCCGGGTAGTTTTCCAACAATGTATGCAGTGCAGCTTTGGGAATGCAGTCGGGGCCAGGGGCTTTTTCGATTTTGATTTTCCTTAGCGCAGCCAGGACTTCGGCTTCGCTGGTGAGAACAGTATCGCCTTCCCCGGTAGCTTGCCAAGTAAGGGGCGGCTGGGTGGGGAACAGGGTGGACACTATTTGGCCACTCTGCAAATGGTCGATGGGGGTCGTCTACCTGATGAGCTTACCCATGACCATCCTGTATGCTGACCCGAATGGTTCTGGATCCACCGCTTCGCACAGCTCCTGGAAGCGTGTCGGCCTTGCTAGCTTTGAACGCACTCTTCAGCACCTTTATCTTGGCTTTAAAGGTTGATTCGCTTAGCTCCTGATTTCCGCGTCCTCTGCTTCTCTGACACCTGCGTGGGTTTTTCCTTCACTCTATCGGCTATGTTCTTCGAGCAGGTGTTAGCGTGTCCTGTAACGCAGGCGCCTTCCATGTGTGCTAGGTGGGCCACTGTATTAAGGGTATGCACTTTGTAGGTCGTTTGGCGACTGTTTGGGGTGGCCAGTCTGGGGTAAGTGTAGATGTCTGACACCCTGTGATACGCAGTAACGTGCCAGTTCAGGGCTAGCGAAGGTCAAGTCGATAATTGACTCCCGACCTGACTTGCTGAAGGTTGGTCTGTTACCTTCGTTGAGTAGGCATACGTTTAACGAAGCCACTGCCCCAAGGGGGATGTGTCGTTCTAGCGCTGCCCCATGTTGTGGACCATACGTTGAAGTCACCTGCGATGGAGATAGGGGATCTACCGCATGCGTCGTCAGCGATCTCCTGCATTATTGCTGCTAAGGGTCGAGTGTTCGGCCTCTCCTCCAGATTCCCCGCTTCTTATGCATGATCCATTTCGGTTTGCCCCGGGTACAAGTTCTATACTTATGACCATCCTTGCCTCATCTGAAGCAGGATTCTTGCGTGTTTTTGTCAGTTGCCTCTGACGCTGGGCATCTGGCAGACATGTGACCTATTCCCAAGCATTTGTAGCATCGCCTGGGCTCCATTTTCTGTCTTATGCGGCAGATGGCCCATCGAACCCTGATTTTCCCCTTGTCGAGGATCCGCTGCGCATGCTCAGGTCTGAGGTGGACCGTCGCCGTTCGATTCCGTCACAAGCCTTTCGCATCCTAGGTGCAGCGCCCGTCAGGATATCGCATTCCTCCTCAGCGTAGACTGCCTGTAGTACCTCCTCGCAGGTGGTCATTTCGTCAAGGTCGCGGATTTCCACTTGCACCGAGTCCTCCAGTATAGCCACTTCGGCCTTGCTGCTGAAGGCGGACTTGATAGCTGTATGCAGTTGCTGATTGGCTGGGTCTGAGGGTTTCTGCATCTTGAGTAGCAGACTCCCATTGGCTGTTCTGCGTATGCCTTGCACACCATCCTTAAGCCCCTGAAGGGTAGGCTCGGTTTTGACCAGCTTGAGCATGTCTGCGTACGATCCTTCACTGCATTTGATTAGGATAGCGTCAGATTCCTGCTGATTCCTGCGCTTCGCGGTGCGGTTCACGTGGTCTTCGCTTTCCCCATTACTCGCTGCAGTCACGTGGGGCTTCTTGGTTTTGGGTCTCACCCGCTGCCAGGGCGGGTTTTTCGGCGCGACCCTGCCTGGGTTTCCCGCGCCAGTATGCGTTCTCTTTATGCTGGTGCCTTCTTGCCGTGGGGCAAAGAGCGATGGTGTTGTCTGCTGGGTTGCGCTGGCGGTCGGGCCCCTGGATCGGGATTCATCCATCGTCGCACTGATCTCGCTTTGCAGCTTCTTCATTGCATGCAATGAGGCGATCGTGGCCTGTGTGACATGGCGGACGACCTTCTTGTTGTTGCTCTTTGTGTCCGTGAACTTCGCGATCATTTCGTCGAGCATCTTGCCCAGCTCATCGGTGAGAGCTGCGGCGCTTTTCTGCACCCTCTGCTTCTTGTGGGCTCCAACGATCGCCTCTTCAGGGCTGGTTGGTTCCCGACTTCTCTTCGGGGTGGTTTGCTCATCCTCGTTACTGCTGAAGTTGAACATTGGCCCAGTCACTTTGGGAGGCGCTGACACTGGGTGGGCATCGGGAGCCTGCTCCATCCACGTTGGCAACCGCTGCACCTTCAGTTTCATGATCTGAAACTTCTTTAGCTGCTCTTCTTGTGCACTGGCAACTGCAAGAGCCTGGGTCTCGTCATGTCCGGACGATTTCTCCTTATCCATCGCCTGCACTAGTCGGAGGTCCCTCGGTGAGCCGGGATTTCGCCCGGTTACTGCCTGATGGGAGCTATACCGCTCCGGCTCGGTCCCCAGAGCCCCGTTTGACCTGGCGCCGCTATCGCGGTGGGGTTGGAAATTGGCCGGTAACTTGGTTTTGGCTCATCTACCCCTATATGTAGTGGCGGAGGTGGTTAGGCTGGACTTAAGGATTTAGGATTTGTGTGTTTTATTTTAGTTTTGATTTCGCGGGCAACCGACTTCGTAGAAGCTCCCGCTTAGCCGCTGTAGAGCTCGGCGGGGAAAACTTGCTGTTAAGCTCGCTGGTAAGCTCGCTGTTAAGCTCACTGTTAAGCTCGCTGTTAGATGCGGCGCTGTCCAGCACTGCGATCAGCTGATCGATGTTGTTTGCTTGTGCCGGAAAAACCGCGAGTGTGCGGCTTGTGGAAGCTGTGAGCAGCACCAAATATATGTGGCGCTCTGGATTGGAGCGTTGCTGTATGGGTGCGGGAGAGTGAGTATACCCCCCTTCTGTCTACCAAGCTTGGGCAGCCTTTGAAAACGTAGCAGTGTGGTTTGTTGGCTGGGTAGAACCTTCCTGTCGCGTCTGTGGTACGTACCTGCAACCTGAGGTGTCCAACTGGTGGTCCGATAGCGCTCTAAGTTGGTGGAGTTCTTTCTCAAGGTGGGTGCAGATTATGCGCTCGAATATCTTCCCTGTTGTATTCAGCATACATAGGGGTCTGTATGACGATGCGTCGTCGTTCACCTTGGCCGGAAGGTTCGTTGGGTGAGACACATGTTGTACGTCTCCGTGAATACACCCGGGTAGTTTTCCACCAATGTATGCAGTGCAGCTTTGGGAATGCAGTCGGGGCCAGGGGCTTTTTCGATTTTGATTTTCCTTAGCGCAGCCAGGACTTCGGCTTCGCTGGTGAGAACAGTATCGCCTTCCCCGGTAGCTTGCCAAGTAAGGGGCGGCTGGGTGGGGAACAGGGTGGACACTATTTGGCCACTCTGCAAATGGTCGATGGGGGTCGTCTACCTGATGAGCTTACCCATGACCATTCTGTATGCTGACCCGAATGGTTCTGGATCCACCGCTTCGCACAGCTCCTGGAAGCGTCTGGCCTTGCTAGCTTTGAACGCACTCTTCAGCACCTTTATATTGGCTTTAAAGGTTGATTCGCTTAGCTCCTGATTTCCGCGTCCTCTGCTTCTCTGACACCTGCGTGGGTTTTTCCTTCACTCTATCGGCTATGTTCTTCGAGCAGGTGTTAGCGTGTCCTGTAACGCAGGCGCCTTCCATGTGTGCTAGGTGGGCCACTGTATTAAGGGTATGCACTTTGTAGGTCGTTTGGCGACTGTTTGGGGTGGCCAGTCTGGGGCTTGTCTGGGTGATGATCAGAGCGTGGACGCTGTAAGTGTAGATGTCTGACACCCTGTGATACGCAGTAACGTGCCAGTTCAGGGCTAGCGAAGGTCAAGTCGATAATTGACTCCCGACCTGACTTGCTGAAGGTTGGTCTGTTACCTTCGTTGAGTAGGCATACGTTTAACGAAGCCACTGCCCCAAGGGGGATGTGTCGTTCTAGCGCTGCCCCATGTTGTGGACCATACGTTGAAGTCACCTGCGATGGAGATAGGGGATCTACCGCATGCGTCGTCAGCGATCTCCTGCATTATTGCTGCTAAGGGTCGAGTGTTCGGCCTCTCCTCCAGATTCCCCGCTTCTTATGCATGATGCACTTCGGTTTGCCCCGGGTACAAGTTATATGCTTATGACCATCCTTCTTGCCTCATCTGAAGCAGGATTCTTGCGTGTTTTTGTCAGTTGCCTCTGACGCTGGGCATCTGGCAGACATGTGACCTATTCCCAAGCATTTGTAGCATCGCCTGGGCTCCATTTTCTGTCTTATGCGGCAGATGGCCCATCGAACCCTGATTTTCCCCTTGTCGAGGATCCGCTGCGCATGCTCAGGTCTGAGGTGGACCGTCGCCGTTTGGGTTCCGTCACAAGCCTTTCGCATCCTAGGTGCAGCGCCCGTCAGGATATCGCATTCCTCCTCAGCGTAGACTGCCTGTAGTACCTCCTCGCAGGTGGTCATTTCGTCAAGGTCGCGGATTTTCACTTGCACCGAGTCCTCCAGTATAGCCACTTCGGCCTTGCTGCTGAAGGCGGACTTGATAGCTGTATGCAGTTGCTGATTGGCTGGGTCTGAGGGTTTCTGCATCTTGAGTAGCAGACTCCCATTGGCTGTTCTGCGTATGCCTTGCACACCATCCTTAAGCCCCTGAAGGGTAGGCTCGGTTTTGACCAGCTTGAGCATGTCTGCGTACGATCCTTCACTGCATTTGATTAGGATAGCGTCAGAGCGCTGATTCCTGCGCTTCGCGGTGCGGTTCACGTGGTCTTCGCTTTCCCCATTACTCGCTGCAGTCACGTGGGGCTTCTTGGTTTTGGGTCTCACCCGCTGCCAGGGCGGGTTTTTCGGCGCGACCCTGCCTGGGTTCCCCACGCCAGTATGCGTTCTCTTTGCCTTCCTGCCGTGGGGCAAAGAGCGATGGTGTTGTCTGCTGGGTTGCGCTGGCGGTCGGGCCCCTGGATCGGGATTCATCCATCGTCGCACTGATCTCGCTTTGCAGCTTCTTCATTGCATGCAATGAGGCGATCGTGGCCTGTGTGTCATGGCGGACGACCTTCTTGTTGTTGCTCTTTGTGTCCGTGAACTTCGCGATCATTTCGTCGAGCATCTTGCCCAGCTCATCGGTGAGAGCTGCGGCGCTTTTCTGCACCCTCTGCTTCTTGTGGGCTCCAACGATCGCCTCTTCAGGGCTGGTTGGTTCCCGACTTCTCTTCGGGGTGGTTTGCTCATCCTCGTTACTGCTGAAGTTGAACATTGGCCCAGTCACTTTGGGAGGCGCTGACACTGGGTGGGCATCGGGAGCCTGCTCCATCCCCGTTGGCGACCGCTGCACCTTCAGTTTCATGATCTGAAACTTCTTTAGCTGCTCTTCTTGTGCACTGGCAACTGCAAGAGCCTGGGTCTCGTCATGTCCGGACGATTTCTCCTTATCCATCGCCTGCATAAGTCGGAGGTCCCTCGGTGAGCCGGGATTTCGCCCGGTTACTGCCTGATGGGAGCTTTACCGCTCCGGCTCGGTCCCCAGAGCCCCGTTTGAGCTGGCGCCGCTATCGCGGTGGGGTTGGAAATTGGCCGGTAACTTGGTTTTGGCTCATCTACCCCTATATGTAGTGGCGGAGGTGGTTAGGCTGGACTTAAGGATTTAGGATTTGTGTGTTTTATTTTAGTTTTGATTTCGTGGGCAACCGACTTCGTAGAAGCTCCCGCTTAGCCGCTGTAGAGCTCGGCGGGGAAAACTTGCTGTTAAGCTCGCTGGTAAGCTCGCTGTTAAGCTCACTGTTAAGCTCGCTGTTAGATGCGGCGCTGTCCAGCACTGCGATCAGCTGATCGATGTTGTTTGCTTGTGCCGGAAAAACCGCGAGTGTGCGGCTTGTGGAAGCTGTGAGCAGCACCAAATATATGTGGCGCTCTGGAGTGGAGCGTTGCTGTATGGGTGCGGGAGAGTGAGGATCCCCCCTTCTGTCTACCAAGCTTGGGCAGCCTTTGAAAACGTAGCAGTGTGGTTTGTTGGCTGGGTAGAACCTTCCTGTCGCGTCTGTGGTACGTACCTGCAACCTGAGGTGTCCAACTGGTGGTCCGATAGCGCTCTAAGTTGGTGGAGTTCTTTCTCAAGGTGGGTGCAGATTATGCGCTCGAATATCTTCCCTGTTGTATTCAGCATACATAGGGGTCTGTATGACGATGCGTCGTCGTTCACCTTGGCCGGAAGGTTCGTTGGGTGAGACACATGTTGTACGTCTCTGTGAATACACCCGGGTAGTTTTCCACCAATGTATGCAGTGCAGCTTTGGGAATGCAGTCGGGGCCAGGGGCTTTTTCGATTTTGATTTTCCTTAGCGCAGCCAGGACTTCGGCTTCGCTGGTGAGAACAGTATCGCCTTCCCCGGTAGCTTGCCAAGTAAGGGGCGGCTGGGTGGGGAACAGGGTGGACACTATTTGGCCACTCTGCAAATGGTCGATGGGGGTCGTCTACCTGATGAGCTTACCCATGACCATCCTGTATGCTGACCCGAATGGTTCTGGATCCACCGCTTCGCACAGCTCCTGGAAGCGTCTGGCCTTGCTAGCTTTGAACGCACTCTTCAGCACCTTTATCTTGGCTTTAAAGGTTGATTAGCTCCTGATTTCCGCGTCCTCTGCTTCTCTGACACCTGCGTGGGTTTTTCCTTCACTCTATCGGCTATGTTCTTCGAGCAGGTGTTAGCGTGTCCTGTAACGCAGGCGCCTTCCATGTGTGCTAGGTGGGCCACTGTATTAAGGGTATGCACTTTGTAGGTCGTTTGGCGACTGTTTGGGGTGGCCAGTCTGGGGCTTGTCTGGGTGATGATCAGAGCGTGGACGCTTTAAGTGTAGATGTCTGACACCCTGTGATACGCAGTAACGTGCCAGTTCAGGGCTAGCGAAGGTCAAGTCGATAATTGACTCCCGACCTGACTTGAAGGTTGGTCTGCTCAGGTCTGAGGTGGACCGTCGCCGTTCGGGTTCCGTCACAAGCCTTTCGCATCCTAGGTGCAGCGCCCGTCAGGATATCGCATTCCTCCTCAGCGTAGACTGCCTGTAGTACCTCCTCGCAGGTGGTCATTTCGTCAAGGTCGCGGATTTCCACTTGCACCGAGTCCTCCAGTATAGACACTTCGGCCTTGCTGCTGAAGGCGGACTTGATAGCTGTATGCAGTTGCTGATTGGCTGGGTCTGAGGGTTTCTGCATCTTGAGTAGCAGACTCCCATTGGCTGTTCTGCGTATGCCTTGCACACCATCCTTAAGCCCCTGAAGGGTAGGCTCGGTTTTGACCAGCTTGAGCATGTCTGCGTACGATCCTTCACTGCATTTGATTAGGATAGCGTCAGATTCCTGCTGATTCCTGCGCTTCGCGGTGCGGTTCACGTGGTCTTCGCTTTCCCCATTACTCGCTGCAGTCACGTGGGGCTTCTTGGTTTTGGGTCTCACCCGCTGCCAGGGCGGGTTTTTCGGCGCGACCCTGCCTGGGTTTCCCGCGCCAGTATGCGTTCTCTTTATGCTGGTGCCTTCTTGCCGTGGGGCAAAGAGCGATGGTGTTGTCTGCTGGGTTGCGCTGGCGGTCGGGCCCCTGGATCGGGATTCATCCATCGTCGCACTGATCTCGCTTTGCAGCTTCTTCATTGCATGCAATGAGGCGATCGTGGCCTGTGTGACATGGTGGACGACCTTCTTTTTGTTGCTCTTTGTGTCCGTGAACTTCGCGATCATTTCGTCGAGCATCTTGCCCAGCTCATCGGTGAGAGCTGCGGCGCTTTTCTGCACCCTCTGCTTCTTGTGGGCTCCAACGATCGCCTCTTCAGGGCTGGTTGGTTCCCGACTTCCCTTCGGGGTGGTTTGCTCATCCACGTTACTGCTGAAGTTGAACATTGGCCCAGTCACTTTGGGAGGCGCTGACACTGGGTGGGCATCGGGAGCCTGCTCCATCCCCGTTGGCGACCGCTGCACCTTCAGTTTCATGATCTGAAACTTCTTTAGCTGCTCTTCTTGTGCACTGGCAACTGCAAGAGCCTGGGTCTCGTCATGTCCGGACGATTTCTCCTTATCCATCGCCTGCACTAGTCGGAGGTCCCTCGGTGAGCCGGGATTTCGCCCGGTTACTGCCTGATGGGAGCTATACCGCTCCGGCTCGGTCCCCAGAGCCCCGTTTGAGCTGGCGCCGCTATCGCGGTGGGGTTGGAAATTGGCCGGTAACTTGGTTTTGGCTCATCTACCCCTATATGTAGTGGCGGAGGTGGTTAGGCTGGACTTAAGGATTTAGGATTTGTGTGTTTTATTTTAGTTTTGATTTCCCGGGCAACCGACTTCGTAGAAGCTCCCGCTTAGCCGCTGTAGAGCTCGGCGGGGAAAACTTGCTGTTAAGCTCGCTGGTAAGCTCGCTGTTAAGCTCACTGTTAAGCTCGCTGTTAGATGCGGCGCTGTCCAGCACTGCGATCAGCTGATCGATGTTGTTTGCTTGTGCTGGAAAAACCGCAAGTGTGCGGCTTGTGGAAGCTGTGAGCAGCACCAAATATATGTGGCGCTCTGGAGTGGAGCGTTGCTGTATGGGTGCGGGAGAGTGAGGATCCCCCCCTTCTGTCTACCAAGCTTGGGCAGCCTTTGAAAACGTAGCAGTGTGGTTTGTTGGCTGGGTAGAACCTTCCTGTCGCGTCTGTGGTACGTACCTGCAACCTGAGGTGTCCAACTGGTGGTCCGATAGCGCTCTAAGTTGGTGGAGTTCTTTCTCAAGGTGGGTGCAGATTATGCGCTCGAATATCTTCCCTGTTGTATTCAGCATACATAGGGGTCTGTATGACGATGCGTCGTCGTTCACCTTGGCCGGAAGGTTCGTTGGGTGAGACACATGTTGTACGTCTCCGTGAATACACCCGGGTAGTTTTCCACCAATGTATGCAGTGCAGCTTTGGGAATGCAGTCGGGGCCAGGGGCTTTTTCGATTTTGATTTTCCTTAGCGCAGCCAGGACTTCGGCTTCGCTGGTGAGAACAGTATCGCCTTCCCCGGTAGCTTGCCAAGTAAGGGGCGGCTGGGTGGGGAACAGGGTGGACACTATTTGGCCACTCTGCAAATGGTCGATGGGGGTCGTCTACCTGATGAGCTTACCCATGACCATCCTGTATGCTGACCCGAATGGTTCTGGATCCACAGCTTCGCACAGCTCCTGGAAGCGTCTGGCCTTGCTAGCTTTGAACGCACTCTTCAGCACCTTTATCTTGGCTTTAAAGGTTGATTCTCTTAGCTCCTGATTTCCGCGTCCTCTGCTTCTCTGACACCTGCGTGGGTTTTTCCTTCACTCTATCGGCTATGTTCTTCGAGCAGGTGTTAGCGTGTCCTGTAACGCAGGCGCCTTCCATGTGTGCTAGGTGGGCCACTGTATTAAGGGTATGCACTTTGTAGGTCGTTTGGCGACTGTTTGGGGTGGCCAGTCTGGGGCTTGTCTGGGTGATGATCAGAGCGTGGACGCTGTAAGTGTAGATGTCTGACACCCTGTGATACGCAGTAACGTGCCAGTTCAGGGCTAGCGAAGGTCAAGTCGATAATTGACTCCCGACCTGACTTGCTGAAGGTTGGTCTGTTACCTTCGTTGAGTAGGCATACGTTTAACGAAGCCACTGCCCCAAGGGGGATGTGTCGTTCTAGCGCTGCCCCATGTTGTGGACCATACGTTGAAGTCACCTGCGATGGAGATAGGGGATCTACCGCATGCGTCGTCAGCGATCTCCTGCATTATTGCTGCTAAGGGTCGAGTGTTCGGCCTCTCCTCCAGATTCCCCGCTTCTTATGCATGATGCACTTCGGTTTGCCCCGGGTACAAGTTATATGCTTATGACCATCCTTCTTGCCTCATCTGAAGCAGGATTCTTGCGTGTTTTTGTCAGTTGCCTCTGACGCTGGGCATCTGGCAGACATGTGACCTATTCCCAAGCATTTGTAGCATCGCCTGGGCTCCATTTTCTGTCTTATGCGGCAGATGGCCCATCGAACCCTGATTTTCCCCTTGTCGAGGATCCGCTGCGCATGCTCAGGTCTGAGGTGGACCGTCGCCGTTCGGGTTCCGTCACAAGCCTTTCGCATCCTAGGTGCAGCGCCCGTCAGGATATCGCATTCCTCCTCAGCGTAGACTGCCTGTAGTACCTCCTCGCAGGTGGTCATTTCGTCAAGGTCGCGGATTTTCACTTGCACCGAGTCCTCCAGTATAGCCACTTCGGCCTTGCTGCTGAAGGCGGACTTGATAGCTGTATGCAGTTGCTGATTGGCTGGGTCTGAGGGTTTCTGCACCTTGAGTAGCAGACTCCCATTGGCTGTTCTGCGTATGCCTTGCACACCATCCTTAAGCCCCTGAAGGGTAGGCTCGGTTTTGACCAGCTTGAGCATGTCTGCGTACGATCCTTCACTGCATTTGATTAGGATAGCGTCAGAGCGCTGATTCCTGCGCTTCGCGGTGCGGTTCACGTGGTCTTCGCTTTCCCCATTACTCGCTGCAGTCACGTGGGGCTTCTTGGTTTTGGGTCTCACCCGCTGCCAGGGCGGGTTTTTCGGCGCGACCCTGCCTGGGTTCCCCACGCCAGTATGCGTTCTCTTTGCCTTCCTGCCGTGGGGCAAAGAGCGATGGTGTTGTCTGCTGGGTTGCGCTGGCGGTCGGGCCCCTGGATCGGGATTCATCCATCGTCGCACTGATCTCGCTTTGCAGCTTCTTCATTGCATGCAATGAGGCGATCGTGGCCTGTGTGTCATGGCGGACGACCTTCTTGTTGTTGCTCTTTGTGTCCGTGAACTTCGCGATCATTTCGTCGAGCATCTTGCCCAGCTCATCGGTGAGAGCTGCGGCGCTTTTCTGCACCCTCTGCTTCTTGTGGGCTCCAACGATCGCCTCTTCAGGGCTGGTTGGTTCCCGACTTCTCTTCGGGGTGGTTTGCTCATCCTCGTTACTGCTGAAGTTGAACATTGGCCCAGTCACTTTGGGAGGCGCTGACACTGGGTGGGCATCGGGAGCCTGCTCCATCCCCGTTGGCGACCGCTGCACCTTCAGTTTCATGATCTGAAACTTCTTTAGCTGCTCTTCTTGTGCACTGGCAACTGCAAGAGCCTGGGTCTCGTCATGTCCGGACGATTTCTCCTTATCCATCGCCTGCATAAGTCGGAGGTCCCTCGGTGAGCCGGGATTTCGCCCGGTTACTGCCTGATGGGAGCTTTACCGCTCCGGCTCGGTCCCCAGAGCCCCGTTTGAGCTGGCGCCGCTATCGCGGTGGGGTTGGAAATTGGCCGGTAACTTGGTTTTGGCTCATCTACCCCTATATGTAGTGGCGGAGGTGGTTAGGCTGGACTTAAGGATTTAGGATTTGTGTGTTTTATTTTAGTTTTGATTTCGTGGGCAACCGACTTCGTAGAAGCTCCCGCTTAGCCGCTGTAGAGCTCGGCGGGGAAAACTTGCTGTTAAGCTCGCTGGTAAGCTCGCTGTTAAGCTCACTGTTAAGCTCGCTGTTAGATGCGGCGCTGTCCAGCACTGCGATCAGCTGATCGATGTTGTTTGCTTGTGCCGGAAAAACCGCGAGTGTGCGGCTTGTGGAAGCTGTGAGCAGCACCAAATATATGTGGCGCTCTGGAGTGGAGCGTTGCTGTATGGGTGCGGGAGAGTGAGGATCCCCCCTTCTGTCTACCAAGCTTGGGCAGCCTTTGAAAACGTAGCAGTGTGGTTTGTTGGCTGGGTAGAACCTTCCTGTCGCGTCTGTGGTACGTACCTGCAACCTGAGGTGTCCAACTGGTGGTCCGATAGCGCTCTAAGTTGGTGGAGTTCTTTCTCAAGGTGGGTGCAGATTATGCGCTCGAATATCTTCCCTGTTGTATTCAGCATACATAGGGGTCTGTATGACGATGCGTCGTCGTTCACCTTGGCCGGAAGGTTCGTTGGGTGAGACACATGTTGTACGTCTCTGTGAATACACCCGGGTAGTTTTCCACCAATGTATGCAGTGCAGCTTTGGGAATGCAGTCGGGGCCAGGGGCTTTTTCGATTTTGATTTTCCTTAGCGCAGCCAGGACTTCGGCTTCGCTGGTGAGAACAGTATCGCCTTCCCCGGTAGCTTGCCAAGTAAGGGGCGGCTGGGTGGGGAACAGGGTGGACACTATTTGGCCACTCTGCAAATGGTCGATGGGGGTCGTCTACCTGATGAGCTTACCCATGACCATCCTGTATGCTGACCCGAATGGTTCTGGATCCACCGCTTCGCACAGCTCCTGGAAGCGTCTGGCCTTGCTAGCTTTGAACGCACTCTTCAGCACCTTTATCTTGGCTTTAAAGGTTGATTCGCTTAGCTCCTGATTTCCGCGTCCTCTGCTTCTCTGACACCTGCGTGGGTTTTTCCTTCACTCTATCGGCTATGTTCTTCGAGCAGGTGTTAGCGTGTCCTGTAACGCAGGCGCCTTCCATGTGTGCTAGGTGGGCCACTGTATTAAGGGTATGCACTTTGTAGGTCGTTTGGCGACTGTTTGGGGTGGCCAGTCTGGGGCTTGTCTGGGTGATGATCAGAGCGTGGACGCTTTAAGTGTAGATGTCTGACACCCTGTGATACGCAGTAACGTGCCAGTTCAGGGCTAGCGAAGGTCAAGTCGATAATAGACTCCCGACCTGACTTGAAGGTTGGTCTGCTCAGGTCTGAGGTGGACCGTCGCCGTTCGGGTTCCGTCACAAGCCTTTCGCATCCTAGGTGCAGCGCCCGTCAGGATATCGCATTCCTCCTCAGCGTAGACTGCCTGTAGTACCTCCTCGCAGGTGGTCATTTCGTCAAGGTCGCGGATTTCCACTTGCACCGAGTCCTCCAGTATAGCCACTTCGGCCTTGCTGCTGAAGGCGGACTTGATAGCTGTATGCAGTTGCTGATTGGCTGGGTCTGAGGGTTTCTGCATCTTGAGTAGCAGACTCCCATTGGCTGTTCTGCGTATGCCTTGCACACCATCCTTAAGCCCCTGAAGGGTAGGCTCGGTTTTGACCAGCTTGAGCATGTCTGCGTACGATCCTTCACTGCATTTGATTAGGATAGCGTCAGATTCCTGCTGATTCCTGCGCTTCGCGGTGCGGTTCACGTGGTCTTCGCTTTCCCCATTACTCGCTGCAGTCACGTGGGGCTTCTTGGTTTTGGGTCTCACCCGCTGCCAGGGCGGGTTTTTCGGCGCGACCCTGCCTGGGTTTCCCGCGCCAGTATGCTTTCTCTTTATGCTGGTGCCTTCTTGCCGTGGGGCAAAGAGCGATGGTGTTGTCTGCTGGGTTGCGCTGGCGGTCGGGCCCCTGGATCGGGATTCATCCATCGTCGCACTGATCTCGCTTTGCAGCTTCTTCATTGCATGCAATGAGGCGATCGTGGCCTGTGTGACATGGTGGACGACCTTCTTTTTGTTGCTCTTTGTGTCCGTGAACTTCGCGATCATTTCGTCGAGCATCTTGCCCAGCTCATCGGTGAGAGCTGCGGCGCTTTTCTGCACCCTCTGCTTCTTGTGGGCTCCAACGATCGCCTCTTCAGGGCTGGTTGGTTCCCGACTTCCCTTCGGGGTGGTTTGCTCATCCACGTTACTGCTGAAGTTGAACATTGGCCCAGTCACTTTGGGAGGCGCTGACACTGGGTGGGCATCGGGAGCCTGCTCCATCCCCGTTGGCGACCGCTGCACCTTCAGTTTCATGATCTGAAACTTCTTTAGCTGCTCTTCTTGTGCACTGGCAACTGCAAGAGCCTGGGTCTCGTCATGTCCGGACGATTTCTCCTTATCCATCGCCTGCACTAGTCGGAGGTCCCTCGGTGAGCCGGGATTTCGCCCGGTTACTGCCTGATGGGAGCTATACCGCTCCGGCTCGGTCCCCAGAGCCCCGTTTGAGCTGGCGCCGCTATCGCGGTGGGGTTGGAAATTGGCCGGTAACTTGGTTTTGGCTCATCTACCCCTATATGTAGTGGCGGAGGTGGTTAGGCTGGACTTAAGGATTTAGGATTTGTGTGTTTTATTTTAGTTTTGATTTCCCGGGCAACCGACTTCGTAGAAGCTCCCGCTTAGCCGCTGTAGAGCTCGGCGGGGAAAACTTGCTGTTAAGCTCGCTGGTAAGCTCGCTGTTAAGCTCACTGTTAAGCTCGCTGTTAGATGCGGCGCTGTCCAGCACTGCGATCAGCTGATCGATGTTGTTTGCTTGTGCCGGAAAAACCGCGAGTGTGCGGCTTGTGGAAGCTGTGAGCAGCACCAAATATATGTGGCGCTCTGGAGTGGAGCGTTGCTGTATGGGTGCGGGAGAGTGAGGATCCCCCCCTTCTGTCTACCAAGCTTGGGCAGCCTTTGAAAACGTAGCAGTGTGGTTTGTTGGCTGGGTAGAACCTTCCTGTCGCGTCTGTGGTACGTACCTGCAACCTGAGGTGTCCAACTGGTGGTCCGATAGCGCTCTAAGTTGGTGGAGTTCTTTCTCAAGGTGGGTGCAGATTATGCGCTCGAATATCTTCCCTGTTGTATTCAGCATACATAGGGGTCTGTATGACGATGCGTCGTCGTTCACCTTGGCCGGAAGGTTCGTTGGGTGAGACACATGTTGTACGTCTCCGTGAATACACCCGGGTAGTTTTCCACCAATGTATGCAGTGCAGCTTTGGGAATGCAGTCGGGGCCAGGGGCTTTTTCGATTTTGATTTTCCTTAGCGCAGCCAGGACTTCGGCTTCGCTGGTGAGAACAGTATCGCCTTCCCCGGTAGCTTGCCAAGTAAGGGGCGGCTGGGTGGGGAACAGGGTGGACACTATTTGGCCACTCTGCAAATGGTCGATGGGGGTCGTCTACCTGATGAGCTTACCCATGACCATCCTGTATGCTGACCCGAATGGTTCTGGATCCACCGCTTCGCACAGCTCCTGGAAGCGTCTGGCCTTGCTAGCTTTGAACGCACTCTTCAGCACCTTTATCTTGGCTTTAAAGGTTGATTCTCTTAGCTCCTGATTTCCGCGTCCTCTGCTTCTCTGACACCTGCGTGGGTTTTTCCTTCACTCTATCGGCTATGTTCTTCGAGCAGGTGTTAGCGTGTCCTGTAACGCAGGCGCCTTCCATGTGTGCTAGGTGGGCCACTGTGTTAATGGTATGCACTTTGTAGGTCGTTTGGCGACTGTTTGGGGTGGCCAGTCTGGGGCTTGTCTGGGTGATGATCAGAGCGTGGACGCTGTAAGTGTAGATGTCTGACACCCTGTGATACGCAGTAACGTGCCAGTTCAGGGCTAGCGAAGGTCAAGTCGATAATTGACTCCCGACCTGACTTGCTGAAGGTTGGTCTGTTACCTTCGTTGAGTAGGCATACGTTTAACGAAGTCACTGTCCCAAGGGGGATGTGTCGTTCTAGCGCTGCCCCATGTTGTGGACCATACGTTGAAGTCACCTGCGATGGAGATAGGGGATCTACCGCATGCGTCGTCAGCGATCTCCTGCATTATTGCTGCTAAGGGTCGAGTGTTCGGCCTCTCCTCCAGATTCCCCGCTTCTTATGCATGATGCATTTCGGTTTGCCCCGGGTACAAGTTCTATACTTATGACCATCCTTCTTGCCTCATCTCAAGCAGGATTCTTGCGTGTTTTTGTCAGTTGCCTCTGACGCTGGGCATCTGGCAGACATGTGACCTATTCCCAAGCATTTGTAGCATCGCCTGGGCTCCATTTTCTGTCTTATGCGGCAGATGGCCCATCGAACCCTGATTTTCCCCTTGTCGAGGATCCGCTGCGCATGCTCAGGTCTGAGGTGGACCGTCGCCGTTCGGGTTCCGTCACAAGCCTTTCGCATCCTAGGTGCAGCGCCCGTCAGGATATCGCATTCCTCCTCAGCGTAGACTGCCTGTAGTACCTCCTCGCAGGTGGTCATTTCGTCAAGGTCGCGGATTTCCACTTGCACCGAGTCCTCCAGTATAGCCACTTCGGCCTTGCTGCTGAAGGCGGACTTGATAGCTGTATGCAGTTGCTGATTGGCTGGGTCTGAGGGTTTCTGCATCTTGAGTAGCAGACTCCCATTGGCTGTTCTGCGTATGCCTTGCACACCATCCTTAAGCCCCTGAAGGGTAGGCTCGGTTTTGACCAGCTTGAGCATGTCTGCGTACGATCCTTCACTGCATTTGATTAGGATAACGTCAGAGCGCTGATTCCTGCGCTTCGCGGTGCGGTTCACGTGGTCTTCGCTTTCCCCATTACTCGCTGCAGTCACGTGGGGCTTCTTGGTTTTGGGTCTCACCCGCTGCCAGGGCGGGTTTTTCGGCGCGACCCTGCCTGGGTTTCCCGTGCCAGTATGCGTTCTCTTTATCCTGGTGCCTTCTTGCCGTGGGGCAAAGAGCGATGGTGTTGTCTGCTGGGTTGCGCTGGCGGTCGGGCCCCTGGATCGGGATTCATCCATCGTCGCACTGATCTCGCTTTGCAGCTTCTTCATTGCATGCAATGAGGCGATCGTGGCCTGTGTGACATGGCGGACGACCTTCTCGTTGTTGCTCTTTGTGTCCGTGAACTTCGCGATCATTTCGTCGAGCATCTTGCCCAGCTCATCGGTGAGAGCTGCGGCGCTTTTCTGCACCCTCTGCTTCTTGTGGGCTCCAACGATCGCCTCTTCAGGGCTGGTTGGTTCCCGACTTCCCTTCGGGGTGGTTTGCTCATCCACGTTACTGCTGAAGTTGAACATTGGCCCAGTCACTTTGGGAGGCGCTGACACTGGGTGGGCATCGGGAGCCTGCTCCATCCCCGTTGGCGACCGCTGCACCTTCAGTTTCATGATCTGAAACTTCTTTAGCTGCTCTTCTTGTGCACTGGCAACTGCAAGAGCCTGGGTCTCGTCATGTCCGGACGATTTCTCCTTATCCATCGCCTGCACTAGTCGGAGGTCCCTCGGTGAGCCGGGATTTCGCCCGGTTACTGCCTGATGGGAGCTATACCGCTCCGGCTCGGTCCCCAGAGCCCCGTTTGAGCTGGCGCCGCTATCGCGGTGGGGTTGGAAATTGGCCGGTAACTTGGTTTTGGCTCATCTACCCCTATATGTAGTGGCGGAGGTGGTTAGGCTGGACTTAAGGACTTAGGATTTGTGTGTTTTATTTTAGTTTTGATTTCCCGGGCAACCGACTTCGTAGAAGCTCCCGCTTAGCCGCTGTAGAGCTCGGCGGGGAAAACTTGCTGTTAAGCTCGCTGGTAAGCTCGCTGTTAAGCTCACTGTTAAGCTCGCTGTTAGATGCGGCGCTGTCCAGCACTGCGATCAGCTGATCGATGTTGTTTGCTTGTGCCGGAAAAACCGCGAGTGTGCGGCTTGTGGAAGCTGTGAGCAGCACCAAATATATGTGGCGCTCTGGAGTGGAGCGTTGCTGTATGGGTGCGGGAGAGTGAGGATCCCCCCCTTCTGTCTACCAAGCTTGGGCAGCCTTTGAAAACGTAGCAGTGTGGTTTGTTGGCTGGGTAGAACCTTCCTGTAGCGTCTGTGGTACGTACCTGCAACCTGAGGTGTCAAACTGGTGGTCCGATAGCGCTCTAAGTTGGTGGAGTTCTTTCTCAAGGTGGGTGCAGATTATGCGCTCGAATATCTTCCCTGTTGTATTCAGCATACATAGGGGTCTGTATGACGATGCGTCGTCGTTCACCTTGGCCGGAAGGTTCGTTGGGTGAGACACATGTTGTACGTCTCCGTGAATACACCCGGGTAGTTTTCCACCAATGTATGCAGTGCAGCCAGGACTTCGGCTTCGCTGGTGAGAACAGTATCGCCTTCCCCGGTAGCTTGCCAAGTAAGGGGCGGCTGGGTGGGGAACAGGGTGGACACTATTTGGCCACTCTGCAAATGGTCGATGGGGGTCGTCTACCTGATGAGCTTACCCATGACCATCCTGTATGCTGACCCGAATGGTTCTGGATCCACCGCTTCGCACAGCTCCTGGAAGCGTCTGGCCTTGCTAGCTTTGAACGCACTCTTCAGCACCTTTATCTTGGCTTTAAAGGTTGATTCTCTTAGCTCCTGATTTCCGCGTCCTCTGCTTCTCTGACACCTGCGTGGGTTTTTCCTTCACTCTATCGGCTATGTTCTTCGAGCAGGTGTTAGCGTGTCCTGTAACGCAGGCGCCTTCCATGTGTGCTAGGTGGGCCACTGTGTTAAGGGTATGCACTTTGTAGGTCGTTTGGCGACTGTTTGGGGTGGCCAGTCTGGGGCTTGTCTGGGTGATGATCAGAGCGTGGACGCTGTAAGTGTAGATGTCTGACACCCTGTGATACGCAGTAACGTGCCAGTTCAGGGCTAGCGAAGGTCAAGTCGATAATTGACTCCCGACCTGACTTGCTGAAGGTTGGTCTGTTACCTTCGTTGAGTAGGCATACGTTTAACGAAGCCACTGTCCCAAGGGGGATGTGTCGTTCTAGCGCTGCCCCATGTTGTGGACCATACGTTGAAGTCACCTGCGATGGAGAAAGGGGATCTACCGCATGCGTCGTCAGCGATCTCCTGCATTATTGCTGCTAAGGGTCGAGTGTTCGGCCTCTCCTCCAGATTCCCCGCTTCTTATGCATGATGCATTTCGGTTTGCCCCGGGTACAAGTTCTATACTTATGACCATCCTTCTTGCCTCATCTGAAGCAGGATTCTTGCGTGTTTTTGTCAGTTGCCTCTGACGCTGGGCATCTGGCAGACATGTGACCTATTCCCAAGCATTTGTAGCATCGCCTGGGCTCCATTTTCTGTCTTATGCGGCAGATGGCCCATCGAACCCTGATTTTCCCCTTGTCGAGGATCCGCTGCGCATGCTCAGGTCTGAGGTGGACCGTCGCCGTTCGGGTTCCGTCACAAGCCTTTCGCATCCTAGGTGCAGCGCCCGTCAGGATATCGCATTCCACCTCAGCGTAGACTGCCTGTAGTACCTCCTCGCAGGTGGTCATTTCGTCAAGGTCGCGGATTTCCACTTGCACCGAGTCCTCCAGTATAGCCACTTCGGCCTTGCTGCTGAAGGCGGACTTGATAGCTGTATGCAGTTGCTGATTGGCTGGGTCTGACGGTTTCTGCATCTTGAGTAGCAGACTCCCATTGGCTGTTCTGCGTATGCCTTGCACACCATCCTTAAGCCCCTGAAGGGTAGGCTCGGTTTTGACCAGCTTGAGCATGTCTGCGTACGATCCTTCACTGCATTTGATTAGGATAGCGTCAGAGCGCTGATTCCTGCGCTTCGCGGTGCGGTTCACGTGGTCTTCGCTTTCCCCATTACTCGCTGCAGTCACGTGGGGCTTCTTGGTTTTGGGTCTCACCCGCTGCCAGGGCGGGTTTTTCGGCGCGACCCTGCCTGGGTTCCCCACGCCAGTATGCGTTCTCTTTGCCTTCCTGCCGTGGGGCACAGAGCGATGGTGTTGTCTGCTGGGTTGCGCTGGCGGTCGGGCCCCTGGATCGGGATTCATCCATCGTCGCACTGATCTCGCTTTGCAGCTTCTTCATTGCATGCAATGAGGCGATCGTGGCCTGTGTGACATGGCGGACGACCTTCTTGTTGTTGCTCTTTGTGTCCGTGAACTTCGCGATCATTTCGTCGAGCATCTTGCCCAGCTCATCGGTGAGAGCTGCGGCGCTTTTCTGCACCCTCTGCTTCTTGTGGGCTCCAACGATCGCCTCTTCAGGGCTGGTTGGTTCCCGACTTCTCTTCGGGGTGGTTTGCTCATCCTCGTTACTGCTGAAGTTGAACATTGGCCCAGTCACTTTGGGGGCGCTGACACTGGGTGGGCATCGGGAGCCTGCTCCATCCACGTTGGCGACCGCTGCACCTTCAGTTTCATGATCTGAAACTTCTTTAGCTGCTCTTCTTGTGCACTGGCAACTGCAATAGCCTGGGTCTCGTCATGTCCGGACGATTTCTCCTTATCCATCGCCTGCACTAGTCGGAGGTCCCTCGGTGAGCCGGGATTTCGCCCGGTTACTGCCCGATGGGAGCTATACCGCTACGGCTCGGTCCCCAGAGCCCCGTTTGAGCTGGCGCCGCTATCGCGGTGGGGTTGGAAATTGGCCGGTAACTTGGTTTTGGCTCATCTACCCCTATATGTAGTGGCGGAGGTGGTTAGGCTGGACTTAAGGATTTAGGATTTGTGTGTTTTATTTTAGTTTTGATTTTCCGGGCAACCGCCTTCGTAGAAGCTCCCGCTTAGCCGCTGTAGAGCTCGGCGGGGAAAACTTGCTCTTAAGCTCGCTGGTAAGCTCGCTGTTAAGCTCACTGTTAAGCTCGCTCTTAGATGCGGCGCTGTCCAGCACTGCGATCAGCTGATCGATGTTGTTTGCTTGTGCCGGAAAAACCGCGAGTGTGCGGCTTGTGGAAGCTGTGAGCAGCACCAAATATATGTGGCGCTCTGGAGTGGAGCGTTGCTGTATGGGTGCGGGAGAGTGAGGATCCCCCCCTTCTGTCTACCAAGCTTGGGCAGCCTTTGCAAACGTAGCAGTGTGGTTCGTTGGCTGGGTAGAACCTTCCTGCGTCTGTGGTACGTACCTGCAACCTGAGGTGTCCCGCACTAATCACACGCACTTTTACGCTTCTGTTTTGTGTGAGGCCCGCCACTGAGAGCCACTCATCCACTGCTCGAATTGCGAATCGGCAGCAACTTCCATGGCCACCGCAACCAGCGAGACAGCCAATACTTCCAGTGCACTCGCAAAGGTCTGT
This sequence comes from Drosophila suzukii, assembly GCF_043229965.1. Taxonomy (NCBI): domain Eukaryota; kingdom Metazoa; phylum Arthropoda; class Insecta; order Diptera; family Drosophilidae; genus Drosophila; species Drosophila suzukii. Next base: position 57,604,850 of record NC_092082.1, read on the forward strand.
GGCCTAAGGGGGTCCTGGCGGTAGGCTTTTCTTGGCCCGGTCATCGGCTGGCTGTGGCACGGTGGACCGCCAACTGTCAGCAGGATGGCCTCATGGTCGCTGGTCGTAAACACCTCGCCTATCTTCTAGCGTGTGCTACGGGATAAGGAGCTGCTCGCGAACAATAGCTCGATGATTGAACCGGCCCCAGCTCTGTTGAAGGTGTGATAGGAGCCCTCGTTCAACAGGACGACGTCCAGCGACGCAATAGCTTCAAGGATGGTGCGTCCTCTGGAGTTGGTATAGAGGGAGCCCCATTCCTCGGCCCAGGCGTTAAAGTTGCCTCCGATCACCACGTTGCTCCGTCCTCTCAGGTCGCTGCTCAGCTCGTCCAGGATCCTGCTAAAGGACGTCAGTGATAGACTAGGGGCCAAGTAGCAGCTGTAGATCCATTTGCCGCCTACGTTCGCTCGGACAAACTCCTGCCCTCATGTCCCGCATGAGTGGTGCACCCACTCCGCAGAGCCACAGTGCCGCTTTGCCTGTGCGATCCGTGAACCAATCGTTAGTGCTTTCCACTCTGTAGGGCTCAATAAGTATCGCCACCTCAGAGCCCAGATCGCTCACCGTCTGCTTCAGGAGGTCCTGCGCGGCCCTGCAGTGGTTCAGGTTTAGCTGGATCAACTGCATGTCGGTCGAGGCCTCCCTGTCCCGCTGGTTGTGGCTGAGCAGAATCTGCTTCCTGCCTGGTGCCTGGTCTCCTTCTTTCCTGCCGCAGAGCAGATGAAGCATGAAGGCTCCTTGCTGCACTTGGCTGCCTTGTGCCCTATCTTGCAGTTCACTGCAATATGCCCGGACTCCAAGCATTTTAAGCATCTTGGGAGCCTGTTCTTTCCCGGATCCTGCAGATGGTCCATCCAATCCGCACCTCGCCACGATGAAGGACGGCTTTCCCCAGGGAGTACGGCAAGCTGATCACAGCCGACTGCGACTCCGCGTAGCCTCGGCGCAGACTCCGGACTCTGAAGCGCTCTGCATCTATGCCATACTGGCTCGCAAACGCAGCGCAGATTTCCTGCTCCGTCGCGTATGTCTCGTATCTCCAATACGACCAGATTAGTCGCGTCCGACATGGCTCGCACTGACGATGCGTCGCCTAGCTCCCTCGCAAAGCTCTCCTTCATGGCTTCTGCGCTGCCCTTGGCCACCTCGAGCAGTAGGCTGCCGTTAATGGTGCGGCGTACCTTGGATACATAGCGCCCCTGTCGGGTCGTGTCCTGTGTGCACAACTGCTTCAGGTTATCGGACAGTTCCGAATCAGTTGACACGTTCCCAGTATGGTTGGTCTACTCGTGTTCCATCTCGTCATCGCTCGGAGGTTCATAGGACGCGCAAGCAGCCAGGTTATCCGCCGCTATCTTGTCCGTGTCGTAGATGCGGAATTATGCCTTATCGAGCCCATACTTCAATCGGCTCGGATTCGCTGCGACGATAAGGAGGATAACCACGCTCATTCTGACGCGCTCGGTTTTCTGTACCTTAACCACTTAGTGTCTAAGCGATGTCGAAGGCAGTCGAGGGTGAAGATCACCGCCTTTGCCCAGACTATATCGTTGGTAATCCAATGCTGACGCCTGATCCTCCCGTATGTGGTAAGGTGGCCAGACCTTTGCGGCACGCCTTCTTTCGTTCCAGAGGTTCTGCTTGGTTGGGTGATGTCCTCTTGAACTCCTTGGCCCTGGTGCTTAGCACAAGATCACCCTTGCACGTTCCTCAGGTTGGATTGGCAGGCTAGCCGCCCCTACACTGGTGTGTGGTTTGGGCTGGTCCTTGCGGGGCTTCGGGGCTAGACAGCTGCGTTGTCCGCCGGCTCCGGATGTGAGCTTTCAGTGCGATACCCGCTCTCTTCTACCCGTCGCTGGTTGCGACTTCCGACTTCTTAAGAGTGCATTTGAATTTTCCATAGTGATTCTCACGAGATACGGAGAAAGGACAGGCCCACCCGGCCTAGCCAATTGCAGAATGATGCTTGGAACAGTCTTATTCGAGGTGAGATTGATAGCCCCTACATGGTTAGCCAGCTAAACTTTTCCGCTCCATGCAGATTAACAAGAAATTACATTCCCCTAGTTTTAAATGGTTTAAGGTAAGGTTAGGTAGGAGTAGTTGGCGACTAGATCCTAATCCCCACACTTAGGCCACATTGGGCCCCTTGTGATACCACATGATCCCTGATTAGATCCTTTTCCCTAGCTCATGGGTTATTTGCTTTCGCGAAGTATTTTGTTCTTCTTAGGAAGCATAAGAGTTTCGGAGTGTGTAGCTACCTAGAGTTTGAAAGCGCTTTAGGTTATGCGCTGGGAAAAAGCATAGGAGGTGTTCGATGCTCTCCTCTTCGTCTATCTGTTTGCAGCTGCGGCAGAAGTCGTGGTAACTGAGTCCCAGCCTGAGCGCATGAGTCCCTATAACGCAGTGGCCCGTGAGTGCGTTTAGGAGAGTGAAGATGTCCTCCCTGCTACATTGTAGGAGAGTTTTTGTTCTTTCCGAGTTGTAGAGTGGCCATGTGAGTCTAAAGTTGTGGCATGTTGAGATTGAGTTCCAACGGTTGTTGGAAAGTGTGTATAGTCTCTACCTGAGATGGAGCTTGCAGGTAGCCATAGGCATACCCACCGTGTCCTTATCGCGAAGGATGTCGGCGGTTGTCCCCTGTCTTGCGGTGTCCAGGCACCCAGATGAGGTTTGCGGCATTCAGAGATTGTTTTTGAGTTCGTTGTGTAGGAGTCGAGGGCCCTGAGGGCTGCTTGACTATCCGAGAAGATGAAAATGTCTATGTCATGATGTACTGACGTCCAGGTGGGTCATGGCTTCCTGAATAGCCATGACTTCCGCTTGGAAAACACTACAGTGATCTGGTAGGCGGAATGAGACTTTTATGTCTAGTTTTGGGGAACCTGTTTCTTCTTTCGGAGTTGACTATGGGTGGAACGTAGTCTGTACTGCGTGTTTTGATAGGATATTGGAGTGACCCGTAGGGCCTGTTGTCCATGCCGCTGCTTCGCGGAGCCTCAGCGCTGTTGCAGATGCCCAGCTTTTGGCAAGTTGGTCCAGGGGTTGGAGATCGAGAATTGTGTTTGGTTCTTCAGTGGCGGTGGTGCGAAGCGCCCCACTGATGCAGAGTTCAGCGCTTCTTTGGATCTTGTGAAGGATCCGGAGGTTGCAATTCTTTTCTAGGGAAGGCCACCATACAATGTTTCCGTAGAGGAGAACGGGCCTGACTATTGCAGTGTATAGCCAGTGAACTATCATGGGGGAGAAACCCCACTTCCTCCCTATGGCTTTTTTACAAGCGAAGAGGGCTATGGCCGCTTTGCGTGTACGAGAAGCTCTGTCCAGAGAAGCTTTTTGTCAAGGATGACACCTAGGTACTTGTCTTGGTTGCTAAGGGTTAGGCGGGTTTGGTGTAGTTTTGGGAGAATTCGATTTGGTATCTCATACTTCCTTGTAACAAGAACTAGTTCGGTCTTTTCTGGGTTAACTCCCAGTCCACAGACAGCCGTCCACCTGGAGAGGGTGGATAAGGCTGTCTCTAATAGATTGCAAAGAGTTTGCGGGAATTTGCCCTGCAGTAGGATAACCACGTCGTCCGCATAGGCTACCACTTTAGTGCCCGCCTCTTCTAGAAGTGATAGCAGTTTGTTGACCACTAAAACTAATAGAAGTTTGTGGGGTTCCTCTACTGACATTCCTGATCGAGTGGACTGATCCCATAGTGGAGTACACTACTCTGCTGGTTAGCATGGTGTGTATGAGTCCCACTATGGGCCAGTCCATGCCCAGTTCAGTCAGAGCACCAGTAATCGCCGTTGGGGTGACGTTGTTAAAGGCGCCTTCTATGTCTAGAAACGTTGCCAGAGAGTATTCCTTATTCTGGAGAGGACACTAGAGAGTGGAGGGCGGTATCTGTTGATCTACCCTTACGGTACGCGTGCTGTGCGTCAGAGAGTAGGCTTTGGTCGATGGTTAGCCTGATATGGGTGTCAATTAGCCATTTCAGGGTCTTCAACAAGAAGGAAGAGAGACTAATCGGGCGGAAGTCTGTTGGGTTGGTGTAGGAGGGTTTGCCGGCTAAAAATTACCTTAACGTCCAGCCACCTTGTTGGAACATGGTTAAGAGCAAGGCAGCCGTGGAAGATGACTGTCAGCCAGGGTAAAGAAAGAAATGAAAGGGTTCGAGATGTTGTCTATACTCTGGTCATCTAAGTTCTCCTCTATGTAGAGGTCCTCCACTACATGGGTGTTTTTAGGGAAGTGGGTGTCTAACAGTAGACAGGGTTTCCTGACCGTTTTCCTTCCAGCTGTCAGCATTGGTTTTTAGATAGCCAATGGTTGCTGTAAATTTTGCTTAAGTTCTTCTTAGTCTGGATGCTTTCGCAATAGATTCTATGTTACTGCAGAAATTAACCGAAGCTCTTCGTTTTGATATTCTAATTTCCCTTTTGTATAGGCTTAGTTTTGTATGGTATACATTCCAGGAAGACTCGCTTGTGTAATATTTAGCTCTATTGAAGTAAGTTCTACACTCTCTTTTAAGGTTCGCCAGGGTTGCGTTCCACCATGGGGGTTTGTGCTTTGCTGTGACTGTTCTGCTTGGGCAAGCCCTTTTTAAGGCCTCACCGCAGATATCAGTAAAAGTGTTAATTAGGTTATCTGATTCTTGACCGTTGCGTACGTGCGTCGGTGTAGCGTGTAGGTTCCCGTTGAGGGGATTTTTGTAATATCCCCAGTTGTTTAATCTTAGATTAGTAATGTTCGCGGCGGGAGGACAGTCTAGAGTTATTGTAAGTTCTATGTATCGGTGGTCTGAGAATGAGTGCTCGGTCCCCACCTTCCACGCTTCTAGCTGGTTAAGTAGGGGTTCAGATATTAGTGTAATGTGTAAGACTTCCCTCCTACTTCTAGTGATGAAAGTTGGGTCATTACCTTTGTTGCAGATGAATAGATTTGATTGAAGGAGATAGTCGTAGAGTAACTCACCAATTTCGTTTGTGTTTGTACTTCCCCATTGTGTGGTGTGAGTTAGCGTCCCCAACCAGGATGAGTTCCTTAGATGAGTGTGTATGTATAAGTTGTTATGTAGAGGTGTTTGGTAGAGGGAGATAGAATGATGCTACGGTGTGATGAGTGTTTTCGTGGAATAAGATATGTGTTAAAGTGTGTCTTTGTAAGAATGCAGGTTCTGGTGCAGGTCCTTATCCTTGGTGTAAAATAGCTTGTATAGGGGGGTTGATAAGCCACAGATATTGTTACCAACAATCCATGGCTCTTGAATGAGGACTACGTCTATGCTTCCTGTTGCCAGGCGGGTGAGGAGGGCAGCGGATGCTGCCTTGCTATGGTGCAGGTTAATCTGCAGGAACTGCACCATCTTTAGGACCGTGGTCGGGCTGGGTACCCTCCGCTTCCTCCGCTATGTCCTGGAGAACAGTAAGCCCTGGTCGGGTTATGTCCTGAGTGCACAGCTGCTTCAGGCTCTCTGTCAGCTCCGAGTCGGTTGACACGTAGCCGGTGAGGGTGGCCTCCTCATGCTCCAACTCGTCGTCGCTCGGGGGTTCGTACGATGCACAGGCAGCCACTAGCTTATCTGTGTCATAGATGCGTGCCTGGTTCAAGAGGATTAACACGTTCATGGTGACGCGCTCGGTTTTCTCCACCTTGACCACCTTCCAACCGTCTATTGGAAGCTTCGGGTTGAACCTGGTCAGCAGGCTAAGTATAGCCTCTGGTTCCGAGGGCTCCGACGGCAGCCACACCCCCGTTGAGATGGGATGTCTGCGGCCTCGCAAACTGCCAGCTTGGCCCCGGGGTAGACCTCGCCGACCTTATTAATATTCACAGGCGATTAACTTAACGTTGCCCTGGTACCACCCTGCATCTGTGCAATCGGGTGGCGGACCTGGGTTGTCGTCCAACACTTTTAAGGCCACTGACGCAAGGGCCCGTCTAACCAGACCCCATTGGTTCCTTCGGATCCTTCCGCCTTCATCGCTCTGGTCGATGACTCCAATGATCTCCCGATCCTTTACTACTTCAGCAAAGGATCTCGACCATGTGCCGCGGTTGGTTACTCTGGCCTTTTTGCTCGCTGGTTGAGCTGTCTCCATCGAGCTTCTCGCTTGTTGCTGTTGCTGGTGGTCATAGCGATGTCAAAGTCTGGGATTACCGCCTTTGCCCAGGCTGTCTTCTTGGATTTTTAGGTAATCCAATTTTTACGCTTGATCCTCTCGTATCGGGTTGGTGGCCAGCCGTTTGAGGATCCGAAAAGATTTCTTGCGTTCAAGAGGTCCTGCATGGTTAGGTGGTACCCTCTTGAACTCCTTTGCCTGGTACTTACCACGAGACCGGCTTTGGCGATCCCCTCAGGTTGGAGTAACTGGTTAGCCACACCTACGCTGGTGGAAGGCTTGGGCTTGTCGTTGTGGTGAGCTGGGCTTAGCCGGCTGCCTTGTTCGCTGCCCTTGGCAGGGGTCGTCGTCACAGGGACTAGGGTAATCGGAGCCGTGATCTTGCTCTATTTGTCGACGTTGGTTACGACTCCCGGCTTTTTGAGAGTGTCGGGTTCTTTTTTGTTCACATCTTTTTTATTTTTTGTTATTTGTTAAGTTCTCCATATTTATTCCCACGAGCTGCGGATAAGGGACAGGTCCACCCGGGCAGAGATCCGCTGTACCCGGGTAAGGCTGACTTAGAACAGGCGGTCGCCACTTGCCTGAGCTCACCGTTTTAGACTGAGTTTTTTGATAACTCGGGCTCCCAGCCAGATTGACTCTCGGCACGGTTCGAATGACACCTTAGTCCAGCCCGGGGTGAGGTGAGTTGTGTGGGTAGGGAAGAGGTAGGTTCAAAGAGTGTGGGAAGGGTGTATGTGTGAGCTATTTGTCGGAGGCGGCTGCACAGGCGCGACGTCAGTACTGCTACGGCGCAGATACCCGCTGACTGTCCGGGGCTACTTATTTACGCTTCGTGTTGGGGGCTTGTCGGTAGCCGGGCCGTATGTAACTTCCACGCTTATTCGTAGCTACCCTGGAGAACCAGGGTGCTCGCTATCCGCAACCTGCGACCCGTTCGGTAGCCTTCAGCTCGACGCCCTCCGAGCCATCCCACTAGCTCTTTGGCTTTAGATCTAACTATGACTTGCAGGAACCTTTCAGAGTATTATGTTCTGACAATAATTGACTTTATCCTAATATCTCAAAATCTGACTTTCTTCCTCTCTTAAAACGATTAATATTACATTTTCTAGGACACAATTAGATCCTACTCTTTTTCCTCGAACGATATTTATACCCGTTACTCGTAGAGTAAAAGGGTATACTAGATTCGTCGGAAAGTATGTAACAGGCAGAAGGAAGCGTTTCCGACCCCATTAAGTTCATATATTCTTGATCAGGATCACTAGCCGAGTCGATCTAGCCGTGTCCGTCTGTCCGTCTGTCTGTCCGTCCGGATGAACGGTGAGATCTCGGAAACTATGGGAGCTAGGCTATTGAGATTTGGCGTGCAGGTTCCTGAGCTTCTTACGCAGCGCAAGTTTATTTCAGCAGAGTGCCACGCCCACTCTAACGCCGGCTCCTTCAGTTTTGATGCTAGAATAAAAATTTTAACTGAAATGTATTGTTCTCATCAATACCTATCGATTGACCCGAAAAAAGTTTGCCACGCCCATTTTAACGCCCACAAACCGCGAAAACCTGTGACGCCTACAATTTTCATGTTAGATACAAAATCTGGCAGAACTTAAAAGCTCTCCATCAGCAATGCCGAGCTCGAGGCACGGATGAGTTCCTTAAAGTGCTCCACAAGCGCAACAAGTGGCAATTTCCCACGACAAATCTCCGCGTCGGCGACATGGTCGTCATCGAGGACAACAGTTTGCCTTCGAATGAGTGGCGACTCGGTAGAGTTGATTTCGTCTTTCCAGAAGAACGGCACCCTGCGTTGTCCAGCGTTCAGTGACCAAGGTTGTTCTACCCAGTAGTCCATATTTTGTTATCCATAGTCCATAAGCATGCGCCTCTTCAGTAAAATAGATATCCATTTGTTCCCTTTTTCCATGATGCACTTTCAGATCCATTAAAAACATCGCCCCTCGTCAACGCAGCGTCCAAGCGTTGGAGAACAAACGTACTAGAGGTAACCAATCCTAACGATGCCGAGTTTGCCGGGATATCCACCCTCTGAAAAGGTCTCAGAGAACCTGGTGGTCTTGAAGACCACGTTCAGCTTGATGGCCTCGTCGACCTTCGACCGTATCGTCGCCGTGCAGATGCTCTCATCGCCCACGTTTGTTGTCGGCAAACGCAACGCGGCGGCCAGGGATGCATCAATGGAGCTTGTCGGGGTGCACGGATCGATGAGTGAGGCGGTGTCGAACTTCTTCTCTCCGGTCTCGACGATCACCACAGCAGTCGGGAGGACATTAACGCTATGACGCTGGAGAAGTGCGGCGAGCGACGGAGCTGGTGTCGAGGATGCTGAGCGCGGTGGAGGAGCAGGCGTTTGGCGAGTTGGCGGATTTTGCCGGCGCGAACGCTGCGGAGAAGCGGGCTGTTGCTTGGAGCGGGACTTTTGCTTGGAGCCGGACTTTTTCCGGGAACCAAGGTCATGCATGTGCAGCAGCGTGTGATGATCCCGGTTGCACGTTCTGCACCGGTCACCGCTACGACAGCTCCCAGTGGAGTGCTCGTGTGCGAGACAGTTCGCGCAGTACTTGTTAATAAGCACTGCCCGCATCCGCTTCTCTGCGCTCAGCTTTAGGAACCTCTGACACTTCCGAAGAGGATGGATTCCGCGGCAGACTCGGCATCGGTAGGACTGAGTACCTCGAGTACGTCTGCTATCCAGAGCCTGAGCGCTACGTGGACGGGGAGCCATTTTCCTGTTTAGAGTGTGGATAAGGAAAAAACAAACAGGGCTGATTAACACTGACGTGAATAATGGCTACGGACTAGGGTGTGTAAGAAACGCGGCTCGTTACGAGGTAGTTTTGGGCGGCTCTCTTGGAAGAAGAACCACCTTGGTCACTGGACGTTTGACAATGCCGCGTGTCGTACGAATGTCGACTACGCGGACATTACCATCGGCTCCCGGAAAAACGGAGTCTATTCTTCCGAGTCGCCACTCATTTGAGGGCAAATTGTCATCCTTAATGACGACCAGATCGCCAACACGCAGATTTTCTGTGGGGACTTGCCACTTGTTGCGCTTGTGGAGCTCCTTAAGGTACTCATCCTTCCATCGAGTGCGGAATTGTTGATGGAGAGACTTTAAGTGCTGCCACCGGTTCAGAATGGACTTGGATTCGCCCTTTACTTCAGGTTCCACTATGGATAGAAGAGGTCCACCAACAAGAAAGTGCCCTGGTGTCAACGCTAAGAGATCAGTTGGATCCTCGGACATGGGAGATAGCGGTCTGGAATTCAGACAAGCTTCGATTCTCGCTAGGAGGGTGGACAGATCTTCAAAGGTGTACTTCCGCGTAGCGGTGGACTTGTAAAACAAGGTCTTGAAGCTCTTGACACCAGCTTCCCATAGGCCTCCCATATGGGGTGCCCCAGGAGGAATGAATTGCCAGGTGAGCTGCTGATGACTATAGGCATCGGTCACAGACTCCTTAACGGCTTGCAGGAAGTCTCGGGAAAGCACGGTGGAGGCGCCGACGAAGGTCTTTCCGTTGTGGGATTGGACTTGGCGAGGACACCCTCTTCTAGAGACGAAACGAGCGAAAGCGGCCAGAAACTTTTCAGTCGTTAAGTCGGATGTAGGCTCTAGATGGATGGCCTTTGTAGAAAAACAAACGAAAACCAACACATACCCTTTCGTAATGAGACAAGCTCTTCCGGTATAATTTTTTATGTCAAACGGGCCGGCGTAGTCCATCCCTGTGTACGTGAACGGGCGGGAAAAGGACACTCGCTCTTTCGGAAAACTTCCCATCATCTGGACTTGCAATCTCTTTTTGTGGATAACGCAGACCTTGCAGGAGTTAACCACTGCCTTCACCAAGTTCTTTATTCTCGGAACCCAGTATCTGGACTGAGTGAGACGCACCACTAACTGGTTACCACCATGTATCGAAATGAGATGCGTTAATTTTACCAGAAGCCGCGAGAGTGCACATTCGTACGGTGGGATTATCGGATGTCGTTTATCATACCGCAAACTGTCGGAGGCCGTTACGCAGCCGCATGCCCTGATTATAACTTTCTTTAAGGGAGAGAATCGAACTTGCCGCGGGCACAGGACGCTTCTGACTCAAGCAGCGGTATTCTTCAGAAAAATACCTGCGCTGAGTGCAAATTGTCATGAGTTGATCCGCGGCGGCAACGTCATGGGCCTCTAGACGGACCTTGGTGATTGTCTTTGACAACGCTGGACAAACGCTTTAACGGCACGCTTTTCGATCTCAGTTACCGGCAGGTCGGTTCCCTGGCTGGACCAATGATCGCGTGGACGTTGCAGCCAAGTGGGTCCATGCCACCAAAGCGGGTTATCCACCAGCTATTGAAGGGGAACTCCTCGACTAGCCAAATCAGCTGGATTATGTTCGGATTGAACGTGCGACCAATTAGCCGCCTTAGTGGACTCGGTGATCTTCGTCACCCTGTTGGCAACGAACGTTGTCCAATGGCACGCTGGTTTTGCTAACCATGCTAGCACAATCGTGGAATCGGTCCAACAATGGAATTTTGAGGTCAGCCTCGGAATATTAGGAAGAATGGCTTTGGCCATCTCGGACAAAAGGAGAGCCCCACATAACTCCAGCCTGGGAAGGGACACCGTTTTGACTGGCGCCACACGCGTCTTGGCCGTGAGCAAGTACACCATCGTCTTATGGCCCACTTCTACGCGCACATAGATCGCAGCACCGTATGCCTTTTGCGAGGCGTCACAGAATCCGTGATGCTCTACGCGGAACTCTGGACGGAAGGAAACCCATCTGGGTATTCTGACCTGGTCTAGGACCGAATAGCTCTGGAGAAAGCTGTTCCACCTTTGCCACAGCTCAGTTGAAATTTTATCGTCCCAACCTAGATTCTGAAGCCAAATCTCTTTCATAAAGATTTTGGCTGGATCAAACAGCTTGGCAATTTGGGAAAGGACTTGGCGTTTCGTGTGGGAGATTTCCGTCGCTAAATCTAGTGGGACGAAAAAGCACTCATCGGACGTCGCCTTCCATCGTACGCCGAGAGTTTTGGCTGTGCTCTCAGTCTCGATCTCGAGGAAGTCGGTTGTCAGAAGATGATCGCTTTGGATATGAGCTAATATTTCTTTGTGGTTGGAGGTCCATTTTCTCAATGGAAACCCCGCGGAATCTAAAGCACTTTGTAGCTCGCGAACAATGAACTTAGCGTCCTCGGCGGAGTCAGCTCCGGAAAGGACATCGTCTACATATGATTTCGAATGACGTTGCTCGCTCTTGGATGGCTGAGCTGCACGTCAGTTGCCATTCGAAATCTCGAATGTGCCCCTCGCTGTTGCGGAATAAGGTGCGCTGGAACGGAGAATGCTTCGGATCTACCCATATCGGCCGATACATTTTCTCGATATCGGCACTGTAGACGTATCGGAAATATCGCCATTCAGGATCTGGATAGTTAGATCGGACTGTAAGACTGGGCCAGCATGAAGGATATCATTCAAACTGACCCCATTCTCTGAAGGGCTGGAGGCATTGAAAAGCTGCTGCAGCTGACTGTCCCTCTTTAGGCGTTGCTCGGTTCTTAGGAACTGCGACAACGCGGAGGATCTGGAGTGACCAAGGGCGGATTTTACGTTTTCGGGATCACGAAACGGAAGACTTACGACATACCTGCCGTTATCGTGTCTCGTAGTCGTTCGGAGAAAATTTTCCTTACATGTCAAATCGGAAGATTTTGTCACTTTTACTGGCAGATCCTTCACCTCCCAAAATTTAGTGAGAAGTCTATCCATGGACGTGTCAACCGTGTGGGAGATTCGTGTGGATAAAACGGAAATCTGAATTTCCCTTGGAGCAGGAACGGGTCCTGTTAGGATCCACCTGAAAATGGTCTCTTGACCGAGGAGAGAGCCACAAATGTTCGGCCGGGTGCTGCTTAGGAGAATGGATGGCAGTACGGCGGCCCCGACCAGAATATCTATCTGTGCGCTCTCGTAGAACTTTGGATACGCTAGTGGCAGTTCGGGAAGATCCCGTAGAAACTGTTGCGGAATCGGAAAAGATGGGAGGTTTCCAGCTAATTGAGGAAGAACATAGGTCGTCGTGTTTATTTGCAGGCCAGGCCTGGTCGGAGAACAGATGGTAAACTCACAGAGCTTTTTGGATTCAGCGGATACTGTCTGGTTTAAGCCTGATACTTGGGCTCGGATTACCTGGGGAGGCAAGTTTATTAATTCGAACAGCCGCTCAGAAATAAAGGTTGCCTCTGATCCTGAATCTATCAAGGCACGAGTTTTAAAACTCGACCCCAGGTGACATATGTCAATTATGGCGGTGCCCACCAAGACGGATCTATACCCCGTCGCGAAGTAATTTTGGACTGTGGAGTCCGCGGACCCGGAAGCGGTGGCAAGTGGCGTATTTGGTCTTGACCTGGGTCTCGGGGAGGGATTCGAAGGCGATTTTGAGGAGTTGCCTCTGTGTAGTAAGGTGTGATGGCGGCCGCGGCACGTAAAGCAACTATGAGTGCTCTCACAATCACGCAGCTGATGCTCTCGTGCGAAGCAGTTCAGACACAGCTGCTTCTTTTTTATATATGCCGACCGCTCGTCGACCGTCATCTGGAGAAACCGTGCACATGTGCGGACAGGATGGTTTTCCTTCTTACAAAGGTCACATCCCTTTGGCTTGGATGCTACCCTTGTCTCGTAAGAATTTATTCTTCAAGGCGCTGCAGTGGGGGCGGATGTTTTTGGCAGAGATTGACTCGAGCCTGACGGCCGTACGTCGTCTATGGCTTCTAAGGTCCGGTGACGCTCCGTAAGGAAGGCGTTCAGTTCCTGCCACGTCGGAATCTCTGCCTTGTTGTGCAGGGACTGTTCTCACAAGGATAGCGTGAGCTTAGGAAGTTTGGAGGAGCACATGTACACTAAGAGGCACTACCAATTTTCGGTTTCAAATCCGGACATTTCTAAAGCCGTGAGGCAATAGCTGACCCAGATTCCTGATTAACGGACTGAACATTGAAAAGTATTTTTAATTGGCTATTTACTAACAACCGCTTGTTTTCAAAACGCTCAGTTAGGTAAGCCCAAGCTGAGCGAAAGCCGTCGTTAGTAAGGGGGAGTTCGACACTATCGTGTGTGCATCGCCGCTTGTTTTAGCATTTAGGTGAAACAGTTTCTCGACAGGCGTCAGCCTTGGATTGTTTATATAAATGGCCGTAAAAAGATCCCTAAAGGTCGGCCACCGCAGATAATCTCCGGTGAAAACCTCGGTATCGCACGGAGGCAGCCGACATTCAGAGGAAATGTAAGTCTGGGTAGGAACAGCTTGAACTTGGGGAGCCTGGGCTATCATATCCGCGATCTGAGCCCCACATCTCTCGTAAACGGAATAGCAGTAGCCGTATTTAGCCTTGAGAATTGGCAAACTATCAGCTGCACTGTCTCCGGCTTCTGCTATGCACCCGGTGCATTCATCATATTCTGCCTTGATGCGGTCCCAAAACGCTCGTTTTTCTTTGCGGCGGATGTTCAGCATGGACAGAGTAGGAGGGATCGGCGAAGAAGTGTTTGTTCTGGATTCAAACTCACTCAGCCGATCTGAGACCCCAATAAATTGCTTAAAGCGAATTGGGAAGGTGCTAGTGCCATTTTGACGTTTGCACGGGTGACCCTTTTTCGGGGCGACGAGGTCTTGCGGTTAGATCGGGTGTGGGCGGAAAGGTGAGTGATGAGTTCGTATATCACCCGTGGAGAAATATTACTATAATATTTAACCTTTTTGGTATATGTATATTGTAATTTGGATCAAGTTTGGTATATATTCTGTTTTTTAGTGTTGGTATTTTTTGCGTTTGAAAATTGACGGGGGAAAAATACCAAATATGTGTTAATATGTAGTCCCCGGTATTATTATTTCGCTTTTACTTTAACGTCTGAATGAAGAAAAATACCAAAGTATGACAATAAGTTGTTGGCCGGAGGAAGCTATTTGTTGATTATTTAGTATTAGAGTATTGTTTTAATTTAATTTAGTATTCAGACGGAAAATACTAAAATATACCAAAAAATTGGTGGACGGAGGATGCCATGCATGCGGTGGAGTGCTGGTATTATTTTCCCTGGATAAATAAATTTTACGGAGTAAATACCGAAAAAATTACTAAAAAGTTTGACGGTGGTAAAAAAAACACAATGACCAAAAAAATTTGATGTAATTTTTATTTTATTATTTTTAACCGGACGACCGACGGAAAACCTTAATTAGTCGGAACGGGCTGGTGGAGTTAAAATTATATGTGAATGTACGTAGATATTTGTGTATGTAGATTCTTCGGAGCAGATCGCCAGCGCCTAGTCATGCGCGCATAGGTGTACGACGGCACCTGCAGTGCTTTTTGCTTATCTTTGTCGCCTTCGTTCTTATACCACTAAAGCTGTCGCTTATCTATTCAGCAACTACTTTGTAAGCCTGCATATGTCTATATGAATATCTTGGAGCCAAGCCTTATTTACAGTCCGTCTGCCGCTCCGAATAAACGCTATACATTTTAATATAACCTATTCGTGCGTTATTAATTATAAATATAAGGGTAGCATATTTGTAGTCTTCCCCACAAACATTTGGTGACCCCGACGTGATATAGTTTTATCGGAGTCTGCAACTCGGTCTCGCGATTGTTTAATATATTTTAAACAAACGCTTTGTTTCGCTGTCGCTATCGTGCATTCGGTCACAAACACACGAACATACATACATAAGTGCATATAAAAGTGCACAGCCGGCCGTTTGATTTTTTGCACATTTTGCGCTGTGAAAAGACACCAAAACTGTGTTGTGCAAATAATTCTTAAAAAAGAGAATCGCATTTAATCTTTGTTAATAGCGCATATTACATACATACAGCGTCGGCTGCCCTCCGGCAAGGTTGCTAGACTGGGTACCAAAGATTTCAAGCTGCTGCTTGATCCAAAAGAAGGTAAAATTCGAACCTGCATTTTAGCCAAAAGGCACCTTAGCATATTTCTGATTCATAATTACAGCAACGGAGACAACACCGTAGCAAGTCTGGAGCTTCCAGCGGCTACAATCAGGGTGGCTTCAGCTTACATGGCCTTCGAGAAGGAAGACCCCCAGACGAGCTTTCCAAACGGTCATTGACATTACCATGGTGTCAGGTAATCTGCTAGAAGCAGTCAAAAACTGGGAAGTCTCAAACGAACACTCTTTCTCTGACCATAGATTTATAGAAACCACTTTATCACTAGACCCTTCTACTCCAGCTGAATTCGTCAACTTTAGACGTACCAACTGGCGCGCTTATAGGGAAGCCCTACTAAACATTCTTCCAATAGAACCCCCAAATGACAACAGTGATATACTCAGTCTTGATAACATAGTAGGGATGTTCACGAATGCCTGCAGCTCGGCTTTCGAAGCAGCCCACCCTAAACGCAAACCGAGAGGAACCAAAAAGCCTCCTTGGTGGACACAGAAACTTTCAGAACTCAGATCCAGTCGCAGAACCCTTTTTAACAGGGCAAAAGCAGGAAATGAGGATCTAAAATGGCAACAGTACAAGTTAGAACTAGCCTCCTACAAGAATGCCATAAGGAAAGAAAAAAGATCAGCTTGGCAGACCTTCTGCTCAAACATAGAGGAAACAGCCGATGCAGCTCGGCTTAGGAAGATCCTCTCCAAAACAACCCCCTCCTTGGGGTACCTTCAAAAACCAGATGGCTCGTGGACAGACTCTAGTGAGGAGTCCCTAAGCCTACTACTAGACACCCACTTTCCGGATAGTCTCCCGGTAGAACGTCTCCCAGGAAATCATGCAGGTCTAAGCATTGACTTGGAAACGCTTCTTTCCGAACGCAACATAAGTTGGGCCATAAACAGCTTCAAACCCTTCAAATCACCAGGACCCGATCATCTCTCACCTGCGCACATCCAACACGCAGGTCAACTTGCCATCAACTGGCTAAAGACAATTTTCCGTACCATTTTTAGGATAGGAACGTTGCAATCAACATGGAGGGAAACAAAGGTAGTCTTTATACCCAAAGCGGGCAAAGCCTCGCACACGATGACGAAAGATTTTAGGCCCATAAGTCTGACATCCTTTCTCCTTAAGAGCTTTGAGCGACTGATTGGACTGCACATTAGGTCAGTCATGGACTCGAAACAGTTATCAGCAGCGCAGCATGCATATTCAAAAGGCAAGTCCACCGAATCAGCTCTACACGCGGTAGTCAGCCAAATCGAAAAGTCACTCAATCACAAGGAATACGCACTTGCTGCATTTCTGGACATAGAGGGCGCTTTCAACAATGTTCTCCCTACAGCCATAACCGAATCCCTCACCGACCTGGGTGTTGAGATCCAAGTCGTGGAGTTAATCCATAAATTGCTGATGAGCAGAATGGTAACCTCCACCCTAGGAATCTCAACACAAACAAGGTTCGTGAACAGGGGAACCCCTCAGGGTGGTGTACTCTCCCCCCTGCTATGGAACATCGCAGTAAATAAGCTGTTGTGCTACATGGAAGGGGGTGGATGCAAGGTTGTGGCATATGCGGACGATGTAGCCATTATTTTCTCAGGAAAATTTCCTCAGACACTATGCGATCTAATGACCAAATACTCTCTGACTGGACAACAGAAAGAGGTCTAGGGGTAAACCCCTCGAAAACGGATCTGGTGCTGTTTACAAACAGATACAAGATTCCTCAACTAAACCCACCAATATTAAATAACTGCTCTCTCTCCTTCAGTGACAACGCCAGGTATTTGGGGTTAGTATTAGATAAGCGTCTGACATGGAGACTAAACAGCCAAGAGAGAACGAGGAAGGCAACAATTGCCCTCTACTCCTGCAAAAAGGCCATCGGAACGAAATGGGGCATGTCCCCAAAAATCGTCAACTGGATACACACAGCGATAGTTAAGCCTATTCTGCTCTACAGAGTGTCAATATGGTGGCCCGCGCTAATGAAGCAGACAACCACAACAAACCTAAACAAGGTACTACGAATGGCATCCTTATGCATAAGCGGAGCCCTTCGCACCACCCCCAACGAGGCGCTAAATGCTATTCTGAACCTTCCAAGTCTGGACTTAGCCGGCATGGAACGAGCTAAGATAGCTGCGGTTCGGATGAGGGACTTAGGGCAGTGGAAACCCCAAATATACGGTCATGCCAGGATACTCCAGAAAGACACAATGATCCCACCCAGTACAGATCTATGCAAACCTATTGAATACATCCACACCCCCTTTGAAGCATTGCTCCCAACTAGAGAAGACTGGGAGCAAGGCCAGCCGGGCCCTACAGAGGCAGTCAATTTCTACACTGACGGCTCAAAATTAAATAATCAAGTCGGAGGAGGTATATACTCCGAAAAACTTAATATCAGGAAATCCTTCAGACTTCCGGATCACTGTAGCGTCTTCCAGGCGGAAGTATTTGCCATAATTGAAGCTTTGATGCTTCTGAACGATGCAAACTGTCAGAATAAACTGATTAACATCTATAGTGATAGTCAGGCGGCTATCAGGTCGATTATCTCGACCAATACAAACTCCCACACCATATCAAACTGCCGCAAATCTCTGCACGAGATGGCTCTGCAGTTTAAAATTTACCTGATATGGGTCCCGGGTCACCGGAACATTTCAGGCAATTGTATTGCAGATGAGCTGGCCAGGCATGGCACTACCGTTCCTCTCCTTCCGGACAAGGAGAACATTGGTATGCCGATGGCCACCTGCAAGCTTAACATTAAAAACCAATATAAGAAACTTGCGAGCCTAGCATGGACACATGTTAAGCACTGTCGCATCTCTCGCCAGACATGGCCAATCATTGACGCGAAGAGAACTTCGGAACTATTAAGACTAAACCGTACCGAGTGCGGAATGGTAATACGAGTGTTAACAGGCCACTGGTTGGTTGGCACACACGCAAGCAGATTGGGCGCGCCCCGAAACGATTTCTGCAGAAGCTGCAGGGACGAGGAGGAAGAGGAAACGGTGGAACACCTGTTCTGTTCCTGCCCGGCCCTGAGCAGATCTAGACTGTACAACTTAGGGAATCCCTTCATGAGCAGTCTATCTGAACTGGCGAACATAAGCCTA
This sequence comes from Drosophila suzukii, assembly GCF_043229965.1. Lineage (NCBI taxonomy): Eukaryota > Metazoa > Arthropoda > Insecta > Diptera > Drosophilidae > Drosophila > Drosophila suzukii. The sequence continues at coordinate 57,623,169 of NC_092082.1, forward strand.
AAACGAATAATAAAATTCATTAAAGCAACCGGATGGGAATTATGCTAAGCCAGCTGCAATAAAGGCAGCAGATTTTTAGGAAAGGGGACCTTTTAAGGACTAAGTGTGTCAATGATTTGGCAGCCGCTCTAACCTAACCTAACCTACATATACTATATATATATGTACACACAGCCATACATACATTCGTTTGCCAGTTATATATATCCGCTGTTGCTAGGCAGGCAATTTATCGGCAGGAACAACAACAACCAAGTTAATGGTTCCGTTGCATCTCGGCGACGCTGGTTAACCTTTACATTTTCGCGGTAAAAGGTATACGGTGTTTCGTGCCTCTAACGCGGTCGGACATTTAATGTTATTTCATTTTTTTTCTCGAAATTGAAAAATGTCTGATACGGAAAACTCGGTTCGGGCTCAAAATGAATCCACAAGTGACGTCGACTACTACCGAGTCAAAGCCCAAACTATTTTGCGGCAAATGAGCTCGATGAAATGTTATTTGAACACTGATGCGGTTAATCAGTTTGACGAAGCTGATTTGCTGGCGCGAATGGAATGGATCAATTCCTTAAACCAGGCAATTGATTCTGCGCAGACATCGTTGGAAAGACTGAATTTTGCAGAGATCTCGAGCGACCATCGGATTGAATTTGCTGAAGTCTTCATGGATGTGAAGGCGAAACTAAGCCGAGGCTTGGCGGCTCATCGCAAGTCACAATTGCCGGCTTCAACCGCTCCAAATTCAACATCTATTGACATCACTAATAATGCGAATCTTTCTTTTTGATGTAGGAAGCCTCGGTTACCAAATTTGGAAATTGTTCGTTTTCATGGATCCTACTCTGAGTGGCCGGATTTTCTTGCGACTTTCACTACGGTCATCGGAAATGATGATGGGCTAAGCGACATTGAAAAATTGCAATATTTGCGTTCGAGTTTGGGCGGCGTGGCTCTGAATACCATACGCTCGCTCGAACCCTCGAATGCTAATTATAAAAAGGCTATAAATTTGCTGATTAATCGATTTGATAATAAAGTTTTACACTTTCAGGCACACGTTCAGGCAATATTCGGTTTAAAGGGTGTCGAGAAGGGATCTTCGAAGGGTCTGAGTGACTGCATGAATTCGCATCTGCGAGCAATTCGAACCCTGGCAAATACGCAACAATTTTTGGATGGATTTTAAATTCACATCGTCACTCGGAAAGTGGATCAGAGGACGGGGTCAAATTGGAAAGAGGATTTGTCAATCACTGAGCTGTCTACCTGGGATGCTATGGAGTCGTTTTTGGAAAAGAGGTGCAGGATGATGGAAAACTTGGATCAAGCCTTCGTTACTCAAACACCAGGCCAGCAGGTGGGAAAAAACTTGCACAAATATAACCAAAACACATTTATTGCTTCTGCTACTAACTCAAATAATTTGATATGTTTATTTTGCGATGCACAGGATCATTATTGGCCAAAGTGTTCTCGATTTTTAAATTTGAGCCCGAATCTTTGATATAGAGAAGCAAAGAAGTTGCACCTTTGCCTCAACTGTTTGCGCAAGGGTCATAGTTTGCAGCAATGCAAATCGACTCACTGCAAATATTGTCGTATGAAGCACCGTTCATTATTACACCTGAACCGTGACCCATCCGCAACGTCCACCTCATTTTCATCTCCATCATGCGATCCATCCTCGAGCTCTCAGCCATTACCATCTACTTCATCAGCATTAGTACCATGTTCGCATACATATTCCTGATCATCATTTACTATGCCCTCCACCCAAAACCTTAAATATTTTGCCGATCGACTACGTGTTGCTTCCAACTGCTATTATCTACGTTAGAAATAGAATTGAAGCATTTATGCCTTGCCAAGCAATTTTAGATTCGGCCACCCAGCTAAACTTTATAACCTCTCGCTTAGCCAGCCAACTAAACTTGAATCATAGAAGATCGCTAACCTCGATTTCTGGGATAGGAGAAACTTCCATGATCTCTGATAAGACTGTCGATATTCTTGTGCAATCACGGGATGCAAGCTATCGTGCGGCATTCACAGCGGTTGTGACTCACAGTATTACTGATTATCAGCCCCATTTCAACATAAATGCAAAATCATGGAGGATACCGCAAACCATTTCACTCGCTGATCCTAATTTTAATCAATCACAACGAATTGACCTTTTACTCGGCGCGGGTTGTTTTTCGAAATAATTTCTATGGGACAAATTCATTTGGATAGGGCTTTGCCAACTCTTCAGAACACCAAACTTGGTTGGATAGTCTCTGGAGAGCTATCATCGAACATGCGAACTCATAAATCGGTTTTACAAGCCAGCATCAAGGACCCAGCTGATCATTCCGATGACACACTTGCCATCATAGTAAAGCGATCTTTATTGCCGGAAGACTTGCGATGTGAGCAACTTTTCACTGAAAATTGCACTAGACTTGAAAACGGCCATTACTCTGTTCGCCTCTTGTCCACTTCCGGATTCGAATCTCTAGGTGATTCTTATTGCCTGGCTCGTCATCGTTTCAAAAGTTTGGAAGCTAAACTAGATAGAAACCCAGCCCTGAAAGCTCAGTATTCAGCATTTTTGAGGGAGTATATCGATCTAGGTCACATGTCTCTTGTAACTAAGGAACCGTCAGATACACAATTCATTTTGCCCCAGCATTGCGTACATAAGCAGGAAGCACGAGTACGAAGCTTCGTGTCGTTTTTGATGGATCTGCTAAAACAAATTCTGGTAGCTCTCTGAACGACTTACTTCTGGCAGGACCAACAGTTCAACAAAAAATCTTCAATATACTGCTTCGCTTTCGATTTTTTAAAGTTGCCCTTTTGTGGAGATATCTGCAAGATGTAACGTTGCGTGCGTGTTTTGTACCCGGATGATTTTTTGCAGTGCATCGTTTGGAGAGAGAGCTCTACGGAAGAGTTGAGTGTTTTTAAATTGAACACGGTGACTTATGGAACCAAGCCAGCTGCCTTCTTGGCTATAAGGGCCATGCATCAACTCTCTTACGATGAGGAGGAATCGTTTCCTGTAATAGCAAAAATTGTTCGTAGAGATTTCTATGTGGATGATTTAACATCTGGCGGGGACTCAGTTGAGGTGAGAGAAATCCGTCGTCAGGTGAAGGAACTACTGTCGCGAGGCCATTTTCCAATCCGCAAATGGTGTTCGAATGAGTCAGCAGCCCTGGAAGGACAGTCTGAATGCGACAAGGTGCATCTAATCGAATTTCACGATGGATCGGATGTCGCCAAAGCATTGGGACTAGTCTGGGATCGGTCTTCTGATCAACTCCTCTTTAATTTTTCTCAACTGCCAACCAATCAACGACCCACTAACCGGGTTGCATTGTCAACGATTACCAAATTCTATGATCCACTCGTTTTAATAACTGCAATTATTACAAAATCCTAGATTTTTCTGCCCATTCTTTTGTCATAGGGGGAGTTGACCTCACAATTATCGGTCGTACAGAACTTAAAATTTCCACGACTCGTACTGCAACCAAGGGCTTCCGTTGAGTTGCATGGCTTCTGCGATGCTAGCATGTCAGCTTATGGAGCGTGTCTATACTTGCGATCGGAGACCAATGGACAATCGAAAGTCCATCTGCTCTGTGCCAAGTCAAGGGTAGCTCCACTGAAGTCCTTAACAATTCCAAGATTAGAACTTTCCGCAGCGCTTTTATTGGCTGAGCTAATCGTAAACGCCAAGGAAGCTATAGATTTCGATTGAACCTTTCATTGCTGGTCGGACTCGTCCATTGTGTTGGCGTGGATTCGGCAACCTCCGAGGGAGTTAAACGTTTTCGTATTAAACAGAATCGCGAAAATTCAGGTGATGACGAAAGACATGACTTGGCATCACGTTCCTACAAACTTTAATCCGTCAGACGTCGAATCGCGAAGATGTACCCCAAGAGAATTGGTGGAACACTCCCTTCGGGCTAACGGGCCTCCATTCCTTCTGCAAAGCTCGTCGCATTGGACGGCCAATTCTAGACTCAGTAAAGGATCTTCCAGAGCGACATTCTGTGGCTCTAATTGGGTCCGTTTGCATAGACAGTTCATGCAACTGCAAATTCCTCAACTCTTACGATAAGTTGCAGCGCGTACTTGCCTACATTTATCGGTTCATTTCAAATTGCAGAGCCAAATCTGCGCCGTTAAAAGGTCGTCTTTCGGTGGAGGAGATCAACTCTGGAACTGTTCTTCTTTTGAGGAGCATCCAACAGGTTAACTTGGCGAAGGAGTATGGATTTCTTAGCCAGGGCAAGCCGTTTCCACAGAAAAGCAAGCTGGTTTCGCTTAGGCCTATACTCGGCTCCAATGGATTACTTCGCGTGGGTGGAAGGCTTCAGAACGTAAACTTGGACCAGGGATCATCCAGTCATTAAGGCGATCATCGTTTATTATCATGAGAAATATTTGCATGGAGGATCGCTGGCGCTGCTTGCCGCACTGCGACAAAGGTAATGGCCGATTGGAGGCCGCAAATTCGTCGCCACCGTTATCAACAAATGCGTCCGATGTTTTCGAATGAAGCCTGTTACTTGGGAGCAAGTCATGGGTAGCCTGCCAGCAAATAGAGTGCAGCCCAATCCAGCTTTTCATACCACAGGAGTGGACTATTGTGGGCCATTCTATCATAAGGCAGAGGCCAGAAATAAGGCACCCCACAAGTGCTATATCGCCGTCTTTGTCTGTTTTTCCACGAAGGCTGCTTATTTGGAAGTGGTCCAGGATCTCACGACGGATTCTTTCATCGCAGCGCTGAGGAGATTTATCAGCCTTAGATGCAGTCCGCGTACCATTTGGAGCGACAACGCTACAAACTTTGTCGGTGCAAAGAGCGAGCCTGCCGAGCTGAAAGAGCTCTTTTTGAGCGAGCAGCACACAGCATCGATATCTTCCGTCTGTTTAGCTGATGGGATCGATTTGAAGTTTATTCTTCCGCGTGCCCTCCACTTCGGTGGTTTATGGGAGGCTGCTGAGAAGTCAGCTAAATTTCACTTCTATAGAGTCGTCGGTGCATCCATCTTAGCCATCGATGAATTAAGAACTCTTACATATGAGATTTTGCCATCTTTAACTACCGTCCCCTCTGTCCAATTTCAGAAAATGCTGAAAGCCTTGAGGTGCTAGCACCGGCGCATTTCCAGAAGGGTTTTAGCTACACTAGGTTTCCTGAGCCTCACATTACTCATCTTCGCGAAGGCCGACTTAGCAGATGGCAGCGGGTGACCCAAATGGTGAAGCAGCGAGTATTTGTCCCTACTTCAAGAGAAGGTTGGAAGCATAGTTTTGCTGAAGGAGGAAACGTTCCACCCTTGAGATGGCAGCTTGGGTGCATCCAGGAAGTCATACTCGGCGGGGACGGAGTCATCAGAGTAGCTATGGTCCGTACAGCTACGGGTCTGATCAAGAGAGCCGTCGCCAATCTAGCCGTTCTGCCCATCGATTCCGAGATAGTTGGAACCTTACCTCTTCCAAAGGGGGGAGTATGTTCGGAGCAGATCGCCAGCGCCTAGTCATGCGCGCATAGGTGTACGACGGCACCTGCAGCGCTTTTTGCTTATCTTTGTCGCCTTCGTTCTTATACCACTAAAGCTGTCGCTTATCTATTCAGCAACTACTTTGTAAGCCTGCATATGTCTATATGAAGATCTTGGAGTCGAGCTTTTTACACAGTGTGACGATCCTGCCCGACGGCTAGACCGTCACAATATACAAGTATATATAAAAGTAATAGTTATCTAAGTTTGGCATTGTTATTATTAGTACGTAAGAGATATGAAATACAGGTTTTTGATTTCGTAAGTGGAAAGCGAAGATATGGATTTTTGGGGTGCAAAACTAAAATAGGTTAGGTTTGGTTCCGCACCACCCGCCCGAGGTGGCAACCATAGGGAAAAATACTAAAAAATGGAGAAAATACCAAACCGATCTGGCAAGGCAAAGGGAAAAAGGATGAGAGGGCCACACGGCGGTTTCCGGGCTCTGCTCTGGTACCTCGAGGCGAACGGTCGCGCACGCGGACCAAAAAAAGGAAACACGCGGAGAAAAGAAAGCTCGGTCGGTAGGAAGTAAGGTTAGTGAATCAGTGTAATCGGCGCAGTGAAACCCAGGAACAATTAAACACGTCAAATAAAACTGAGTGAACTTATGCGAAAAGAAAAGAAAAGCCGTGTTGATATACATATTGGGTAATGCCCTCCCCCCTCGCACCCCTTTGTTCCCCAAGCGATTCAGGTTACTAACGATCGATGACCCAATTGGAAGCGGTAAATTATTTACGTCAGACATATATACATTATCCCGATCTTATGAATTTCATCCACTAGTCTACCCCTACGGAAGACCCCATCTCACTCCCGCTTAATCCCCCCCTTCCCGCGAGGTGGTAGATCCCTTCGTGCCCTATTAACCCCCCCACGAGGTGGCAGATCCCTTCGTGTCCTATAAACATTGAGGCTAACTAGAGTAACACCAAAGTGGCGCCCGAACAGGGACATTGAGGCAAACTAGAGCAACACCAAAGTGGCCTAAATACCTACTAAGATAAAGATCTTTATCCCGAAGGATCGCGCCACTGCCGAGCGTTACCAACCGTTAGAGTGAAGGACTCCAAAGAGCAAAAGGAGAAGGAAAAGGAGATTCGCGCAATGAACTATGGCTAACCCGAAGGAGTCCGACGGCGAATACGAAGAAGCCGATTCGATTGTAAACCCAGGCGTAGGAGTACGATAAATTTACGCCCGGCGCAAAGATGAATTAGCCGCTCTAGCACTCGAGTTCAGGTTTAGCGCCGACGGCACCGTAGCAGAAACACAGAAGGCATTCGCTACACTCGGGAGCACAGGATCGTTTCCAAAGTCGGTGTGGGAACGACTCGCTCAACTACAGGAGCAGTATAGCTCGAGAGCTGCAACTCCGAACCGGATAGGAGACGACAAAGGGCTTATGTCGGGAGCCAAGATGACCCTCTCTCTCTACACCTCTCCGGAAGACTGACAAGCCATCGAGGAGTCCATCCCGACACGTCACGAGACTTCATCGTCCCGTCCGAAACCGACCGAGTCAGTGGCACGAGCCACTTACAGACAGCTACGTGGGCGGAGTTTCGGGCCGAGTTCTTAGGTTCCTCTTGCCCCATTGCTACTTTGAGCGACTAGAGGATGCGATCCGAACCCATATATAGGGAGTGGATGAGACATTTAAGGAGTACTTGGTCGAGTTAAGGACCAAGATGCCGCAAGCCGGATACCAAAAGGAGGAAGAACTTTATCGGATCTATGAAAATATGGCACTAGAATATCGTCTGTATATAAGACGCCACGAGTTCGAGACGCTGGAACAATTAACCCGCATGGCGGCGGAATACGAAAGTGTGAGGCAGCTGACGTCGAGTCGCGCAGGCATTCCTAGCGTGGGGGCTACGGACCGGGATAAGACCAGCCCTCGTCGGACGCCGAACCCCTTTCGAAGCCCAGAGGTACCCTGTCAAGGAGGGAATGCCACTCATCAAATGATCAGACAGCCCCTATCGAGTATCGACGTCCAGCGAGCTTGTAGTAGGTGCGGAGAAGTCAGCCACTTTAGACGGGGTTGTACTAATGCACGCCTGAACTTTTGTCGACCCCCGACAAGTGAAGTAGACCGGATGTCGTCAGAGGATACGAGCCCGGAAGTACTCGAAGGAAGGATAACGACGGTTCTAGGAAGGCAGGAATCCAACGATAAGGACACCCTGTATACAGAGCAGAGTGAGGTCCCCGCGCACAACCGGATCATGCGCCAGATGACCCCATCAGGAGAACGAAAGAACGACCACGGAGGAGACGAAGTCAGGAGGTACGACGAACCAGGAAGAGCCTTGGAGGACTTTCGGCCAGACGAAATCGACGAAGCGGAGGATGGAGAATCAATGACTGAAGAGGATGACCTAAGACCCGACCAGCGGGAATTCATCACCCGTGAGTTGACGCTTTTCCAGGAGCTTCGAGCTTATAATGCGAGACGATAAACCCTTGAAACAAAGGTACTACCCAAGGAATCCGGCAATGCATAGCGTGATCGACGCCCAGGTGGATGAACTACTCCGAGAAGACGCCATCGAACCTTCACGGACCGCGCATAGCGCACCCATAGTGTTGGTCAAAAAGAGGACGCGTGAATGGCGCATGTGCGTTGATTATAGACAATTGAACGCTCACTCAGTGCCCGACGCGTACCCCGTCCCCAGGATCAGCCACATCCTGGAAAATCACGCCAAGCCCGATACATTTCGACGTTGGACTTAAAGCACGGTTATTGGCAAATACCCATGGCCAAGGATAGCCGTCAATTTACGGCCTTCACCGTTCCGGGCAGAGGCCTATACCAGTGGAAGGTCATGCCCTTCGGGCTAAACTCGGCCAACCTTCCAGCGCGCCTTGTATAGCGTGATTGGTGCGGACATGGAGCCGTTCGCCTTTGCCTATTTGGACGATATCATCGTTATAGGCGCCACGGGAAGTCTACCGTAGGCTGCGGAGGGCGAACCTGAAGGTGAACCCAAAGAAGTGTGCGTTCTTTAAGCGAAGGTTAGTTTACCTAGGCCACGTGATTAGCGCCGAAGGAGTCCAGACCGACCCGGAGAAAGTGACGGCCATTACCTACCTTAAGTCCCCTACATGTCTCAAGGAGCTCCGACAGTGGCTAGGTATGGCCTCTTGGTATCGCCGGTTCGTCCCTAATTTTGCAACCGTGGTACAACCAATGACTGCCCTGTTGAAGAAAGGCCGGAATTGGGCATGGGGTCCCGAGCAACAGAACGCGCTAGAAGATTTAAAAAGTAGGATACCCACCGCCTCCGTGTTAGGATGCCCCGACTTCGACAAGACGTTTGCGTTGCAAAGTAACGCTAGCGACGTGGGGCTAGGAGCGGTCTTGTCGAAATGACATCGAGGGCCAGGAGAGAGTCATCGCGTACGCCAGTTGTCGACTCACAGCCACGGAGGGCAATTACACGACGACGGAGAAAGAGTGTCTGGCCATCATATGGGCTATCAGAAAAATGCGGTGCTACTTGGAAGGGTATCGGTTGGAGGTGGTTACCGACCACCTGGCCCTCAAATGGTTGAACTCCATCGAAAGTCCCTCCGGTCGGGTAGCAAGATGGGCGCTGGAATTGCAACGGTTCCAGTTCGACGTGCGGTACCATCGAGGCAAATTGAACGTGGTGGTGGACGCGTTATCCCGGCAACCCTGTGGGATACAGAGCTGATGACGAGGACTACTTCCCGTGGAAACTGTGTGTCCCAAGTTCAAATAGAGTCAGAGTCCTCCAAGAATGCCACGACGCGCCCACGGCTGGACATCTGGGCGTCCGAAAAACTGTTTCTCGACTATCTCAGAGGTATTTCTGGCCCGGCATGTTTAGGGACGCGAAGCGTTACGTCCAGCGCTGCGAGTCGTGCCAGAAGTTCAAAACCGCCCAGACGAAAGCGGCAGGCAAAATGTTAGCCCGCATAACAAGCGAACCGTTTGACGTTTTATGCGCAGACTTTGTCGGCCCGCTACCCCGGTCGGGACGCGGGAACACCATGCTCCTCGTATTTCATGACATATTTTCCAAATGGGTGGAGTTTATCCCGTTACGGAAAGCAACCGCCGCCCAAGCTCAGAAGGCATTCCGGGAACGGATACTGGGCTGAGTCGGCATCCCTCGGAAGTTCGTCTGGGATAACGGTACTCAATTTACCAGTCGCATCTTGAAAGAGTACTTCCACACGATAGGGGTAGAGATCCAATATACTGCTCCGTTCTGTCCACAGGAGAACCCTACCGAGAGGACGAATCGGACGGTCAAGACAATGATAGCCCAACTCACCGAGGGAGACCAAAGTTCCTGGGACGAGCTATTACCGGAAATAGCGCTCGCCATCAACGCAAGTGTATCGGACACTACGGGATATAGTCCAGACTCCCTACTATGTTATACGACGAGGTCACCCCTGGATCAGCGGTGATATCTAAGGACCCTGCAGGAAAAGCGCTCCAACTCAGAGGAATCTTCGATATTGTCAGATCCAACCTCCAACGTGCTTCCCAAGAGCGAGCACGCCATCACAACCTTCGACGCCGTGAGTGGAGACCGAAGCTCGGTGACAAGGTGTGCCTACGCCAACATCCTCTCTCGAAGGCGGCCGAAGGTTTCGTATCCAAATTGGCCCCCAAGTATGACGGTCCCTACACCGTAATGAGGTTCATATCCCCTTACCTGATTCTGTTGCGACGCCCAGAAGAAAGTCGTTCACGCTCCGCTAACATCAGCCAGCTTAAACCCTATTACTCTGAGGACTTTGGGAATGCAGCCGCGGAAGAAGGCGACGGGACTGCCCTGGGAGGCGACACGAAAGGTTAAGCAGGGTAGAGGTTCACACGGAAATTTCTAAGTTGAATTGTACTAACACACAATGTTGTTATATGAGTATTCTAAGTCAAGGTTTCACTGCACCGATATGTAGGGAGCTTGAACAATAAGGGTCTCGTATCTGCTTTCAGATGAATGAAGTCATCGAGTTGTCGGATGGTTCGGACGATACCGAGATTTTTTATCACGATCTTTCGGATCGCGACGAGTGGGTCACGGAAGGGTACAGCGGAGGAGATTCAGAGGCATCGGAAGACGAAGAGGGAGAGATCGCAGAGGACCAGGTAGTCAACGATGGCCAAGGTGAAGAAGACGTACCCGACGGCGCTCAACGAACAGGAGTCTGGGGTTACGGGTGGGCCTCGGTTTGCGGGCACGTGGAGCCCTAAACCCGGCGAGACACGACGACCCGCTCGACCTTCGACAACATACAACGTCGAGGATGATTCCAGCAACGCGAGCGAGACCGATGAACGCGAAGAGCCTCGAGATTACACGACGGTTCGCCGTTCGCAGGGGCTATGGTATCACGCACCGCAAGAAGACGACGAGCAGCCGTATACCAGGCGAGATCCTCGAGGCGGTCACCCGAGGTACGCCGAGTCCCCCCCCCGCCCTTTTATCGAGCACTCGTGTCATCGTAGGGTCGAAGACCAAGTCAGCCGCTGGGAAGGACACGTCGCGGTGATGCGCATCGAGGTCAAGTCGGTCGTGCTTAAGACGCCCTGGATACGCGTTGAAGGTCCTTACATGGATGAACCTCCATCACCACCGCCACCCCCCGCTCTGGGTTGGGACGCGATGTCCGTCCCCAGGCAGAGGTCCCGACATCCCCACATCGGCCGCAGTGCTCGCCGAAGAAGACCCGAGCGCAGGAAACCCAGACATCCCCGACTCGCAGGCAACGTTCTCAAAAGCAGACCCGCGTCCAGTCTGTCAAAAGGTCTCCAGCATACCGGCGACGCTCGCCGAGGAAGACTCGCACCCAGGCGGCCCAGACATCCTCGGTTGGACCGAAGCGCTCACCACAGAAGACCGGAGCGCAGGAGGCGAAGCGTTACCGCGTGAGTTCACACCCTGGGACTCACCATGTGAAGTATTTTGCGGAGTGTGAGTTAGCGACCGATAGTGAGGATGGGGTGGAGGATCGCCCACTCTTCCGTCGAGTATTCCAGAACCCGGAGGCAGCAAAGGCCAGTAAGGCAGACTCGGATTCAATGGACGAGACCGAGGAGGACGACGTTGTGGTCCAATCGACGTCACAGCGGTGCCAATCCCCGATCTGCGCCCCACCAGACGCACCGCTGACCGAATGGGAGGACGGAGTCCTCGATCAGGTCTTGACCGAAATCCAGGGGACCGGTTGGGAAGGGTCGTTCATGGAAAAGTTGACCTCATCCACATCGACCATGACGGCACCTCTAGACGAGTTAGCCCCGTTACCAGAAGGCTGGACCGGGACGGGCGAATTGCGACAACTGCCGCCATTGGCCATTCGTCTGATCGCTGAGAGAGCGGCCGAACAAGCCGAACGAGGACACCGTGCTCGCTTCGCCGTTAAAGGGACGGATTGGCACTACGTCGTCACCGTGCCCGACGGCTAGACCATCACAATATATATATATAAGTAATAGTTATCTAAGTTTGGCATTGTTATTATTAGTACGTAAGAGACATGAAATGAAGGTTTATGATTTAGTAAGTGGAAAGCGAACATATGGATTTTTGGGGTGCAAAACCAAAATAGGTCAAGTTTGGTTCCGCACCACCCGCCCAACTTGGCATCCATAGGGAAAAATACTAGAAAATGGAGAAAGTACCAAACCGATCTGGCAAGGAAAAAGGAAAAAGGATGAGAGGGCCACACGGCGGTTTCCGGGCTCTGCTCTGGTACCTCAAGGCGAACGGTCGCGCACGCGGACAAAAAAAAAAGGAAACACGCGGAGAAAAGAAAGCTCGGTCGGTAGGAAGTAAGGTTAGTGAATCAGTGTAATCGGCGCAGTGAAACCCAGGAACAATTAAACACGACAAATAAAACTGAGTTAACTTATGCGAAAAGAAAAGAAAAGCCGTGTTGATATACATATTGGGTTTTGCCCTCTCCCCTCGCACCCCTTTGTTCACCGAGCGAATTAGGTTACTAACGATCGATGACCCAATTGGAAGCGGTAAATTATTTACGTCAGACATATATACATTATCCCGATCTTATGAATTTCATCCACTAACATACCAGCACAGTGAGGCGGAAGACCCCCTCAAACTCCCGCTTAATCCCCCCCTTCCCGCGAGGTGGTAGATCCCTTCGTGCCCTATTAACCCCCCCACGAGGTGGCAGATCCCTTCGTGCCCTTTTAACACCCCCACGAGGTGGCAGATCCCTTCGTGTCCTATTAACCCCCCACGAGGTGTCAGATCCCTTCGTGTCCTATTACCCCCCACACCGTAGCGAAGGGCAGACCCTTCCGACTTTGACTAATCATACTTGCTTTCAGCCGGCCAACCACGACAGAATGTGGCTGCGGCCTCGCCCGTGGAATTCTTGGCCTCGCAAGCCTCATCCCTTGGCCACGTACGATAGAACCCGGCTCGCCCGAAAGTTCAGAAATTAGGAATTTTCCGACACAAAAGGACTTCAAATTTATTAAGTATTTACTGCTGGCGGGATATGTGAGAAAATCGTGGAAAGTTTTGGGGACTTGAATTTGCAGATCACTGGAAATTAAATATTTCTCACTGTATGCTTGGCTTATAGTTGCACAATATTTTTTCTAAGCTTGGAATTTTTTCTCGATTTTATATATGGTATGTAAGTATGGATGAGCGGCCAAATGCAATTAAAAAAGGAGTCGGAAAAATTGGCAATATGGCCGCACGTAGCAAAAGGAAAATCGAAGAAAAAATGGCGAAGTAATTTATTAATTGCCGTTGTCGGATTTAATCGGATTTGGATTTTAAACAAATCGTACAGAAGTCAAACGAATTAAATTTTCGAGTGGCTGACTGCGGACCGGCAATTAATAAGACGAAAAGCTTTACTTATCTTATCGGCTCGAATGGATCAAAATGTTCGCTGGGGGGTAGCGGTGTACGTCGGCGGGAAACTGGCGGCGTCGGCGGGCTGCTGCGCTGGGCTTCGGCGCTTTGCTGCTGGTGCGGCGGAAAGCGTCTAGGCTGTAGGGGAGAAATCCACTCGAAACGCGAAGTGCCCCTTGACCGAAAAGTAGTACGCAAAAGTTCACTTTGTAAAAATTAGGCGGTTTATTCAGTAGGAATGCCAAAATTGAACTACTTAAGTTTAAGCTCAGCTCCGCACTCCAAAGCGCAGCGGAGACTTCACGGAGGGGAGCTGGGAACAGCGCAGGAGAGCGGGAGCGCGAGAGAGCGGTGCAGCTGGATAGCGGGGCCGGTCCAGATTCGCCGGACAGTGGGCCTGAACAGGAAACATGCTACTTTTTATATTGTGTTTGTTGTGTATTGTAAATTTCTAACTATGCGATTTAAAAGGTTTTATCACTTCTTTATTTGATGTGTGATTATACCTATATGCATTAAACAAATTGTATTAATATAACTAATATAAAAAATAATAAAATATAAAATAAAAAAACGTGCAAATGTGCCAAGGCTCCACTAAAGATCTGGAAAGTATGCGACACAAAGTGGCTGTCGATTGAATTGGCAGTATCACGGATACTGCAGCAATGGGAAGAGCTGAAACTTAATTTTGGCCTAGCAGCGAGCAAGGAAAAATGTCATAAAGCTAAACTCTTGCACCAAATGTTTAATGATTAGAACTCATATTTACTTCTTTTAAGTCCAATTTTGTCGGAATTGCAAAGAGTGAAGTGTTTTTAGAAAACCAACACAAATGGCATGGAGTTATTGATTGATGTGACATTGGCCATTCAATCTTTGAAAAAGGGCTTAGTTCCACCAGAAGTAGATGTGGATTTTTTGAAAACGGGGGATATCGAAAGATAGGTCCACAATGATCTGAAGCAAGGATATGTGTTTGAAAAACATATTTACTTTATGAAATTGGATCCATTTTCCGAAATAGGGATTCGAGACTGCTGCTCTTAAGTTTTAGTTAAAATTATTAATCAACTCAAGCAGAGTAACTAGCCTTCATTTGACACGGTAAAATCAAACCAAACAGACATTATTCCATTATTGGAAGAGCTTATCTGCCAAAATATATGAAAGATTAAAAGCCAATACAAAAAAAATAATTTTATAAATTGGCAAACTACGGACAGCACTACAAAATTTTGGACTGAAGTCAATTCCTATAAGGATTCTGGAGGCAACAACACACTGGCAGAGCTGGCTCTGGTTGCCATTAAGTGGAGCGCTTATTTAGCCAAATCAACCTTGTGAAATCAAAACTGCGAAATAGACTACAATTGAGTACAATTAACAGTATACTTCATGTAAGGTAATTGGTTTAATTGTTTTCTACTTAAAATGAAAGTAAATTTTATTCTTAATTATTCATTTACAGATATGGCTTGCGCAGACTTAACAAATGTTGGTATACATGTAGGATCGCCGGTGATTGGTTTAAAGATAATCTCAACAATTACGTTAAATGACTTTATTTAATTGAGAAGCAATATGATATTCAGTTTTATATCTTCTTCCTCTGAAAAACGGAAAGCAAAAGCGAGTACTCTATGCGTCGATTCTTTTCGTGCGGAATCGAATATAATATTTCGACAGAGTTATAAGCGATAATTTTACGTTAACACATTTGAATATACCTTAATGTAAATAAAGTAAAATAAATTTAGGCAGAGCTGTTGTAGACATGACCACTCCTTGTCTTCTTTTCCTTTCCCACAATCGGCCATCCTGAATCATCATTTGGCTCGAATGACGGTTCTTCTGCAGAGTCTGACCATTTCTTCATGTATTGAGCGACGGTTGATGTTTTCCCTGGACCGTCATGGTCACCAACTTTCTCCACGTCATATCGGCCATTTGGAAGAGTCCTGACTACTTTGTAAGGTCCGACGAATTTTTGTTTTAACTTTAAGCCGGTAATTGGTTTAGCTTTACATCTTCTTCCTCGGAAAAACAGAAAGCAAAAGCGAGTACTCTATGCGCCGAATCTTTTCGTGCGGTATCGAATATAATATTTTGACAAAGCTGTAAGCGATAATTTTACGTTAACAGATTTGATACCTTAATGTAAATAAAGTAAAATAAGTTTAGGCATGACCACTCCATTTCTTCTTTTCCTTTCCATACGAGTATAAGCTTCCCAATAAATTCCTAAAAGTAATAGGAACAGGATTTATATATGACAATAAAAATGAGAAGAACTAGGACAGTATTGATGAAATTCTCCAAATATTGTGAATATCAGAGCAGCTGCTGTTCAAATTATATACATATGTTTCAATAGAATTGATTTCGTGCGCTCACCCTGTGCCTATCACAGAAATATAAATCATCACCAGCTACGACGTCTCGATCGCCGCTGAGAACTCATTAAGCAGCGCAGGAACGTCACGGACGTCAAGCAGTAGGGCTGGGGTGGAACGTTCGTCTGCGCTAGGCGTAAAGCGAAGTGGACCGCTAGGCAGCTTCCTGGCGTTAGTGGGACTCTCCGGGACAGAGCAAGGAACACGCGGCCATTGTCTCAAACGGCGTTGTGAATACAAGGCGCGACAAGCGGCCTCGAGTCAACGCGTCGGTGAGCGAGCAGCGGCGAGGGACACTACGGGCATCCCGAGATACAGGAAGGAGTCAGCGATCACCGAGTCAACGCGTCGATGAGCCGAGACGAGCAGTATCAGGAGCCAGTGGAACCAGCGCTGGACGATACCGAGACCAGCCGAGCCACCCACAGCTGTTATAAGTAATACGAGAATAAACTTAATTTTATTCTTTGAATTCTGTGCTTTCTCACTGATCTACGGGCAGTCACTTCATATAAATTTGGTGGGACGAACACACAATCTACTAAGCCTGCCGCACGAATCTCTTAGCGAGCAGACCAACGAAATCAGTTCGTTGCATCTGGCACCCAATGTGATTGTCCCAACAGTGACTACAACAGAATCAGAATGGGAAGGAAGTGGATTTACCGCCTCAAGAAGGAGGACTTCGCCCATGTCGCACAGAGCCTTAATATAGCCCTAGATGACAGATTGGACGACATGAGAAGAACATTGTCGGAATATTATTCAGAAACGGAGAACGACCCACTACTCGTCGATATCTGGGCCGGCCCAAGCATCACGTTAACGAACGCCGAAGGGGACAACCTAGTGGCAAAAGGAGGCCCACAGGAGAGCGTTAAGCGAGACCCAGCCAGTAAGACTATGCAAAGGTCGCTAAACAAGTCTGCGAGTGGTCGTACAGGTTCGACATGGCGGAAAAACCATTCGAGTTCCTGGATCTAGTAGAATGGTCCGCCAACACGGCTTTGACTTAGTGCTTAAAAGAACGGCTGTAAAGTGGTTCATTGCCAACAACAAGCAATGGAGAACCTGGGCGGAGTTCTTAGAAAACTTCCACACCTACTTTCTGCCGAGAGATCTCTTCACAGGGCTGGCGGATCAGGTTAGGCAACAGAAGCAGGGCTTCAGCGAGTCGTTCAAGGACTACATGATCGACTTGCAGACGATGGTGAGGCTACTTAGTTACTCTACGAAAAAGACCTTAAGGATCATTAAGGAGAACTGCACTCCGAGTCTAAGGATCTTTCTAAGAGCGTACAAAGTGTCGGACCTGCTTACGCTAATGATCTTAGCCGATGAGTACGAGGAATTTGAAAAAGAGCGGGAAGCGTTCGCGCAGGCGAGTAAGTTCTCCATGACCAAGTCGGCATCACCAACGCAGGTCACCTACAGAAGATGCTAAGAGACAGACCACCAGGATATAAGGCGAAATGACCAATGGTCACCACTACAGCGAGTCCCGCGGCAGCAAGCAACAGGCGCACCACGCGGAGGCGGGAGGAGGACACCACCCCAACAGCAACAGAGACAGCCAAACAAAACCTTGGGGAGGCCGCTAAGCACTACACAGAGGCCACAAGATGCAACCCATATCACAGACTGGTGGGAACGGACACTGGGCTCGAGGATGTCGAAACCAACGGCTGTTATTCTGTTGGGCAAAGTGGGTGTCAGAGCGGGAAATGGCCAGCGATCTCAGCCGCATAGAGGCGAGTGGCGGTCGCATAGTGCTAACAGTTGTTCGCAGCGGTGATGATTGGTTGGAACAGCCACAATCGACACCGGGGCAATCTTGCTGCTCCAGGAAGAATTACAAGGACGAGATGGAAAGTAAGGTTGGCAGACGGAAGGTGCTGCGTAATAAATGCACAGCTCGAGGGAGGTCAAATTTGGTAACAAACAATGAGTCCATGAGTCCAAACCATGAGTCTGTTGATTTTAGCGGGAGTTGGAATTGAACTTCCTTACACAAGTCAGAACTGTAATAAAGTGTGCTGGACACGAGATCATAATACCAACGAGAAGCTATGGGTCGCAGTCGAACAACAGGCAAGCGAGGTGAACTATGCTACAACGTTTCTGGAACCAGAGCTGGCTGACTTCAACACAATAACGGGAACATCGAATATGGCAGAGCACCAGATCAAACTGAAAGATGGCAAGCCAATCAAGCAGAGATACTACCCCAAGAACCCAAAAATTCAAGGGGAAATCAAAGCAATGGTGGACGAGCTTCTCAAAATGGGGTTCATAGAGTATTCAAAGAGCCCATACATCTCCCCCATCGTAATGGTAAAAAAGAAGACAGGCAAGTGGAGACTCTGCGTCGTCTTCAGACAAATCAACGCAAATTCGGTGTGGGATGCCTACCCAATGCCCCGCATAATCTACATCCTGGATCAACTAAGAGAATCGCGGTAAATCAGCAGTTTGGACCTGAAGGATGGATACTGGCAGATCCCACTAGAAGAAAATAGTGGGCTATACACGGCTTTCACAGTGAAAAACACAAGGAAACCTAAGAGAAGTGTTCGGGCGTCTAAAGAAAGCAAGCGTTAGGCTGAATCCAGAATAATGCCAATTCTCTAAAAAGGAACTGTTGTACCTGGGACATCGAGTGACTAGCGAGGGAATAGAAACAGATCCGAAAAAAATAGCCGAAAATGCTGAGCTGGAACCACCCTCGACCGTCAAAGAACTCCGGCAATACTTAGGAGTAGCGTCGTGGTACCGCCGATTTGTACCAGATTTTTCCAGAATCGTGAAGCCCCTGACTTCAGTAAAACTTTCATCCTACAAACACCAAACACAAACTCAAACGCCAGCGACTACGGCATCGGTGCGACACTGACCCGAAACACCGAAAGGGCGTAAAAGTAATCTCCTACTCGAGCCGGACACTGAACGGCGCAGAAAATAACTATTCAACAACGGAGACCGAGTGCTAAGCAATTGTCTGGGCGATCCAAAAGCTCATGCCGTACCTGAAGGGGTTACCTCTTTAAAGTAGTAACTGACCACATGGCTCTGAAGTGGCTCGACAGCATCGAAAGCCCTTCATGAAGGATCGGCAGATGGGCCCTGGAGCTATAGCAGTACGACTTCAAGATAGCGTACAGAAAGTGTCAGCTAATCGCGGTGGCCGACGCCTTGTCAATAGAACCACACTACCAGAGAGACTACGAGGATTAAAGGAGGCGACGGCGACAATAGCTTCAGAAGCGTGCAGCTGGACCAAGGACATGCGCAAAAAGATAAAGACTCAGCCGCAGATGTACCCGGACTACGTGATGGAAGGTGAGACACTATATAGAAACATACCGCACAGAGCGGGCATCGGAGACGTGGCGTCGTGAAAGATGTGCCTCCCCCAGCATCGGCGGGACACATAGGGAGCCGAAAGACAATTGCACGGTTGGCAGCCCGATACTGCTGGCCAGCCATGCATAGAGACGCCCTTATATAATGCAGGCGGCCGGCAAAATGCTAACCCAAGTGCCGGCGGAACCATGGGCTACGGCATGCGAAGACTTCGTCGGACCACTACCACGATCTAAGCACGGCAACCAAATGCTGCTGGTCTGATAGATAGATTTTCGAAATGGACGGCACTGGTCCCCATGCGCAGTGCGACAGCCGAGTCGCTTAAGAAGGCGTCTAGGGAGCGCATAATCGCAGTCGCATAATCGCAGTACGGGGTCCCAAAGGTGGTAATAAGGGAAAACGGAGTGCAGTTTACGAACCGCGTCATTAAAAGTTTCTTGCCTGAGATGGGTATCAGACAGCAATTCACCGCACCCTACACGCAACGACACGAATCCGACTGAGCGAGTAAATAGGAGGACCAGAGAATCTCGGACGAGAAGTGGCCGGGAATTATGCTAGCAATGAACACGGGCATATCGGAGTCCACCGGCTATACCCCGGCATTTCTTACCCAAGGCAGGGAACCGCGACTCCCCAGCAGCCTATATGATGGGGAAGCTCTACGCACTGGAGACCAAGGGGGAAAACGCCAACAACATGAGGGAGATATTTGAGATCGTAAGGCGTAAGCTGGAAAAGGCATCCCAGGACCAAGCCAGAATCTGAGATGGAGGCAATGGATGCGGTGGGCGACGTAGTATGGGCCAAGGAACTCCACCTGTCCAAAGCGGCCGAAGGTTTCGCTGCGAAACTAGAATCTACTACGATGGTCATTACCAGATTCTAGACCGTATCCAGCTGGTCACACAAGACAGAATCACGTATCGCACCAACAATTATCAGTGAAAAAGATACCCTGGAATGAAAGAGAAGTAAACGCCGGTCCAACCAAAAGTGCACCTCACCACGGACAGAAAAGCCCTGCAGCAAACGATGACCAAACGGTATTCAAGTCAGCTGTGGCCATTGTTCTTAAGATTAAGGACAACGAACGGCATAGGCTGCTAGGAGCTGAGGAAAAAAATGGAAAGGATAGAAATCAACTTAAAGCTTTACTGGCAGAGCCAATATAACCAATTCACCATTGCCTAGGGATCGGGGCGCCTCGATTAGTAGGCGGTCGATTGTCACTGGACAATAGTGGCGATCGATCGCCATAGGTATCAAGCACGGATGATGTGACCAGGCGGAGAATCATCGAAAAGGAGAACGCAGTAACGAGCAGCGAGCTGGAGATCGATAGCCGATGATTATCGATATCCTAGTGGAAATACATGAAGTATCGGCGCGGGAGAATTTAAAATTCGTCGAGGCAGGCGCAAAGGAAGGGAATGCAAACTTGAACGAGACTCCCCACAAATTGCAACCATGTATACATGGTGGCCTGCCGGCTACCATAATCGCGACGAATTAGCGTAGTAACGGCATGGCGAAGATGAGAGTTTGGAGAATGAGAATTTGGAGAAAGAGAGTTTGGAGAAAGAGAGTTTGGAAAAAAAGAATTTGGAGGAAGTGAGTTTGGAGAAAGAGAATTTGGAGAAAGAGAGTTTGGCGAAAGAGAAGTTGGAGAAAGAGAGTTTGATGAACTAGAGGTTGGAGAGAGAGAGTGGAGACTTTGATGGCGATGGGAAAAAGGAAATAACGGAACGCACCGGACTTGTGCCCCATCTCAGCAGCAGGACGGCGCGCAGCAGGATAGCGCCAAGACATCGGAAGGAGGTAGCCGTGGGTCTAGGACGAAGAGGCCAAACTGGATCCGTGGACTTTAAATCTGGAGTGGAGAGTTTTAGCGGGCCGTGCGCAAAAGGGAAATAACGGTTTCCGGGTGCTCTATATAAAGCAGCAGAGCTCTGGCAGCATTATCAGTTTGTCACGAGGAGTCAATCCAACAAGATCAGTCAGTTAGCAAAGAACCAAGTCAACCAGCAGCACGAGAACAACAAGTCAAGTCGTCGTAAGCATCGCCGTGGGAAGCCTACAAGGATCAAGATTGCTACATCGAGACGTTCGGGATCGGGACATCAGGGATCTCCGAATTGAGACAGATGGAAGCTGATGTCCAGATGGCATCACACGGCTTAGTCAAGGCGGTTCGACTCTTACTTTTTCGCGACCACTCCCTGGCACATCGCCCGATGGGTCCGTCAGAGTCAAGCGATAGAGCCCTGCGACGAGGAAAAGTTGTCTAGACCCAGTGTGCCTTGCCCGGCACCGGGACCTGTCGCGAAGGACGAGCGGTCGATCGATTTGTGATTTTAAAAGGCGTTGTCCTATAGCCCAGCGATTACCGGCGAAGTCCCGGAAAAGCAACCGACCGAAACACCGAGTGCCAGAGAACCACACTACCAGCCAGAAAGGGCGCGAAGTCGACATCGACAGCATTACCAGTGGATATCACCGGCAACAACGTCGCGATCACCGCGGAGATCTCATTGAGGAGCGCAGGAACGTCACCGAAGTCAAGCAATAGGTTGAGGCTGGGGTGGAACGTTCGTCTGGGCCAGGCTTAAAGCGAAGTGGACCTCTAGGCAGCTTCCTGGCGTAAGTGGAACTGTCCGGAACAGATCTAGGGACACGCGGCCATTGTCTCGAACGGCGTTGTGAATACAAGGCGCGACAAGCGGCTTCGAGTCAACGCGTCGGTGAGCAAGCAGCGGCGAGGGACACTACTGGCATCCCCAGATACAGGAAGGAGTTAGCGATCACCGAGTCAACGCGTCGACGAGCCGAGACGAGCAGTACCAGGAGCCAGTGGAACCTGCGCTGGACGATACCGAGACCAGCCGAGCCACCCACAGCTGTAATAAGTAATACGAAAATAAACGCACGGTTATCCTTTGAATTCTATGCTCTCTTACTGCTCTACGGGCAGTCACGTTATATTAATTTGATGGGTCGAACACACAACCTACTGAACTAACCGCATGAATCTCTTAGCGAGCAGACCAACAACATCAGTTCGTTACATCGGCACCCAATGTGATTGTCCCAACAGTGACAACAACAGAATCAGAATGGGAAAGAAGTGTATTTACCGCCTCAAGACAAACAGACGGACATGGCTAGACCAACTCGTCAAGTGATGAATTTCGATGCTTGTATTAGTTCATGAAAGGCAGAACAATTTCAATGATATATATGTCGGAACTTTGTGGAGGCCATGGAGGAACTGATCCAAGTCCGTTAAGAACTTGGTAGGCATCCAACCCTTACGACACGGAACATAGTTATTGATATTGTGAGGAGTTGAATAACTCCCCACAAATAGAAGCAGCAGCAGATGGCCGGCCGCTTACCAGTTACGCGGCGAATTCGCGTAGTAACGGCGCGGCGAGGAGAGTTTGGAGACTTGAATGGAGAATGAGAGAGTTTGGAGAGCAAGGATGGAGAGCGAGAGAGTTTGGAGACCAAGGATGGAGATCGAAAGAGTTTGGAGACCAAGGACGCAGAGCGAGAGAGTTTGGAGACCAAGCATGGAGATCCAGAGAGAATGGAGACTCGCGGGCAAGGCAAGAGTGCCGTGTGCAAAAACAGGATAACGGAACTCCACCGGACTTTAGACTCTCCCGTGAACTTCGGACCTGGAGAGGAAGTGCCACATTTCGGCAGTGGAGCAGCACACAGGCGTGCCACAAGCATCACGGGAATCAGCGGGATGGGAGCAGTGGGCGGAGCATCGATTGGAAGCGGTACGTGAAGGACAAGTGGGTCAACCAGCAGTCACGGACTTTGGACCCGGAGTGGAGAGATCCAGCAAAAGGGAAATAACGGTTCCCGGAGGCCCTATATAAGGGCGCAGAGTGCTGGCAGCTGCATCAGTCGATCACGAGGAGTCAAACCTTCAAGATCACTTGAAGTACCAAGTAAACAGTCAGTCAAGCAAATAATCTACGAGGGAGCTACAACCAAGCGAGTCATCGGAAGCAGCGCCGTGGGAAGCACACAAGGAGCAAGATCGCCACGTCGAGACGTTCGGGATTGGGACATCAGGAATCTCCGAATTGAGACACAGGTGGCTGAGTTCTGGAAGGCGTCGCGCGGCAAAGTCAAGGCGTTTGTTTTCCAACTTTGTCTCGACCACACCCTGGCGAGTCGCCCGGCGGGTCTGTCAGAGACAAGCAATAGAGTCCTACGACGACGAACCGTCAGCTTGGGGAGGAAAGTTGTCTGCGACCCAGCGTACCTTGCCCGACCAAGGAGGACCTGGCGTGACGGACGAGCGGTAAATCGATTTGTGGTTTCAAGAGGCGGCCGCCTGGAGAGCCCTGCGATTACCGGCGAAGTTCCCGAACAGCAATCGCCCAACTCCCCGAGTGTCAGAACGACGAGATACTGGTCAGAAGACAGCGCAGAGGACATCGACAGCGACGCCAGCAGACATTCCCGGCAGCCACGTTACCATCGCCGCGCGGAGCTCATTGGGGAGCGCAGGAGCGTCGCGGACGTCACGCATTAGGGTGAAGCCGGGTGGAACGTTCGCCTGCGCTAGGCGTAAAGCGAAGTGAACCGCTAGACAGCTTCCTGGCGGCAGCCTTGACTGTCAGCGCGAACTGAGCAAGAACCTAGCGGGACCGTCCGGGACAGAGCAAGGGACAGGTATTGCCTCGAAAGGCGTCGGCCTGGAGAGCAAGGCTTGTTCACCCTAGTCTGAGAACGGTGACTCTTCCCTAAGCCCACAAGGCCGAACTCTCTGCGGGTCTAAGGCGGGTCTGCGGGTCGGCAAGCAAGCAGAGGCGGCCACTTCGAGCGTCCCTAGACCCAGGATCCAGAGGAAGACGAGTCCACGCGTCGAGGAGCCAGAAAGAGGAGCGCCAGCAGCCGTCGGAACCAGAGCCAGGAGATACCGAAGCCAGCCCAGCCACACACCCGCTGTACTAATACCACGAGAATAAATCCCACTATTACCATTTGAACCCTTTGTTTTCTCACTGATCTACGGGCAATCACGTCATATAAATTTGGTGGGACGAACACAGAATCTTCTGAGCTAGCCGCACGAATCTAGTAGCGAGCAGACACAACAAAAAATCAGTTTGTTACAATATGTATCATAATCACGAAATCTTGGCCGATATTCTCTGTTTTTATGTTCACTCTAACATACCAAAAATACCACAGCTATACAGAGCCGAGTAAAGTCAGTTGGACATTAAATCTCAACCCGATCTGTCGTCTCCTTTTAATCGGAACATAACATTTTCTGGCGACGAGGAAAAAAGTGCCGCAAAATTTCATTTTGTGTAATTCGTGTCGGTAGACTAGAACAACAGTGATCGAACGCAAAAAGACATACAATGGCTGACAGCCAAGTTAATTTTGAAACATTATTGGCTCAACCGCAAGAAATTGCGCAGAAGTTGATGCAGCAACAACAAAAATGGATGGAATCCGTTCTTTCACAAAACAGTGGTGTGAACTTAGCCAGATCGGGAGAATTATCCGTGTGCCCGCCTTTTCCAAACTTTAATAAAGAAAATCAAAATTGGGAAACGTACCTCGAATAATTAACACTGCACTTCTCCGCTTACTCGGTGCAAGCAGCAGATAGGGATAAAGCGTATTTTCTATCGTGGGCAGGCACTCACATATTTGAGCTTGTAAAAAGTCTGTTTGGTAGCGAAAACTTGGACCAGCAGACATATGAACAAATAACGGAAAAAACTAACAGAACATTTCAAGCAGAAGCGTCATATTGTTGCTGCACGGTACTAATTCTTCAAACGTTAGATGCGGGACTCACAGACACATAAGGAATGGGTCGCCGATCTACGTGGCATTGCTAGAGAGTGTCAATTTGTTTGTCAATCCGATGAGTGTTCATTTAATGAATGAATGATTAATGAATGAAATGATCCGCGATCAAATAATTGTGCATTCGACGCAATTCGCACAGCCGCTTTGCAGAAGTTGCAGCAGTCGCTCGAAGACGTCCTATCAATTGCCGAAAATTACGAGGCAATAACAAAGACAGTGGCAGTAATCAAAGTGAGTGATACAAACGCAGTATAAACACAAAAGGCAAGTCATAAAAAACGCAATTTTTCTGATGGTAAGACAAGACTGCTTTAAAATCGTGCACTGGCTGCGGTCACTCTCATTCTCCCGAAAATTGCAAGTTTCGGGAGGCAATTTGCCACAAAAGTGCCAGAAAGGGGCACAGAGCTGTCGTTTGCTTATCCAAGCAGTGCAAAGGCAAAAAAGACACCGATCAACAAAAAAACCAGAAAGAAAAACGCAGAGTCAATTCAAACAATTTAAAACATTTCCAGCTTGGTCAAGTTTGAAGGAAACAAAACTGTGATTGAAGTGGAGCTCTTCAACACAATCGTATTCTTCCAAATGGATTCTGGTGCAACGGTGTCAGTATTGAACGTCAATACATACAAAAGGCTAAAAAGCCCGAGACTGCAGAATTGCGATCGAATCTTGCACGCATTTGGCCTATAACAAATTCCTGTACTGGGTGAGCTACACACTGTAGCAAAGTGTGGCAACAAATTGGCAAATGTGGTGATAATTGTAACTAATGTGGAGAACTCCAATAATCTGTTCGGCTTGGATATGTTTGAAATATTCAATTTTGAAATTCAGCAAATCGAAAACGTCACTAACAAGCAGGGGACTCAAATGACAGATCTTTGCCAGAGGTATAAGGAGGTATTTGAGCCGGCTATTGGTACGATAAAAAACTTTAAGGCAATAATTTACCTTAAACCGAATTCCGTACCAAAATTCTACAAAAGCAGGCAAATTCCGTTTGCCCAATTGGATAAGTTCAAGGAGGAAGCGCAGCGTCTCATTCAAGCAGGTATTTGAAAACCCATAAAATTTAGCAACTGGGCATCGCCAATAGTTCTAGCACCGAAGCCAGGTTGAGCACTACGAATCTGCGGCGATTTCAAGCAAGGCGTCAATTCCCAATTGGACATCGAGCAATATCCATTGCCGACACGTGAGTCACGGCACGCATTTCTCCAAAAATTGACCTCAAAGACGCATACTTACAAAAGGAGTTGGACAATGCAGCGAAAGAAATTATGGTTGTCAACACGCCGTTGGGTCTCTTTCAGTACCAACGTTTGCCGTATGGAATAGCTAGCGCACCAGCTATATTCCAGCGTCACCTTGAGCAACTTCTAAGTGAAATAGAAGGTTGTGGAAATTATCTCGACGACATAATTATTTCGGCTCCTACAGTGGACCAACACCTAGCCAGACTTGAACAAATTTTATGCGTCTTACAGGCGAATGGCATAAAATGTAAGAAAGAGAAATGTTTCTTTCTAAGGGATGAAGCTGAGGTCAGTGTTAAGGGCATCCTTCCGGATTCGTCAGGACTAGAAGCCGTTAAGGAATTAAAGCCGCCCTCCAATCTACAACAGCTAGATTCATAGGAAAGTTCATGGGAAAAGTGAACTATTACTGAAATTTCATTCCAAATTACTCCCAGCTAGCTTCACCCCTAAATCAATTGCGTAGGAAGAACGTACCCTTCAAGTTTGGACCAGAGCAACAGCAAGCTTTCTCAGCTTTGAAGAAGCATATCGTCGACTCTACTGAGCTAGCACATTTCAACGAGAATCTTCCGCTTGTTTAAGCCACAGCATTAGTGTTGTATTGTCCCACATACATCCAGATGGCAAGAAAAAGCCAATAGACTTTGCATCGAAATCCCTTGACGTTCACCAAGTCTGATACAGCCAAATTGAGAAGGAGCCCTTTCATATCATATTATATTTGGGGCAAAGAAGTTTCATCAGTATTTGTATGGAAGGAAATTTATTCTCATAACTGATCACAAGCCGTTGGTCACAATCTTTAATCCTAGCAAGCATTTGTCAACAATGACTTCAAACAGACTCCAGCGTTGGGCTATAATATTAATGGCTTACAATCTTGATATTCAATATCGCTCAGCCACAGCTCATGGAAATGCAGACGCACTCTCACCTCTTCCTATAAGCTCAGATCCCCTTTTCGATAAGGAAGAGGAATGCTATAGCATCGTCGATATTTCCTGTCCAATAAATGCCGATATCATCAACGAATGTCTAAGAAGCGATACAATTTTGCAGAGAGTATACAACTTCGTATCAACAGGATGATCCCGAAATGCAACCTTACTTCAGCCGCAGATTTGCCTTGACGATCAACAACAAGCTGCTATGTCTCCATTCTGATGTCAACCGAATTATTATTCCTAGCAAGTTTCGAAGTAAAATTCTTATGCTTCTTCATGACGGTCATGAAACAACTAGCACGTCAGCATGTTTTGTGGCCATGTATCGACGACGACATAGCACAACTAACTACAGTTGCACCATTTGCAAGTTAGGCAACCCAGCCCCGGTAAAAGAGTTTCAAAGCTGGCCAAAAGCTACAAGTGCCTGGGAAAGGATACACATAGACTTTGCGGGTCCTATATTTGACTCAATGTGGCTAATATGCGTCGATGCTTATTCTCAGTTCCCGTTTATAACTTAAATGTCGTCAACTACAACTGCAAGTACAATATCAGCGCTCATAGCTATATTTGCAATTGAGGGTTACCCCAAAACAATTGTCAGTGATAATGGACCGCAACTCACTGCAGAAACCTTCAAGGAATTTTGCCTTCAACATGGAATTAACCACCTAACTACAGCTCCTTTTCACCCAGCATCAAATGGACTTGCAGAGCGCATCGTCCAAACTTTTAAAACTTCTATCGGCAAAAACATAAAAGACGGATATTCAGTAAAAACAGCCGTTACGGAATACCTTAGTTCGTATCGTTTGTTACGTGGGCATATTAGTGCCCGAGTCCTGACAAGGACTTGGGCCGAGGGAGAGGCGTCCGATGTTCAGGCACCATTTGCCGGCATAAGCTACGTCGTATTCGGGTCGTGGGATCTTGGTAAGCCTCTCTCCTCTCCAACATAACGAGAATAAATATTAAAAGTGCCTGGAAAAATAATATTAGTCATCAAGTTCGTCAGTCATCAGTCCACACTGCCCAACAAGCTTAGCTGTCGCTTGACCGCAATACGATCGGGCTGTGTTTTTGACCATATTCCCTCCCCTTCACACATTCGTGTGCCAATGGATCGTCGCGGGCCGCGCAATACGATCCCCTATTGTCAAGGTTGTCCGTCGAAAGTTATGTCATTGTTCATGACCTACTTCACTCCTCGCGTCAGCACACCCCCTTTGTTATAGTTCTAGCACGCCATGGTCTTCAATTCTTTTTCACATTTAGGGTATTCAATTGCGTTGCAATCGTTTGAAAAGTGTAAAAGTGTAAGCAGTTCCAACAACAATTTCCATACAAAATAGTTTTCAAGGCCTACAACACCCCAGCCTATGTATACAAATCTGTTGTACTTGTGTAGAAATAGGGGGTTAATAATGGGTAGGTCTTTATCAAAAATACTAAAAATATACTGAAAAGTTGGGTTTTAATGACAGAAAATATCATAGCCTTCTTTTCACACAAATTTAAAAGTTGGCGTTATTTTGTACGTCAATTTCCTGCAACGATATTTTAAAATAGAGGGCGTTCACAATTCTCGTCTGGCAAACTTACCAAGTGTACACTTTTGCAACGCAATTGAATACCCTAATTATAAATTTATTAAATAATATTTATGTCGGCGTGTGCCGGTGTTGAATAACATAATATTGGTTAATTCATATAGGGATTAAATTAATTGACAATTATTGTATTAGCGGAGAGTATCGATTTGACCACCTGTGAAGGTGCACACATCAGCAAAATGCTGACTATTCACGACTACAAACGTCGCTCAGAGGGCTCTTGCAATTGTCATACAATTACAAGGCTGATACTCGCCGCTGAAAAATAAACATTTAATTATTATGTATAAAAAAGGTATAAAAAGAAAAGTATATCTAAATGATTATATATATGAAACACTTATTGTATGTGGATATTATATATTATTACATGTATTCCTAACAGATTAATTCTTTGTCTTAACTAGGAAAGTATTAACATTGCCCAAAAACAAATTCTTATCCAGACGGGAGAGAACAATGACCGTTGGAACGGTAGAGATAATGATAGCTTTTTCGGTCTTATTACAGTGGGCAAGTGGAGAAAAATCTAGACGGAAGGTCTCAATATATAAGTATTCCAATTCATTCACTGTTATTGGTAAGGTCGCTTTTGATAACAAGTATAAAATTCTTACGTTAAATTGTGGATCGGTGTCTATTGTTTTTGCTAAAGCTTCTGATGTAATCATGGCGCACGGATATATATATGTATGTATAAGAAAAGGAACCGTGTTCCGACAAACTTACCCTCTTTTTAATCCTGGGCGATGAGATCTCGACGCTCCGGATCCTGGGCTTTGGGATATTTTAGAATTGGTTTATACATATATATACGTGCAAGATTTGATGGTGGCTTACAAAAACAAAACACAAAAATTACGTTACACAAAAAAAATAACACTATCGCTGTATAGATATGTATGTATGTATGCATTGTATGAGAGTTCCACTGAGGCACACGTCAGTTCCAATGCTCGGGCTGGGCTGGTCGGTGCAGCTCCAATTTCTTGTTCAGCGTATGTAATTGGGGATTCTGTTTACACTTGCATTCAGAAATGCATGTACTCGCAAATTGTTTTTGATTGTTTTGGCGATTCACTTTTTTGTTTATAATATTGGAGTGCAATTTATTTATTATTATTTTATTGTTTCTATTGTCATTTTGCTGCTTCACTTCACTGTATCTGTTTGGCTTATGCTCCAATGTGAGTCACCACTTTCTCCAGGGCATGATGTTGGTCGCGGCGTCTCTGAATAGAGCGCTTGTAGATCTTTACAACCTTAAGGAGCACTATAATCAGGAGTAGTCCAACAATGAGCTTCATGGTCTTGTTGACATCCTGAATATCATCTTTGTGGTCAACGATCTCTACTGTGTTAATCACATTGGCGGTGCTGCCGGCCACTTTAGACGTTTTGCTACCCATCTTGGGTTCCTTAGGGCATTCACTTGGTTCGCTAGTTCTTTTCGTCCTTCGGGATTTTGCAGGTTGACTTTCTCCAGATTGTGGTCGATCGCAGAACCGGTTATCGGGACTTTCTCCTGGGTGAAGTTGATCCTAGGGAAACGTCAAGACATCCTTCTGGACACCAGCTTTCTTCCAGTCGTGGTCTGTGTCGATGGGAGTTGTACTTCTAGACCACCGTCAGGGAGAGATCAGAACAATTTCTGTCTCTTCTCCATTTGGCTGAGGTCTTTTATACCGGACTAGAGCTTTCGCTAGCCCCCCATATTGGATGAATTAACTAGGTGTTCCCACCTAGGGGTACTGTTTCTCCATTTCCCCTATTTTAGGAGTCAATGGCCGGCTGGTGCACTTTGCCACCTTACTGGAGTACGGTTACGAGCAGGACACCCATGAGTTGTCGAATTGTTTTTGCTTTTATCAATCGCAGTGTGGTTAGTTATTACGGTTCGTACCCTCAACTAATGGCAGTTGTTTTGCCGGGGTTAATCTTGGTATGGGGGAGGGCGTACGTAACACGTTTCACCCCGAACTCGGAAGGAAAAAGTCCTGCAGAACTTCTACATGGTCGCCCTGTACGTATCGCACCAAAAAAGTATTTGCCAAAAATTACGCCAGGGGAGAAAAGTGGATAAAAGCTGTCATCGATCGGTCCATAGGCCGTATGGTATTTATTCTTCAAACATCCACAGGCTTTATTAAGCGCCACATAAATCAGATTAAGCCGAGATCTGGTTACGATGACCTCAGTAGCAGCTCCAAAGATGACAACACTCCGTTTTGGTGGATGCGGGCACACTTCCAATTCACCGACAACTCCGCCAAGCCCAAGACATGAAGAATAGCAGCCATCTAGCCCATCACAGCCTCTCCAATAAACCCAAGCGTCCAATGAAGTACCAGAACCAATCCAGCTAGATGAACCTCAACCGGCACAGCCACGTCGATCTGGTATCCCCATCCGCAGCAGTACTCGTTTGTGCCAAGATGTCAACCGTTTCCAACCCCCAGATTTCACAAAGCGTAAAACTATCATGTATCATAATCACGAAATCTTGGCAATTTGCGGTTTACTTTATCGATATTCTCTGTTATTATGTACATACTGTTTACGTCAAAAGGACTTTTAATTTCAGGAGGCAGTGTCGAGCGGGAGTTTTATCCAGATGTCTACATCTCGCGCGCTCGCACTGCCGTGCGCTCTCCCTCTCCATCTCTCCCCTAAGTCACCAATCTGCTCTAGAGCGCTTAAGTTAAGTTAGGCTTAAGTAGTGCTCTTTTCCAAGTGATCCCGCCCCAACATTTTGGTCCAGTCGATGCCGGAATTCAAAATCTTTGGATTTTCCTCTCCTGGAGTTTCCTTTGATTTTGTCCCAGCAGGCTTGAACTGCTCCAGATAAGTTCCACCTATTATAATTGCCGGTCATACAACCCTTTTTCGACTAACTTTCTGTATGATATTTTGTCTAAATCCAAAAGTGATTAGTCCGACACAACGGCATTGAATATATGTATTACCATTCCGTTATTTGTACCCGACTATATTTCAGCTTCCTTTGCCCACAATTGTACACTTGAAACAATTCCAGTATATATTTCAGTGCTACTATTCAATTAAAATATTTCTCAAATACATTTTCAATTTCAATAGTGTGTGTAACATATAACTCAGCCACAGTAAAAAATTCCTGATCAGAAAACATTTCCTTAAGATACGCAATCTTTCTTTTCTTACTGTGTTCCAGTATATTTGCATACATGTTCTAATACAGTCCACTCTAAGTACTCTTTCTTATACAGTCCACTCCAACTACTTTTCTCGACCTACAAATACGGCTAAACTATTTCTAAAATTTAAAACAAAGTTACAATACCCACAACTTTACTCCAGCAAATCGTTTGCAATTTAGTTGTGCAGGTGACAAACAAACGCACCGACATACAAACGTAAGCGGAGTCTTTCCAATTCCCGCAACGTTATTCCGCTATTCGCACCCCACATATGTACATATGTACAGTGTACATACATACGTATATCGACATTTTCGCCAGTGCACAGTGGGTCAAGGGCTCACAAAAAATGTTCCTTTAAAACAAACAAAATTAAAGTCCGTAATTCATTACATAAGTCTGACCATCCGATATAATAAATATTTATTTACTCTGTGTGTGGCCGTATATATTTACAATCTTGATTGGTTTCCAAATTCCAACTGGATTCTAGCCCGTTTCTTTACATCTGAATTAAAATTCGAAATTATTTTACGTCATGGCAACATCAGTAAAATCCGCTTGAACCCGATTTATGGCCACAGCTGACTGTCTGATCCACTTTAAAGCCACTGTGGACGCTCCAGGTGCTCCTACCCCAACGTTATCCGCCTGTAAAATCCGACGCAATCACTTCAATTCCTTGTGGCAAACGGTAAAGGCAGCATACAACATATGTTCCGACTGCATTATAGCTGAAGGCGAGAGCGCCGCAGTCACGAAATCCATACTAAAGTCCAAGTATTACCAAACGTACTCCACTTATGAAATATTTGCCGCGCTGCTGATGGAACAAATCCAAAAAGGCTCCTCCCAAACACCTCAAGCTCCAGTACCTCCGTCACAAAATTCCACGTCTTATGGCTGTCGCCTCCCTCCTATCGACACGCAGGTTTTCTCTGGCGATTATCTTCGCTGGCCGACTTTTCGGGACCTTTTCACGGCAATATACATAGACAATCCGAGCCTAACCCCCGTTGAAAAATTATTCCACGTAAATTCAAAAACAAGTGGCAAAGCTCATTCCATAGTTTCGAGATCCCCACTAACCAGTGGTGGCTTTCGCTCAGCTAACTGAGCGTTTCGAAAATAAGCGATTGCAGG
This sequence comes from Drosophila suzukii, assembly GCF_043229965.1. Lineage (NCBI taxonomy): Eukaryota > Metazoa > Arthropoda > Insecta > Diptera > Drosophilidae > Drosophila > Drosophila suzukii. The sequence goes on from NC_092082.1 coordinate 57,656,402, forward strand.
TGAAAAGCCACCTAAAAACCCATTTCAATGTGCAATCCATAGCACAGGAGTCGGTAGCAGCCATAAAAGAACTTCAGCGCACTTTTCGAGGTTGCTTAACTTTCTTAAAATTTTCCGTTGTTAATATTGAGAATTGGGACCCTATCCTGGTTTATATGTGCTTGACAAAACTACCAAGGCTCACTCTCTCATTATGCGAGCAATCCATCCAAAATAAAGTCGAAATTCCTGCGTGGCTTGAGCTTGAATCCTATTTGACGGAGCGCCATCGAACTCTTGAGGCCGTCGATAGCTTCCGATCTGCCAATTTCCACCACGTCCAGTCCAAAGACACAAATCGAATGGCAAAATTTTCAAAAATAAATTCCTTTAATACAAGGCTAGTTCCGATGTCCAAAGGCTGCGATCTGTGTTCGAAGAAGAACCACCCCGTGCGTATATATCCACGCTTCCTACAAATGACGGTAGACGTTCGCCTAGCCTATATTCAAAGGAAGCAGTTGTGCTCCAATTACTTTGCAAGCAGCAATCAATTCCGGTATTGCACAAGCGCTCACAACTGTCTCACTTGCCAGGATCGGCATTACACATTGCTGCATCGGAACAGCGGTAATACTACTCCGCCGATTACATCCGACCCTCCAAGGCCAGTATCCGCCTCAGTTCCACAAATCATTTCGTCCTATTCAGCGCAAGTTTCCGAACAAAAAGTCCCTCCTAAGAATACTCCATCCGAATATTGGGTTCCATACCCCGCCTTGGAGGGCAGACGTACTCGAGGTATTAAATCCTACCAATGCCGAGTCACGTCACGACTCACGTCGCGTAAAAACCCCAAAGTATTCCCGTGCTTTTTGCGTACCATTCGATCTTGGGGCTTCATCTATTTTCAACGATCAAGCCGCCCCGCCCCAATACATACCAAAAATACCATAGCTATACAGAGCCGAATAAAGTCAGTTGGACTTTAAATCTCAACACGATCTGTCGTCTAGTTTTAATCGGAACATAACAGTACATACGAAATTATAAAAAATTCCAAATGTCAAAAGCTACTAAACAACAAAACGGCTTCCTCTATGGCACATAATTATTGACCTTATGAGTTGGCAGTTTGTAAGACTTTGAAGTTACCAATAAATGTTAACAGCGTAGATGGACTAGAACCTTTTTATAATATATATGACAATGCTAAGGAATCAAAATTTAGATGATATCAAGCTTTTTAAGGAGCCATATTAATATTAAAAACCAATAAACAGAAACCAAAAATCAATCATGTAAAAAGCTGTATAAATTTTAATTAAAAGAAGATCAGGTTTTATTAAATAACGAAATAACAATAACAATAACAATAATAAAAATAAAAAAACATAAAACAAACAAGGAAGAACGCTATAGTCGAGTACCTCGACTACCAGACACCCGTTACTCAGCTAGAGGGACCAAAGGGAAATGGAGATATGCAAGCAGCAAAGCGACATCAAAATGCGCCACCTACCGGCGGCAGACAGATTTAAGCGTTATGGGCGTAAGATTACATTTCAGTTAAATTTTTTTATCTAGCATGAAAATTGTGTGCGTCACAGGTTTTCGCGGTTTGTGGGCGTTAGAGTGGGCGTGGCAAACTTTTTTTTGGGTCAATCGATAGGTATTGACGAGAACAATACATTTCAGAAATTTTTCTATCTATTTTCTATCTAGCATGAAAACTGTAGGAGCCACAGTTTTGGGCGCTTTGTGGGCGGTAGAGTGGGCGTTGCACTCTACTGAAACAAACTTGCGCTGCGCAGGAATCTCAGGAATCTGCGTGCCTAATCCCAGTATTGTAACTCTCATAGTTTCCGAGATCTCAGCGTTCATACGGACAGACGGACATGGCTAGATCGACTCGGCTAGTGATCCTGATCAAGAATATATATACTTTATGGGGTCGGAAACGCTTCCTTCTGCCTGTTACATACTTTCCGACGAATCTAGTATACCCTTTTACTCTACGAGTAACGGGTATAAAAATAGATAAAGGTAGGCTAAAAATGTCTAATACATAATCATTTCTAGTATGGCTATAAGGGCACACTGCAGTGTTTAAAATACCATCCAATCAGAGGGGTTTGTATCTTGTGTTTTTGACTTTGACATTGTATTTATTGATTCTGTTTCGTGTGTAAGTTTAACATTAAACAAAATTTTTTAAGTTAATTTTTTTTTTTAATAAAGCTACAAAGTGATTCCAGCCTCTGAAGATTTTTTTTATCTTTTAGAGTATTTAATTCTTATTACGCTCAGTTATTATAAACGACTACTCATGCGCATTTTCTCTGAATTGAGCTTTCAAAACCTCTACCTAATAGGGTATATTTCCCGCATTCTAGTTTTTATGTTATCTAAAAATAAACAGTGCTCAATTATCTATACTATTAAAAAACAATTATTTTAAATTTATTTAACAATATTATTTCCCTTACTTAACGGATATAAAGGATTTTAGTGTTTTTGTTAAGAATTATAATGGTATCGAAATATATTATTATAATTTGACTTAAAAAAAAAAATAACAACGGCAAAAAAAAAATTATAAAAAGATGTATGTTTTTTGTTTGTTTTTTATTTTTTTATTTTTAATTCCTTCATGGTTTATATACTTAAATAATAAACAAAAATTTTAAGTGTTGCTTATTTTTTAAGTTATTAAGTAATGCCACAAAAAGTGTTCGAATTCGCCATTGTGGGGCGGTCCAAAAAATCTATTCTTGTTCTCACCCCGTCACATGGTTGACTTAGTTTTAGACCTTGCGAATCGTCCTCAATAAGACTTAATTTTTTTTTGAAACGATCGATTTTCCCTTTCTCTTGTATCTTGGTCAATATGAATTAAATGTTTTGGAGGGAAAATTTAAGTCAGAATTAGTCACAACGGACTTTCCATCCAAGTCAGGGTGATTTATATGAGTCATAAATTGTAAAACCAATTCGCAAGCCCTACAACGGCTGACACTGCAAAATGTGCTGACTGCATCGGCTGGTCAGTGTGCCGTTGAGACGGTAAGACGTGTAGTTAGTAAGACATATGCTGATCAGCAATTCTCATCTGCAGTGGGTGATACTGAGCGCCTGGTACTGTTCCCAACTTGGCTACTGCTTGATTTGATGGTGCTGGTCATGTTGAGCACCCTTGGGTGCAGGAAGTGTAAAATGAACTAACAAGGTCACACAAAAAAGACGTTATTGAAACCAGGAAGTTCCTAGAAGAACCCAGGAACACTAGCGGAAGAAGCTAGTTGTGAAAGGACTACGAAAACCCAGGATCCTTATTTGTGTGCCTTGCGTTTTTGTAGTTTTTTAGCATTCGAAATGCAGCAGCGGAAAATTTGAATAAAACCCATTTGGAGCATTTGCATACATATCTTTTCAATGCAGCAAAGATTTAACCGCCAAGAGTGTCTCTTGCTTTTTATTATTTGCGTTGTCTTTTGATAAATTTTGTGTTTGAAATTGTGGGAGCTTTAACTTAAAAAGCTTTTTAAAATAGGCTTATTGCTTTAAAGGTAAATAGTATATCTTAATAAATATAAAATACACTATTGTGTATTCAATTTAATTATTTTTCCGCCCAAGCCTGTGGCGCCCACAATTTTCATGCTACATACAAAATTTTAACTGAAATGTATTTGTCTCGTCAATACCTATCGATTGATCGTGATTGACACGCCCACTCTAACGTCCATAACGCTCAAATCTGTCTACCGCCCATGGCGTCTGTCCGCCGTCTGTCCGCCTGTCTAGCCGTTTCAACGCGGACTAGTCTCTCAGTTGTTAAGCTATCTTGTTTCTATTGCAGGTAGTATATAATTCGGAACAAGCCGGATCTTACAACTGTATCCTATAGCTTCCATAGGAATGATACAAAAAATAATTTAAGAAAAATGTAAACAAATTAAATCTTCGTTGTTTACTAAAATTACGAATTCAATTTAATACAAATCGGACAACTTCATTTGTTCGGAGCAGATCGCCAGCGCCTAGTCATGCGCGCATAGGTGTACGACGGCACCTGCAGTGCTCTCTGCTTATCTTTCGCCTTCTTTCTTATACCACTAAAGCTGTCGCTTATCTATTCAGCAACTACTTTGTAAGCCTGCATATGTCTATATGAAGATCTTGGAGCCAAGCTTTTTACACATTCACAGTCCGTCTGCCGCTCCGAATATAGTTTAAACAAACGCTTTGTTTCGCTGTCGTTATCGTGCATTCGGGCACAAGCATACGAACATACATACATACATAAGTGCATATAAAAGTGCACAGCAAGCCGTTTGATTTTTTGTACATTTTGCGCTGTGAACAAACACCAAAACTGTGTTGTGCAAACAATTCTTAACAAAGTGAATCGCATTTAATCTTTGTTAATAGCGCATATTACATATATATATGTACATATAGCCATACATACATTCGTTTGCCAGTTACATAATCCGCTGTTGCTAGGCAGGCAATTTATCGGCAAGAACAACAACAACCAAGTTAAAGGTTCCGTTGCATCTCGGCGACGCTTGTTAACCTTTACATTTTCGCGGTAAAAGGTATACGGTGTTTCGTGCCTCTAACGCGGTCGGACATTTAATGTTATTTCATTTTTTTTCTCGAAATTGAAAAATGTCTGATACGGAAAACTCGGTTCGGGCTCAAAATGAATCCACAAGTGACGTTGACTACTACCGAGTCAAAGCCCAAACTATTTTGCGGCAAATGAGCTCGATGAAATGTTATTTGAACGCTGATGCGGTTAATCAGTTTGACGAAGCTGATTTGCTGGCGCGAATGGAATGGATCAATTCCTTAAACCAGGCAATTGATTCTGCGCAGACATCGTTGGAAAGACTGGATTTTGCAGAGATCTCGAGCGACCATCGGATTGAATTTGCTGAAGTCTTCATGGATGTGAAGGCGAAACTAAGCCGAGGCTTGGCGGCTCATCGCAAGTCACAATTGCCGGCTTCAACCGCTGCAAATTCAACATCTATTGACATCACTAATAATGCGGATCTATCTTTTCGATCTTGAAAGCCTCGGTTGCCAAATTTGGAAATTGCTCGTTTTCATGGATCCTACTCTGAGCGGCCGGATTTTCTTGCGACTTTCACTACGGTCATCGGAAATGATGATGAGCTAAGCGACATTGAAAAATTACAATATTTGCGTTCGAGTTTGGGCGGCGTGGCTCTGGAAACCATACGCTCGCTCGAACTCTCGAATGCTAATTTTAAAAAGGCTATGAATTTGCTGGTTAATCGATTTGATAATAAAGTTTTAAACTTTCAGGCACATGTTCAGGCAATATTCGGTTTAAAGGGTGTCGAGAAGGGATCTTCGAAGGGTCTTCGGGAGCTGAGCGATTGCATGAATTCGCATCTGCGAGCAATTCGAACCCTGGCCAATACGCAACAAATTTTGGATGGACTTTTAATTCACATCGTCACTCGGAAACTGGATCAGAGGACGCGGGAAAAATGGGAAGAGGATTTGTCAATCACTGAGCTGTCTACCTGGGATGCTATGGAGTCGTTTTTGGAAGAGGTGCAGGATGATGGAAAACTTGGATCAAGCCTTGGTAACTCAAACACCAGGCCAGCAGGTGGGAAAAAACTTGCACAAATATAACCAAAATACACTTATTGCATCTGCTACTAACTCAAATCATTTGACATGCGTATTTTGCGATGCACGGGATCATTATTTGCCAAAGTGTTCTCGATTTTTAAATTTGAGTCCGAATCTTCGATATAGAGAAGCAAAGAAGTTGCACCTTTGCCTCAACTGTTTGCGCAAGGGGCATAGTTTGCAGCAATGCAAGTCGACTCACTGCAAGTATTGTCGCATGAAGCACCATTCATTATTACACATGAACCATGACCCATCCGCAACATCAACCTCATTTTCATCTCCATCATGCGACCCATCCTCGAGCTCTCAGCCATTACCATCTACTTCATCAGCATTAGTATCATGTTCGCATACATCATCGCATCCTGATCATCATTTACCAAGCCCTCCACCCAAAACCTTAAATATTTTGCCGATCGACTACGTGTTGCTTCCAACTGCTATTATCTACGTTAGAAATAGAATTGGAGCATTTATGCCTTGCCGAGCAATTTTAGATTCGGCCTCCCAGCTTAACTTCATAACCTCTCGCTTAGCTAGCCAACTAAACTTGAATCACAGAAGATCGCAATCGTCGATTTCTGGGATAGGAGAATCTTCCATGATCTCCGATAAGACTGTCGATATTCTTATGCAATCACGGGATGCAAGCTATCGTGCGGCATTCACAGCGGTTGTGACTCGCAGTATTACTGATTATCAACCCCATTTCAATATAAATGCAACATCGTGGAGGATACCGCAAAACATTTCACTCGCTGACCCTAATTTTAATCAATCACAACGAATTGACCTTTTACTCGGCGCTGGGTTGTTTTTCGAAATAATTTCTATGGGACAAATTCATTTGGATAGGGCTTTGCCAACTCTTCAGAACACCAAGCTTGGTTGGATAGTCTCTGGAGGGTTATCATCGAACATGCCAACTCATAAATCGGTTTTACAAGCCAGCATCAAGGACCCAGCTGATCATTCCGATGACACACTTTCCGCCATTGTAAAGCGAGTTTGGGAAATTGAGGACTTCACTTCGTCTAAGCCATCTTTATTGCCGGAAGACTTGCGATGTGAGCAACTTTTTACTGAAAATTGCATTCGACTTGGAAACTGCCAATACTCTGTTCGTCTCTTGACCACTTCCGGATTCGAATCTTTAGGTGATTCTTATTGCTTGGCTCGTCGTCGTTTCAAGAGTTTGGAAGCTAAACTAGATAGAAACCCAGCCCTGAAAGCTCAGTATTCAGCATTTTTGAGGGAGTATATCGACCTAGGTCACATGTCTCTTGTAACTAAGGAACCGCCAGAAACACAATTCTTTTTGCCCCACCATTGCGTACATAAGCAGGAGAGCACGAGTACGAAGCTTCGTGTCGTTTTTGATGGATCTGCTAAATCAACTTCTGGTACCTCTCTGAACGACTTACTTCTGGCAGGACCAACAATTCAACAAAAAATCTTCAATATACTGCTTCGCTTTCGATTTTTTAAAGTTGCCCTTTGTGGAGATATCTGCATGATGTACCGTTGCGTGCGTGTCTCGTACCCGAATGATTTCTTGCAGTGCATCGTTTGGAGAGAGAGCTCCAGGGAAGAGTTGAGTGTTTTTAAATTGAACACGGTGACTTATGGAACCAAGCCAGCTGCCTTCTTGGCTATAAGGGCCATGCATCAACTCTCTTACGATGAGGAGGAATCATTTCCTATTGGAGCAAAAATTGTTCGTAGAGATTTCTATGTGGATGATTTAATATCTGGTGGCGACTCAGTTGAGGAGGTGAGTGAAATTCTTCGTCAGGTGAAGGAACTACTGTCGCGGGGCCACTTTTCAATTCGCAAATGGTGTTCGAATGAGTCAGCAGCCCTTGAAGGAGAGTCTGAATGCGACAAGGAGCAGTTAATCAAATTTCACGATGGATCGGATGTCGCCAAGGCATTGGGGTTAGTCTGGGATCCATCTTCTGATCAGCTCCTATTTTATTTTTCTCAACTTCCAACCAATCAACGACCCACTAAGCGGGTTGCAGTGTAGACGATTGCCAAATTCTATGATCCAGTCGGTTTAATAACTCCTATTATCACAAAATCTAAGATTTTTCTGCAATCCCTATGGAGTGCGAACGTGGATTGGGATGATGCACTGCCAGAGCCCATTCTTTCGTCATGGGGGGAGTTGACCTCACAGTTATCGGTCGTACAGAACTTAAAATTCCCACGATTCGTACTGCAACCAAGGGCTTCCGTTGAGTTGCATGGATTCTGCGATGCTAGCATGTCAGCTTATGGAGCGTGTCTATACTTGCGATCGGAGACCAATGGAGAATCGAAAGTCCATCTGCTCTGTGCCAAGTCAAGGGTAGCTCCATTGAAGACCTTAACAATTCCAAGATTAGAACTTTCCGCAGCGCTTTTATTGGCTGAGCTAATCGTAAACGCCAAGGAAGCCATAGATTTCGATTGCACCTTTCATTGCTGGTCGGACTCGTCCATTGTGTTGGCGTGGATTCGGCAACCTCCGAGGGAGTTTAACGTTTTCGTATCAAACAGAATCGCGAAAATTGGAGATGACGAAAGACATGTCTTGGCATCACGTTCCTATAAACTTGAACCCGGCAGACGTCGTGTCGCGAGGATGTACCCCAAGAGAATTGTTGTAACATTCCCTTTGGGCTAGGTTAGGTTAGGTTAGGTAGGACTGGTTGGAGACTAAATATTAGTCCCCTCACTTAGGCCACAATGGGCCCCTTGTGATACCACATGATCTCTGAAAAGATCCGTTTCCCTAGCTCATGGGTTACCTGCTTTCGCGAAGTATTCTGTTTTTCTCAAGAAACATAGTAGTTTTTGAATGCTTACGTCCTGAATGGCCGCAAGGTTCGGAAGTGTGTAGCTACCTAGGGTTTGAAAGCGCTTTGGGCTAACGGGCCTCCATTCCTTCTGCAAAGCTCGTCAAATTGGCCGTCCCTGCTAGACTCAGTAAAGGATCTTCCAGAGCGCCGTTCTGTGGCTCTAATTGGGGCCGTTTCCATAGACAGTTCATCAAACTGCAAATTCCTCAACTCTTTTGATAAGTTGCAGCGCGTATTTGCATACATTTATCGATTCATTTCAAATTGCAGAGCCAAATCTGCGCCGTTAAAAGGTCGACTTTCGGTGGAGGAGATCAACTCTGGAACTGTTCTTCTTCTGAGGAGCATCCAACAGGTTAACTTGGCGAAGGAGTATGGATCTCTTAGCCAGGGCAAGCCGTTTCCACAGAAAAGCAAGCTGGTTTCGCTTAGGCCTATACTCGGCTCCAACGGATTACTTCGCGTGGGTGGAAGGCTTCAGAACGTAAACTTGGACCAAGGATCATCCAGTCATTAAGGCGATCATCGTTTATTATCATGAGAAATATTTGCATGGAGGATCGCTGGCGCTGCTTGCCGCACTGCGACAAAGGTAATGGCCGATTGGAGGCCGCAAATTCGTCGCCACCGTTATCAACAAATGCGTCCGATGTTTTCGAATGAAGCCTGTTACTTGGGAGCAAGTCATGGGTAGCCTGCCAGCAAATAGAGTGCAGCCCAATCCAGCTTTTCATACCACAGGAGTGGACTATTGTGGGCCATTCTATCATAAGGCAGAGGCCAGAAATAAGGCACCCCACAAGTGCTATATCGCCGTCTTTGTCTGTTTTTCCACGAAGGCTGCTCATTTGGAAGTGGTCCAGGATCTCACGACGGATTCTTTCATCGCAGCGCTGAGAAGATTCATCAGCCTTAGAGGCAGTCCGCGTACCATTTGGAGCGACAATGCTACAAACTTTGTCGGTGCAAAGAGAGAGCTTGCCGAGCTGAAAGAGCTCTTTTTGAGCGAGCAGCACACAGCATCGATATCTTCCGTCTGTTTAGCTGATGGGATCGATTGGAAGTTCATCCCTCCGCGTGCCCCGCACTTCGGTGGTTTATAGGAGGCTGCTGTGAAGTCAGCTAAATTTCACTTCTACAGAGTCGTCGGTGCATCCATCTTAGCCATCGATGAATTAAGAACTCTTGCATATGAGATTTCTGCCATCCTTAACTCCCGTCCGCTCTGTCCAATTTCAGAAAATGCAGAAAGCCTTGAGGTGCTAACACCGGCGCATTTCCTGAAGGGTTCCAGCTACACTGAGTTTCCTGAGCCTGGCATTACTCATCTCCGCGAAGACCGCCTCAGCAGATGGCAGCGGGTTACCCAGATGCAGCAACATTTCTGGAAAAGGTGGAGCAGCGAAAAGTGGCGCGTCGAAACGTCTAACATAAAGGTTGGACGCATAGTTTTGCTTAAGGAGGACAACGTTCCACCCTTGAGATGGCAGCTTGGATGCATCCAGGAAGTCATACCCGGCGGTGACGGAGTCATCAGAGTAGCTATGGTCCGCACAGCTACGGGTCTGATCAAGAGAGCCGTCGCCAAGCTAGCCGTTCTGCCCATCGATTCCGAGATAGTTGGAACCTTACCCCTTCCAACGGGGTGAGTATGTTCGGAGCAGATCGCCAGCGCCTAGTCATGCGCGCATAGGTGTACGACGGCACCTGCAGCGCTCTCTGCTTATCTTTCGCCTTATTTCTTATACCACTAAAGCTGTCGTTTATCTATTCAGCAACTACTTTGTAAGCCTGCATATGTCTATATGAAGATCTTGGAGCCAAGCTTTTTACACATTCACAGTCCGTCTGCCGCTCCGAATAAACGCTATACATTTTAATATAACCTATTCGTGCGTTATTAATTATAATTATAAGGGTGGCATATTTGTTGTCTTATAGGAAGAATCGAAAAATGAATGTCGTTTTCAGTCAAACATATTCGCTAGTAAATTAAAATATAACATTATCGTAAAATTTCCGTTATTATTTTTATACCCGTTACTCGTAGAGTAAAAGGGTATACTAGATTCGTCGGAAAGTATGTAACAGGCAGAAGGAAGCGGTTCCGACCCCACAAAGTATATATATTCTTGATCAGGATCACTAGCCGAGTCGATCTAGCCATGTCCGTCTGGCCGTCTGTCCGTCTGTCTGTCCGTCCGGATGAACGCTGAGATCTCGGAAACTATGGGAGCTAGGCTATTGAGATTTGGCGTGCAGATTCCTGAGTTTGTTTCAGCAGAGTGCCACGCCCACTCTAACGCCCACAAACCGCCCAAAACTGTGGCTCCTACAGTTTTCATGCTAGAATAAAAATTTTAACTGAAATGTATTGTTCTTATCAATACCTATCGATTGACCCAAAAGAAAATTTGCCACGCGCACTCTAACGCCCATAACGCTTAAATCTGTATACCGCCGGTAGGTGGCGCATTTTAATCTCGCTTTGCTGCTTACATATCTCTATTTAGCTGAGTGACGGGTATCTGATAGTCGAGGTACTCGACTATAGCGTTCTTCCTTGTTTAGTTTTCTAAACTAAGTCCTTAAACATTGAGTATTTATTGCTCCCTTAGAAGAACTGCAGCTTGCCGAAATTGGCTTCCTTTCTTGTTTTGAATTAAAGTCATGATTTACTTCACTAAGTAGACTTTCAAACTTCAATAATATTTTTTGTACAGTGCTTGAAGTAAGCGTATACAAAAAATATAGAAGTTTTGAGATGAGTCTTGACATGTTTTAAAATCGAACCCTTTTTTAGTTAGACGGACTATTCATTTGTCAGAGAAGATGAGAGGTGTTATATTCGAAAAATAAAGAACATAAATGTAGGAAATGGAATGCGATCATATTGTAAAGAGAATCCAAATCAATGAATAAAGAATATTAGTAATAGGGGTCAGTGACAATGTCGGAAAAAATTTGTTTGAATAAAAGAAAAATATGGCCCAAATTCATGTTTCTTAACATTTTCAAAAAAATCATAAGAAATATAAGCAAAAGGATTTTTGAAAAATTGTTTTTGCAGTTACTATTTTTTTTGTTTGAAGAAACTTTTTCCATCAAAAAATTTAAGTTTTCAAGTCGAGGAAAAACGTTTAAAAAATAGATTTAGAAGTAGAAAGTAGATTTACACAAATTTGTCCTTTTCAATAAATTCTAAATGGGTTAAGAAATGTATTGTATCACTCAAACGGCATTTAAATTACCTTTCCATTGATGCCAAAAGTTTACAAGAAGTAAGTTCAAATTATGAGTATATTAAACTTTTGTTTTGACAAAATATTTATGCCGACCAGTGTAAATTAAAGTGTACAAAATGGCCTGATTTCGCATCAGAAAAAGTATGCGTACAAAATCAAAAATTGTAAGAAAACTCCATATTTTTGGCATAAGAACTTGAATTCAATATGAGGTCGGATACCCCTTTCGTTTTAGGACTTCAGCCAACCGATTTGGCATTGACTGGACCAATTTTGTTGTGTTCTCCAACGATATTTTATTCCATTCCTGGACCATCACTTGTTTTAGCATTTCCTTTGATGAAATGGTGTGCTGGTGGATCCTGCGCTCAAGGAGGTCCCACAAATGCTCAACTTGATTGAGATCTGGGGACTGCGTTGGCGAATTGAACTGATTCTTCACATTATAAAGCAATTAAAGTTTTGTATCCGTGGCACAATCCTTCGGGTCGTTGTCCTGTTGGAACCAAAAGTCATCCTCCAGTCCCAGTTTCGTGGCGCTTTGATGTATATTTTCCCCAAGGATGTTGATATACCTCTTGTGATCCATTGTAGATTCAATAAAAACAAGATTTCCAACTACACTGGCCGCCATACACCCCCAAACCATAACGCCACCACCACCGTGCCTAACGGTTGGGGCAAGGTTTTGGTTTCGCCACACAAGCTTACGGCCCTTTAGTCCAAATATGCAAAACTTGCTTTCGGCACTAAAAATCACTTTTTTCCAGAACTCCTGGGGCCTATTATTTAATTTTCTGGAGAATTCCATTGGTTTTATTTGTCGACTTGTGATATGAGTGGTTTCTTCCGGGCAGTACGGCTGTTATAGTCTTCCTTCTTCAAAATTTTGCATACAGTGTCGTTATGAAGATCCTTACTATACTTGTCTTTAATGCATTACATTTCGGGAGGATGTTGTTCTTGGATTTATTTGAAGTGTCTTCAAAACGCTACTCTACCAGAGCGGGGTTTTGACTCACAGGAACCCGATAAATTAAAATTTTGAAGTAAGAGGAGTGTGTTCTGCCAATTTCATCACAAAGTTTTATTATGACTTTCCTCAAATCATGGCTAATTTCTTTTGTTTTCTTCCCCATCATAAAAAACGTCTGGTTACAAAATGAATTTGCCAGAAATGATTAGAAACAAGTAAACGAACTTTGATTTACAGTTATCAATGCCAAAACCGCACCGTTCCTTTTGCATTCCTTTTTTTTATATATTTTATATATTATATCTTTTCTGATGCGAAATCGGGCCATTTTGTACATTTTAATTTATATAAGGAAAAGTATAAGTGTTAGAAACTTAAGAGTTTCATCAAACGAAAGGTGAATAAGGGTATTATCTGTAAAAATTAAAATTATGTTAAAACGTGTTTGCTGTGTTTGTGAGAAAGATCGCACAAACAAAATATCTGAAGATTGCTATCTTAGAGCAACATAACCGATTATGTTGTAGAAAGATGTATCCCGTGATTGTAAAATTAATTCAGAAATCAAAAGAACCCCAACAGTTGTTTACGACCTGTCTAAAACCTGCTTAAAAGCTGTTTTAATAAACAATTTCGATTCATGCTGACACACCCAGAAGAAAAAGAACGAAAAAAATCAAGAACATTTTTCATGAAATGCGAACAATCCGTTCTCCATTCTTAGTTTTCACATTTCGAACGTTTGTTCACGAAAATCGAACGGTGTTGGTAACAATTTCTACCGACGAACAACTTGGTTCCAAATTGCGAGAAATGTTCTCAGATATCGAACGCGGTTCATGAAAAAGCTGCGATAGACGCGTTAAAGTCTATCAAAATCGATAATATCAACACCGTTCATAAAAACATGTATGTAGGTCTAGTGTCCCGATTTTCCGCACTCGAAAAATTCGCTCGATGGTCCAGCTGCTAGAGCCTCCGCCTTCGACACATGGTAGCACAGGTTCGAGTCCGCGAGAAGACGGTTGTAAATTGTAAGTTTTATTAAAATATTATTTCTAATGTTTACCTGAATGCACTTATATTAATAATAAATTCTTTGTCTTCAGCAAAATAACCAAAATACATTGAATTCTAGCAATAACAAAACATGGGGTGGGAAATTAAATAAATCTCTACCAGGCGTTCAGAAAGTCTAGCATGTACACAAAACTCGTTTTTTTTATATTTTTATGTTCACAAGTTAACCCCGAAATGTTCTTAAACTGACACCATTCGTTCGGAACCCAACCCTAAAGTTTCGGTCACTTTTTACGAACGACCGTTCATGAACTGTCAACAAACGGGCTTACGCACTTTTTGACAACGTTTGGTCTTGATTTTTGAACGTTTCGAACGGATTTTTTTCTGGGTGCAGATATTGAGAATTTTATTATTATTATATTGTAAAAATAAAACATTTCCTTTATATACCCGCTACTTGTAGAGTAAAAGGGTATACTAGATTCGTCGGAAAGTATGTAACACGGAGAAGGAAGCGTTTCCGACCACATAAAGTACATATATTCTTGATCAGGATCACTAGCCGAGTCGATCTAGCCATGCCCGTCTGTCCGTCTGTACGTCTGTCCGTCCATCCAGATGAACGCTGAGATTTCGGAAACTGTAACAGCTAGGCTATTCAGATTTGGCATGCAGATTCCTGAGCTTCTTGTGCAGCGCAAGTTTGCTTCAGCAGCGTTCCACGCCCAATCTAACGCCCACAAGCCGCCCAAAACTATGGCTCCTACAGTTTTTATGCTAGAAAGAAAATTTAAACTGAAATGTATTGTCCTCATCAATACCTATCCGCCCACATGACCATATATTGCGATCGCGAGTGGGTGGCGCATTTCAATCTCGCTTTACTGCTTGCATATCTCCATTTCCCTTTGGTCCCATTAGCTGAGTAACGGGTATCTGATAGTCGTGGTACTCGACTATAGCGTTCTCCCTTGCTTTTGTTAAAATAGTGGCAAATAAAAACAAGGATGAATGCTAGAGTCGAGTACTTCGACTATCAGGTACCCGGTACTCCGCTAAGGGGACCAAAGGGAGATGTTGAAATGCAAGCAGCCAACCGAGATTGTAATGCGCCTCCTACCCGCGATCTCAATATATGGTAATGTGGGCGGCAGACAGATTTAAGCGTTATGGGCGTTAGAATAGGGCTTGGCGAACTTTTTTTTGGGGTCAATCGATAGTTATTGACGAGACTAACACATTTCAGTTAAAATTGTTTTTCTATCATGAAAATTGAGGGCACCACAGGTTTGGGCGGCTTGTGGGCGTTAGAGTGGGCGTGGCACACTTATTTCTTGCGCTGACCAGGAATCTTTAGAATCTGTAGGCCTTATCCCAGTATTGCAGCTCAGACGAACATACTGACAGACGGACATCGCTAGATCGAATCGGCTAGTGATCCTGATCAAGAATACATATTCTTTATAGAGTCGGAAACGCTTTCTTCTACTTGTTACATGCTTTCCGACGAGTCGAGTTTACCCATTAACTCTACGAGTAACGGGTATAATAACCAAAAACTACACCCAGAAAAAAATCCGTTCGAAACGTTCAAAAATCAAGACCAAACGTTGTCAAAAAGTGCGTGAGCCCGTTTGTTGACAGTTCATGAACGGTCGTTCGTAAAATGTGACCGAAACTTTAGGTCGGGTTCCGAACGAATGGTGTCAGTTTAAGAACATTTCGGGCTTAACCTGAGAACATAAAAATCTAAAAAAAAACGAGGTTTGTGTACACGCTAGACTTTCTGGACGCCTGGTAGAGATTTATTAAATTTCCCACCTTATATTTTGTTATTGCTAGAATTCAATGTATTTTGGTTATTTTGCTGAAGACAAAGAATTTATTATTAATAGAAGTACATATAAACATTAGAAATAATATTTTAATAAAACTATCAATTCACAACCGTCTTCTTGCGGACTCGAACCTGTGCTTCCATGAGTCGGAGGCGGACGCTCTAGCAGCTGGACCACCGAGCGATTTTTTCGAGCGCGGAAAATCGGGACACTAGACCTACATACATGTTTTTATGAACGATGTTGATAATTTATCGATTTCGATAGACTTTACCGCGTTTATCGCAGCTTTTTCATGAACGGCGTTCGATATCTGAGAACATTTTTCGCAATTTGGAACCAAGTTGTTCGTCGGTAGAAATTGTTACCAACACCGTTCGATTTTCGTGAACAAACGTTCGAAATGTGAGAACTAAAAATGGAGAACGGATTGTTCGCATTTCATGAAAAATGTTCTTGATTTTTTTCGTTCTTTTTTTTCTGGGTGTACAAAGGGCTTAAAGGACAAGATGAAAATAACCAAAGCGTAACCTGAGGCATGCCGAGAAGCCATCGCTGTAAAGTTCACCCGAATACCCAAGTGCTCTTGTCTTTCTTCATTCCACCCATGTTCTTAGCTATACTTATTACTCGTAGAGCAAAAATGTAAAAAAAAAAATGTTTGAAAAAAATGCAATCGCGGTGTCAAAACACGTTTAAAGAGCGTCACACGTGAAGAACTATGGATCTACGCTTACGAGCCCGAAAAAAACAGCAATCGGAGACGATCCAAATTCAACGGAAGTTGTTCTGGAAGATGCACTTCGATGGGAATGGTCGCCTGCTTCTTCGGTAGAACTGGTCATATGGCGACAAAAAGGTTTGTTCTTGTTGGATCCCGCATAATTTGACAAACGCTCAAAAGAGGATTGTGTGAATTGGTGCAAGGAAATTTTGAAAAAAATGCATTCGCGGTGATAAATTCAGCAATCGATCGGTGCGTCCTCGGAGATGAGCCAAATCCAAACAAAAGTTGTTTGTGAAAGAAGCACTTCGAAGCCAGTGGTCGTCTGATTCTTCGGTAAAACTGGTAATATGGCTACTGTTTCGCTTGACCAACGCCGGACGGTCAAGTCTGGGTGGCACTACAATTTGTTTACCTGAAGCCTTCGCAAAAATTCGTACAACGAGCAAGAGAAGACGGATCATTAAGCACCGTGATAATCCGAGCTCTCCCACATCACACCACAAAATCATGTTTTGCAAGTGTCTTAAGCGAAGTAAAAAAAGTACTTCGACAATTGGTTTGAGCGCAAGCAAAAGTTAATACATCTTGCTGAAAAATACTTTGAAAAACCATAAAAGCATTTTTGATGATATATATTTTTACATTTTTGTATATATATAGAAAAAAAAACACGTTCATGTTAAAGTTAAGCTTATGAGCCAAGTCACAAGCTATTGTTATGACCTGACGGTCATATTAAATACTAAAAGTATTACTTGAATGGCGGTAACTTCAGAGTTCAAACTTAGGTTAATCCAAACAAGAAAGGTAGTTAACTTCGGCAAGCCGAAGTTTGTATACCCTTGCAGTTATAATTATTAAATTTAAAAATACAAAAAAAATTTTATTCCCAATAGTATAAGAAGCTATAATTTGTTTCATATTATTTTTCCACCAAGTTTACGATCGTTCCTATGGCAGCTGTATGAAATAGTCGTCCGATTTTGATAAAATTAAGTTCGAAATTCAGAACTAATTAAAAAGTGTTATGTCCAAGCGTAGTCGGTTATATGTTAAAAAGCGCAGAAGCTATAATTTGTTTCATATTATTTTCCCACCAATTTTCCGATCTTTCCTATGGCAGGAATATGATATAGTCGTTTGATTTTGATAAAATAAAATTCAAAATTTAGAACTAATTAAAAAATGTTATTTCCAAGCGTAGGAGGTTATATATATAAAAACACCAAAGCTATATTTATACCCGTTACTCGTAGAGTAAAAGGGTATACTAGATTCGTCGAAAAGTATGTAACAGGCAGAAGGAAGCGTTTCCGATCCCATAAAGTATATATATTCTTGATCAGGATCACTAGCCGAGTCGATCTAGCCATGTCCGTCTGTCCGTCTGTCTGTCCGTCCGGATGAACGCTGAGATCTCGGAAACTATGGGAGCTAGGCTATTGAGATTTGGCGTGCAGATTCCTGAGCTTCTTGGCAGCGCAAGCTTAGTGCGGTGCCACGCCCACTCTAGCGCCCACAAACCGCCCAAAACTGTGGCTCCTACAGTTTTGATGCTAGAATAAAAATTTTAACTGAAATGTATTGTTCTCATCAATACCTATCGATTGACCACGCCCACTTAAACGCCCACAAACCGCGAAAACCTGTGACGCCCACAATTTTAATGCTAGATAAAAAATTTTAACTGGAATGTATTGGTCTCGTCAATACCTATCGATTGATTTGAATTTGCCACGCCCACTATAACGCCCAACTGCGTTGCAATTTCTGACTGACCCTCTGCAAGGGTATAAAAACAGCGATCTCCTCGAACATCGTCCCGCCTTGCAAGATCCATGATCTTTCAACTAGTCCTCTGGAAACGAAGAAATTTGTGTGTATTGGGCGTCGCAGCACGGTTTTTGATGTTTTGAGATCCACAACTCGAACGAGCCCTTCCTTTCCAGGGATCCAATGTTGTGGTTGTGTGTTATCTTCATGGATGACAACCAGTTGGCCTGTTTTGATGTTCGCTTGAGGAGCATTCCATTTTGCTCGACGCTGTAGGGTTTATATGTAATTCCGCTGATACATGGAAACGAAGAAATTTGTGTGTATTGGGCGTCGCAGCACGGTTTTTGATGTTTTGAGATCCACAACTCGAACGAGCCCGTCCTTTCCAGGGATCCAATGTTGTGGTTGTGTGTTATCCTCATGGATGACAACCAGTTGGCCTGTTTTGATGTTCGCTTGAGGGGAGTATTCCATTTTGCTCGACGCTGTAGGGTTTATATGTAATTCCGCTGATACATACTCCAGAACTGCTGCTTGGGGAACGTTACCATTTGCCAACTATTCAAATAGCTTAGCTGGTTAGTAGACTGTGGGTTGAAGATGCTTTTGTCTGAAATAGCCAAATTTGATGTAACAACCAGAAAATGGGCTGGCGGGATAAACTTCTGGAAATTTTGCATCCAGCTCCACGTACGTGAGATTGGCTTCCGATGTTTTTCAGCAAGTGTTTTGGCTGACTTAACCTCCCAGAGCCCCCAAAATGTGAGGTTCAAGGCGGAATGACGTAAAATGAAAATCTTTTACCCGCATTGAAGAAATGAAGATCATCGGTGACCTTTGCACTATCATTATAGATGTAAATGCCACAATCCCTGGAACAATGCATTCTGATGGCCCTGTGAAAGTTCATTTAATCATCTCAATGTCGCGTGTGGCACCAACGAAGAACGAGACGCTACCGCAGCTCGACCTCTGCGTGGCTCATCTTTTGGCACGACTCTACATGCAGATAAAGTCCGCTTTTTTAGACAGTTGGTGCTGCATTGGGTTCGACAACATTCTGCTACTCTTTCTTCCTTTGTCGGCAACCGGATATCCGACATCCAAGAATTCACGTTCCAAAACGGTACATCGGAAATTCAACATACCAACTAATGTTGGATAGTTTTGGGCATTCAAGGTAAGCATGAAATGTTTTTCATATTTTTTATCGCTCAGTAACTCCCAAAGGCTAATTTTTTTGACAAAAAATGTTATAAATCAAAACTTGAGAAATCTCAAGGGCAAAATATGTTAAAATTAAAAAAAAAAGTTTGACCCAATTTTAAAACAATAGACAAGGTGTTTAAAAAAAACAAAAAGAAAGCTTTTCGCAATAACTAAAGGCAGCGTGATTACCTTTTCAGCGACATGAAGTAGCTTCAGTTGTTTAGAAACAATAAGCCTTTAAAGCCTAGCCACTTTTTTGTTTTTTCCCGCTAAATTAGCGGGGTTTTCCAAAAGTCATAGAACAAAAGTGTTCTATATCGAGCTCTTAATACACATATACAGTCGTCATAAGATTCTCAGGACCCAAAAACCAAAATGAGTTTCATACAAACCCAAAAACAAAAATTTTCATTTTGGAAAGTCCCCCAAAATCTTATTTTTGGAATATCTTTTGAACGAAGCATTGAAATTTTACAGAAGAGGTGTTGTCGGGTCACGCAGCCGCAGCAGCTAATTAACTTAATTCGATCTCTTATATTAATTGCATCGCGAAAGCTCTATCTCTAGCTCTCTTTCGTTTTTTGTGTACTTGCATTCTTCGGCCCAGCATTCGGCTGGCTGTCCCTTTGTAAAAGTAGTACGAATTCTGATCTCGACATTAAATGCATTCTCGTCTCGCCTGCTGTACTCTCTCTCGTTAATAAATTGTTAACAAGGCTAAAGCAACCTGAAATTCGTCTTTTAATTTAGCAATAACTAATAAAAAAGCTTATTAGTTCAACATTGGTGACCCCGACGTGATTTGTGCATAAAGAATACTAAGTGCAAATCATAAAAGTCTATTTATTGACTTTTTCGTTCTTGCGGCTGCGGTGCATTGGCGGAGCAACAGTCATAAGGCCTTAAATGCAGTGAGCGCTATAAATAAAAAGTAGTTGGTGATTGCGGAAATTTACATATAAGGCGCAAAATCAGCTTTACATAGAAGCGGCATTTCGTCTGCTGTTGTTGTTGTAGCCATGCCTACGGGAACTTTTGGAGATGTTACCGCTGATGCAAACAGGGCAATATTTTGAAAGCGCAAGGCAACGGCTTTATTTAATAGAGTGGAGCGTTTAGTGGATTCCCTATCAAGTTCGGCGTTTACTTCATGCGACGAATCCGGTCTTCATATACGGTTGGAGTTGATCGATGAGCTTCAAGAGTCATTTAAAAAGGTGCTCGGTGAGCTCGAAGAATTGGATTAAGAGGAAATTGAAAGTGATTTAAGTGAGAAATTTGATGACATTCTCGTAATTCTAAAGTCATCGGTTTGATCCGAAATTTTAAAGCGCGCCTCACAGCTTCTTTTGCACTCAACCTTTGCTGACGGCATCACTTCGGGAGTTTTCGGCCCCCAGCTGCGTCAGCCTCGACATAGGGCAGCATTGCTGCTCATACTGGACCTTCCAAAATTCGCTGGAGGTTATGCAAATTGGACTGACTTTTATTCTATGTTTACCTTGATCATAGATAGTCATCCGGACCTCACCAACGTAGAAAAGCTGCAGCATCTACGATCATGCCTGAGGGACGCAGGAAATTTCGGATGGCAACTACGCAATTGCTTTAGATTTGCTGCAAAATAGATCTGATAATCGACGTTTTGTTTTTCAGGCACACATTACTGAGATCCTGGGACTTAAGGCGGTGCAGAGTGGTTCCGTCTCGACACTTCGGGAGCTGTCCGATAAATTCAACGCTCATATTCGTGCTCTCAAAAGACTGCGCACGACGGAACAAATCGCAGGATGCATCATCGTCCAAGGTCGTGTTCCAAAAGTTGGATCCGGCAAGTCAGGCAAAGTGGAAAGAGCGTTTAGAGGACCCTGCCTTCGTCAATTTAATTCCTACGGGGCATCATTTCTGGAGCAGCGATGCAGGACGTTGGAGACTATGGATTTCGCCATGGCAAGCTATGCGCCGGGCAATCAGGTGGGAAGTAACAGAATACCCAATGCGCGTAGATCAGCATTTGTTGCCTCGAGTTCTAACCCTTGGATTTATATATTCTGTAATGATACGGGGCATTCCATTTCTTACTGTCAAAACTTTAAAATCCTGTCTCCTGCGAATAGGCTTTAAGAAGCGAAACGGCTCGGTCTTTGCATAAATTGTCTTAAGGTTGGTCATCAAGTTCGGCAATGCAACTCCAGTAGTTGTCGTGCATGCGGATCTAAGCACCACACCCTGCTTCACCTGGGAAACTCACCTTCTTTTTTTTTACAAGAAGGAGCACAGCTTCAAGAAGCTTTTCCCTCTGCCTCACCCTCTGCACTGCCTTCCACTTCGACTACTCTTATTGCACAGGAGTTTAGTAATGATATTGTGCTCTTAGCAACGGCTAGCATTTTAGTAAAAAACCGTTCTGGTGTTTTCGTTCCAACTGCATCTAATAACGTCCCGATTCGCAAATCAGCTTCAAGTAAAGAAAATAAAATCTTCAGCATCTGTAACTGGAATAGGAGATTCCAGTTTTGTGACGGACGGTCACTCGGTCAATATTACGATTCAGTCCCGAACCTCCGAATATTCAGCCAACATTACCGCGGTGGTTGCTCCGAACATAACAGAGCGACAGCCTAGCTTCACCTTCGACATTGGCAACTGGAACATACCCAAAAATATACAGTTAGTTAGCTCCCCAGCGGGTGGATCTTTTAATCGGAGTCAGCCTTTTTTTCGAGATGTTGTGCGTTGGCCAAATCAAGCTCCCACCTGGATTACCCCTAATTCAAAAGACGCGTCTGGGTTGGGTTGTTTCTGGAGGTTATGGCCTTTCCAATGGCTTGGCTTTAATGTCGTCTCAAGATGTACTTCTCGTTAGTAGAGAGAATAGTTTCGATCGGTTAGATGATCTTCTTCGACGATTTTGGGAAGTGGAAAGCTGCGCCGAGCCAATTATACGCGCTACTAAGGAAGAATTGGACTGTGAAGCACATTTCGTAAGACACGTCGTTCGTTTGCCAGCTGGTGATTATTCTGTTCGGCTGACTGCCAAGTTCAATCTAGATCTTTTGGGAGAGTCCTACCAGCAAGCTTATCGAAGATTCTTGTCCCTAGAGAGAAAGTTGAATCGTCAGCCAGTCTTGAAGGCTCAATATGCAGCATTCATAAAGGAATACCTCGATCTAGGACATATGTCATCAGTTTCTGCCGCTGACATCGGATTGTGCCGATACTTCTTGCCTCATTATTGCGTCATAAAGGAAGATAGCTCCACTACAAAGCTTCGCGTAGTTTTTGATGGATCGGCGGCCAGTTCCTCAGGCTGTTCTCTCAACGATTTTCTTATGGCAGGCCCTGTTATTCAGCCTAAGCTGTTCCAGTAGCAATCACAGGAGACATTTGCAAAATGTACCGTTGTGTTAGGGTTCAGCCTGAGGACAGCCATTTGCAATGCATTTTGTGGAGGGACTCCCCCCAGGACCAATTGCGGGTGTTTAAGCTAGACACCGTTACTTATGGCGCGAATCCAGCATCATTTCTGGCTGTGCGAGCTATGCATCAGTTGGCAGCAGACGAGCATACAGTGTTTCCGCTTGGGGCTGAGGTCATTCGTCGCGATTTTTATGTGGATGATTTGATATCTGGAGCCAAGTCCAAGGAAAAGGCAGTCATCATTATGGATCAGGCATCAAAACTTCTAGCCAAGGGAAAATTTAAGCTTAGAAAGTGGTGCTCAAATGTGTCGGCTGTTTTGGATGGAGTTGCAGACAAGGATAAGGAGTCCTATTTGAAGTTTGATGATGGCACTGATTTTGCAAAAACCTTGGGTCTCGCTTGGGATCCAGTTTCTGACCAACTATTGTTTTCCATTTCGGTCTTACAGTCAACATCAAGCCCCTGCAGGCGATCTGTCCTGTCTAGAATAGAGCGATTTTACGATCCTCTCGGGTTGGTTGGACCTGTGATCACAAAATCTAAAATTTTCCTTCAACAACTGTGCAAGGAGAAGTCATCCTGGGATAAAAGCCTTCCTGAGTCACAGAATACGGAATGGAGTGCTATATGTACGAGTTTTGACCAGATTAAGCATGCGTCATTTCCTCGGCTGGTTCGTTCTCCAAACTCTGAGAGTGAAATTCATGGATTTTGTGATACCAGCATAGAAGCATATGGTGCCTGTGTCTACGTCCTTTGCAACGGCCGATCTCAATTACTTTGCTCAAAGTCAAGGGTAGCCCCCTTGAAAACACTCACTGTGCCCAAGTTGGAACTGTGTGGGGCTGAACTCCTCTCTAGGCTCATCGCAGAAGTGGTTGGGACGAGTGCATTTGAGGGAAAGGTTTACTGCTGGAGCGACTCTGCTGTTGCGCTTTCATGGATCCGAGACGAGCTGTCCAGATTCAATATTTTTGTAGCGAACCGAGTAGCTGCCATTCAAGAGCTAACTGAGTCAGTGGAGTGGCGATATGTTCCAACTTCTTTAAATCCAGCTGACATTCTCTCCCGAGGTGCCTTTCCTGCTGAGCTCAACGAGTCTCCTCTCTGGGCTCATGGACCAAAATTCCTCTGTGGCCCCAAAGCTGACTGGCCGACCCCAATCACTGCTGAAAAGCCAACGCTACATGGCCTCAAACGATTTATATGCACTAGAAGAAGGCCGCGGCAGATTTGGTCTGATAATGCAACCAACTTTGTTGGCGCTCGCAATGAGCTGCTCGAACTAAGGCGCCTATTCCTCAGCAGTGATCACCAGAGAGCTACGTTGGATTTTTTCCTAGCGGAGGCTATTGATTGGTGTTTCATTCCTCCTAGGTCGCCACACTTTGGTGGTCTTTGGGAAGCGGCTGCGAAGATCGCTAAGCATCATTTCTACCGCGCTGTTGGCACTGCTGTTTTGGCCTTTGTGGAGTTGCGGACCCTGGTGTGTCACATTTCGGCGGTTGTTAATTCTCGACCATTAGTCTCGGTTTCAGAAAACCCAACTGATCTGGATGTATTAACCCCAGCACATTTTATGAATGGTGGTCCGCCTTCCTCTTTCGTCGAGCCGGACGTGACCAGTGTTAACTTCAATCGCTTGGATGGATGGCAACGCGTGGCTTACTTGCAGCAGATCTTTTGGTCCCGATGGAAGGAAGAATACCTGACATTACTGCAGCAGCGCTCCAAGTGGCGCACCCCAAAACCTGGCCTGGCTGTCGATGACTTAGTTCTGATCAAGGACAAAAACTTGCCTCCCATGAAGTGGCCCCTCGCCAGAGATATCGAGCTTCTGTTCGGTGGAGATGGGGTTGCTCGAGTTGCCGTTCTGAAGACAGCATCAGGAGTGACAAAGCGAGCAGTAAACAAGCTGTGTCTGCTTCCCCTTAAGGATGATGTTGAAACCCAGGCTTCCAACGGGGGGAGTATGTCGGGTCACGCAGCCGCAGCAGCTAATTAACTTAATTCGATCTCTTATATTAATTGCATGGCGAAAGCTCTAGCTCTAGCTCTCTCGTTTTTTATGTACTTGCATTCTTGGGCCCAGCATTCGGCTGGCTGTCTCTTTGTAAAAGTAGTACGAATTCTGATCTCGAAATTAAATGCATTCTCGTCTCGCCTGCTGTACTCTCTCTCGTTAATAAATTGTTAACAAGCCTAAAGCAACCTGCAATTCGTATTATAATTTAGCAATAACTTATAAAAAAGCTTATTAGTTCAACAGGTGTCATTCGAAACGTATTCTCTGAGGGAATAAAAATTGGCTAATAACTGGAGGCAGTAAGCCACAAATGGCCCAACATCACCCATTTTTTAAATTTTCAATTTTACACTTTCACCGCTTTTTCTCGCAAACCAATTTCAATTTTTGGTAAACAAACTTTTTAGTTTTTGCAATACCTTTTGATATGTATGCAGATTTTCATTTCTGCGGCTACATAAAATCAAACAAAAACAACTCTTAACGACGTAAAAATCAAGTGACGATCGCACCTTTAGCAAACAACCAAAAGTTGTGAGATCACCTTTTGTGACGAAAATGTTTAATATGATCTCCTCAATAAATATAATTTCTTAATTTTTTACATTCGTCACATTATATATATATTATTATTATATTGTACACATTATTTAGTAGATCGTACAATATATTTTCGTCACATAAGAACTTTTGTTTGCTGAAGATGCGATCGTCACTAGATTTTTACCTCGTTAAGAGGTGTTTATGTTTAACATAAGAAGTTTTTGTTTTAACCTCATCATCACACAGCTTAATTTTTCACAATTTTTATACCCGTTACTCGTAGAGTAAAAGGGTATACTAGATTCGTCGGAAAGTATGTAACAGGCAGATTTTTCTTTTTTTTTTTAGTATAACAAATTTATTTATTTAACGTTGATCAGTCAACTTAATGGCTATAAAACGTTGTGTACGAAGAGGAATAATTAACATGGAAACATAACAGAAAAGGTGATTAACAATATTTACAACAATTGAACAATTTCATTGCTTTAGGACTCGAGAGACCTGACGTCCTCTTGTCCAGTCTTAGTCTTCTTCTCATTGTGATTCAATTTGCCAGGGATGCTGCTAGATGGTTGGTGTGGGCTAGTAGACGGTCGTTGTAACGGCTTAAGTGCATGTTAATCTGCTCTAGCACCGTGGGGATGTGAAGGTCGCAAGCTAGGACATCGTTCCTTACGTACCAAGGCGCATCCGCAATCGTACGTAGCGCCCGGTTTTGGACTCTTTGGACCCTCATGACATTTGAGTCTGAAGCGGTACCCCATATTTGTATGCAATACGTGAATGAAGGAACCACTATCGACCTGTACAGAAACATCTTGTTGCTAAGGCTGAGCTCACTTGTACCTTTAAGCATCCAATTTAGTTTTCGCAGTTTGGAGCGACATGTTGCTGTAATTTTAGTTATGTGCTGCCTCCACGTAAGACGTTTGTCCAAAATCAAGCCCAAGTACTGAGCCTGGGCTGATTGCGGTATGACGATGACCTGGAATTTCGCTCTGGGGAGAATTTTACTTCTAAGAGAGAAGTTGCAGTGCTGAGACTTATTTCCGTTTATAGAGATATTCCATCGATTCGTCCATTCGCCATACAAATCCAAAAAGTTTTGTGTGATTTGGGTTGCTTCAATTCGACACGTGGAGTTGGCAATAAAGGCTGTGTCATCAGGATATGTAGCCAAGAGGGTACCCAGTTCCCTAGGGTATGGCAGGTCAGCGGTATACAGAGTGTATAGAACCGGACCAAGAACGCTACCCTGAGGTACGCCAGCTCGAATGCATCTGATGGACGATCTTTCGCCTCTCACATCTACCATAAAATTTCGTTCTAAGGGATACGATTTTAGGAGAAGATATTGGGCAGTAGGCAGGAGAGTTTTCAACATAAACAGCAAGCCACCGTGCCAAACGCGGTCAAAAGCTTCTTTGACGTCAAGAAAGACTGCTGAGCTGTACTGCTTGTTCTCGAACGCTCCAAGGATGTGCTGCGTTACCCGATGTGCTTGCTCTGGCGTTCCATGGTGACTTCTAAAGCCGAACTGGTGGTCTGGAATAGCGTCCTGCACACTTCTTACTTCCATCATTCTACTAAGGAATATTCTTTCGAATATTTTAGAGAAGGTGGGCATTAGACTTGTTGGTCGGTAGGATGCAATTAGGTTTTCCGGTTTTCCTGGCTTGGGTATCATCGATATCACAGCACACTTCCACTGTGTGGGAAAATGGTGGATACGTAGCATGGAGTTGAAAAGAAGAACTAGAAAAAGTATACCCTTCCTAGGTAACGCCTTGGCAATTCTGCTGTCGATCCCGTCGAAACCGGGAGCCTTACTGCGTTGCAGCTTGCGAATTTGAAGGCAAACCTCTTCCGGACTCACATGTGGGATAGGTTCAATCGCCGAGGAGGGGGCATTTAGGAATGCTAGGGTATTATCCACGTCTTCAGGCCTAGCAAGATTGAATGGCTGAAAGCGCCCTTCCCACTCCTCAGCAAAGGCCATCGAAATTTCGCTGTCTGATCTACACCACGTGTTCTCGGCACGCTTTATTGGAACTCGGCGAGGGGGCTGTCGCTTAATATTCCTTGTTGCCCTCCAGAGATTGAAACCATACGGCTTTGTGGGATCAGCATTGCGGAGCATATCAGCAAAGTATTCACTCTTCGTTCTCAGCAAAAGTTTCTTAAGATCGTCCTCAGCACGACAATATTCTCTTTTGTCAGCAGGGTCTCGAGAACGCATAAATCTCCGGCGCAACGTCCTTTTAAGCCTCACCAAATCCAGGACCTCAGGTTTTAAAAGGGCATGAGGTGGATCAGATGGGCTGTTTCGTCTTTGGCCGCAGGTTGATGATTCGGCAGCGATGTGAATATTTCGCACAAACACTTCAGTTGCATCGTCAATGTCATCAGGAGTGTTCAGCTGCATGTTAAGGTTCACTAAGCCGTTAATCTGAAACTGTGGGATATTTGCATTTAGGGGCAGGACGAACGTCTTGCGGGAAAGCTTACAAGCGGAAACTCTGTAGTGTATTATTAGTGGGATGTGATCCGAACTTACTTCAACAATTTCAGAGATGCTTAGTAAATCAGAACGAATTCCTTTGTAAATGGCAAAGTCTATGGCTGATGGCATGCGTTGGCTGTACGGGTAATGTGTAGGCCCTCCGGTAGCAAGAACCTGCATATGAGATGCGAGTACAATATCCGCTAGAGGACTGCTCCGAATTGTAGAGTTACGTGATCCCCAGAGACGATGATGCGCATTCCAGTCCCCTGCTCACTAAGAAGCTCTTCGTAGTGGTTAGCTGTAAGAGGCGAATTTGGAGGACAATATATAGATGCAATGACGATTTCCCCTTGGTCAGTCCTGTCTTTGATCGCAACGCACTGAGCCGTTTGGTGTTCTATAGATAAAAATTGGTAGTATTTAAGGCACGATTTGATGATAATTGCGGATCCTCCGCGATGCCGATCAGCAGGATGGTTTGAAAGATGTACGTCATATCCCCTTAGCTGGTAGTATGATCTAGAGCAGAAATGAGTTTCGCTGACCAACATAACGTCGATATGATGCTGTTTTACAAAAAGCTCCATCTCGAGTGACTTGTTGGCCAAGCCGTCGGCGTTCCACACACCGATTTTGAGTCCAATTTGACTCATGGTTGGGCTGTAAAGGCAGAGTGGAGACCAGCGGCTGCTTGAGCAGATCCTGGCGCTAATTGTGGTAAAAGGTTGGTGATAAGGGACATCATTGACATCATCATCTGAAGCATTTTGTCAAACCGTGCAACAAGGTCAGACAGTTGTTCTTCAGATCGTAGATACATTTGTTCTTGTCGTTTCCATTGCTGATCGTTTTGGAATTGCTCGTGATTTCGTTGATGTTGTTGCTGGAAGGACTGCTGCTGCTGATGGCGGGTCTCTGGGTATTGTTGTTGGTCTGTCGTCTGTATGGTTTGTGTCCGTAACCGAGGGAGGTCATTTGGTTTATGTTGCTGGTTAGGTCTCCTATTGCTGGTTCCCAGTGGAGGGAATTGGTTCTGGTGCAGGTTCGCAGGCTGCTGCAACTTGGATCGGCCACCCTGTTGGTTTTGGTGACGAGAATGACCATTGGTGACATTTGCGTACGACAGAGCTCCCACGACATCCGATCGAACAGTAGTCCTTTTGGTAGAGGTTTTTTGGGGAAGACCGTTACCCTGCGATGAAAGATTTTTTCGGCGTCTTACTGTCTGCTGGTAGACAACACAGCCCTTGTAGTTTGCCGTGTGATTTTCACCACAATTAACACATTTAACACGATGAATATCACGTTCGCAGGCCTCTATGGCATGTTTCTGACCACATCTCACACAGTTATGATCCAGAAAGCAGTTGTTTTTTGTATGGTGGAAGCCCTGGCAACGATGGCATTGTACGACATCATCCTTTTTGTACGGTAATTCCACTTGAACACGCTGGCGACATAGGGTCTTAACTTCGTAGATTTCCTTGTTGGTTGGAGATGGCTCTAGTTCAACAAACACTAGGTTGACGAACTTTGATTTGTCGAAACGGCTTTTTGGTCTATTGATAAAGCGAACATTATGGTCAAGCAAGGTAAGGCTTTCTTTGATGTGTTCGTCCGGAGTGGAGTGATGAACACCTCGCGATAAGATCTGTCCTCTTTAAGCTGCCAGGAGTGGAACGGGACCTTTTCTGCAATCAAATATTTACTGATTGCTCTATACGCGTCTGAATCTGCAGAAAGGATCAAAACAGAATTGTTGGAATGACATTTTACGGAGTATTTAGACGGGTGTACGATTTTATCTATGGATCGAATAAGCCCGTTCAGATTCTCGCAGTTATTGATTACAATCGGCGGTGGCTTGTGATTGAGTGGGTGTTTGTTAGGAGCATTTTCGATACTGTTGTTGGATTGACTTCTGTTGCGTTCGACGTTGTTGTTGTTACCGGAGCTGCCGTCGCTTAAGCCTGTGCTGGTGCTGGCCTGATCAGGGTTGTTAACCAACTGGCTGACTGTTTGGTAAGCTTGTAGATATTCTTCGGTTGTGTCCATGTCCGAAAGCTCAGCAAATCGGTTGGCGGACTCAGTAGTTTTGGGACTAGTGGAATTTCTCTGCACTTTATTAGCAGAATTGGGAGACCTGGACTCTGGACGGCGTTTGTTGTTCCTTGGGGTCCAGCAGTCTTCATCGTCGCCGGCTATGGCTTCTAGCTCGGGTTCAATGTCATTAGATGGTAAAGGCTGGGCGTTGATAGAACTGGCTTTATAAATGCTGCTAAATTTTTGTAACGAGGAATTAAGAGCATTAGTCATAGTCTGTTGCGCCTTAACCACCTTTGCATGGATGTCGAGTTCGGATTCGGAGTCCGACATTGTAGGCATATTGGAAGCTGTGCACTGCTTTGTGCTGCTTTACCGACTTCCAGTAGACAAACCCACTTAGAGTAGGTTCCACGAAAGCAGTCGTAGCCTAGTGGGCAAGGTGTGCACCTTGCAGCCGGGAGGCACCGGGTTCAGTACGGGGAGCGGATGCCTGTAGTTTTGTTAAATTTTATTTTATTGAGTTTATGAATAATTTGAATTCGAATTTGAATTCGAAGTAGCGGTGATTTGCCAGATCAACAAATTGCAACTGTTGCCTTTAGGTCTCTGTTTCACTTGTTTTCGCGATTCACCAGAGCTAACGGAGAGTCTGAGCACTGACACTGCAGCTTTAGCTGCCGGGGTTACAAAAACAAATTGATTTGCCACGAAGGTGGACTTGTCCATAGAATCTTCACAAAGAATTTCGCAGCAATGCAAAAACGCGTCTGCACTCCACGAAAGCATGATCGAGACTCGTAACAGGCAGAAGGAAGCGTTTCCGACCACATAAAGTGTATATATTCTTGATCAGGATCACTAGCCGAGTCGATCTAGCCATGTCCGTCTGTCCGTCTGTCTGTCCGGATGAACGCTGAGATCTCGGACACCATGGGAGCTAGGCTATTGAGATTTCACGTGCAGATTCCTGAGCTTTTTACGCAGCGCAAGTTTGTTTCAGTAGAGTGCCACGCCCACTCTAACGCCCACAAGCCGCCCAAAACTGTGGCTCCTACAGTCATCAATACCTATCGATTGACCCAAAAAAAAGTTTGCCACGCCCACCCTAACGCCCATAAACCGCCCACAAACTTCAAAAAATCGTAAATTTGAACGTGGATATCTCGGAAATATCAAAGATAGAGAATTGGGATTTCAGATTTAGATTCCGTAGCCTTATACGCAGCGCAAGTTTGTTAGGCGAATATGCTACGCCCACTCTAACGCCCACAAACCGCGAAAACCTGTGACGCCCACAATTTTTTTTGCTAGATAAAAAATTTTAACTGAAATGTATTGGTCTCGACAATACCTATCGATTGGCCAAAAAAAAAATTTGCCACGCCCACTCTAACGCCCATAACGCTTAAATCTGTATACCGCCGGTAGGTGGCGCATTTGAATCTCGCTTTGCTACTTGCATATCTCCATTTTCCTTTGGTCCCTTTAGCTGAGTAACGGGTATCTGATAGTCGAGGTACTCGACTATAGCGTTCTTCCTTGTTTTTCTTATATTAGGCTGTTTAACATCGTCTAGAATTTTAAGGACTCTAAATAACGCTTTGGGACAAACTGACAAACAAAATAAAATTTTCATTCAGAGAAGTCCCCCAAAACCTTGTGTTGCGCACTACTTTTGAACGAGCATCAGATTCTGACAGTTGATTTGTCATTCGACTCGTATTTTAATTGAGAATACAAGTAGGTAAATAGCGGGGCTGTTTATCCCCACCGATCCCAACAGTTCACATTTTCATTTTACACCTTCATCGCTCTTTCTCCCAAATCAATTTATTTTTTCAAGTTTTGTTATGCAATCATTTTAGTATTTGCAATACCTTTCGAAATTTGCATTTCTTCGTGTATATATAGTAGTCGCCTTCGCACACCCTCCTGGTGCGCTTCGTCATTACTGTTGCTCACAGTAATAGTCTCCTTTGCACACTCTCATATTGCGCGTTCGTCACTACGTGGACTGCCGTTCACAGTGATTAGCTAACTTTGTAAAGTGTGGTCGCTGGGTTGCGGGGTTTGATCGATGCTTACGGTGGAGGGCGGTTGCGCTGAATTGAGGTGGCGGCGTAGCGATGTGGGTGCAGCACACTGCTGGGAGAAAACCGAAGGAAGAAAATGACTGCACACGCGCAACAACTTCGGTTTCAAAAAAGATTCGAGGGAGCGACTGCGGCTTTTTCGTTCTGGTAACAGAACTAACACTAACTTAAGTCTTAGTAAGCCATGCGGGAGAGTAAGAGAGCGGGAGAGTGGTGCACTGGGAGAGCGGTGCAATAGGATAGCGGTGCCATGGTCCAGACTCGATGTACACCGGTCCTGAACATTCCACCCCCTTGCAATCTCTACCGTTGCAATGAAGGGAGAGACCCGGAAAGTCATCTACGCCTTAAGCTTGTAATAGAAGTACGCATCCGCACGTTCGGCTCGATCTTGAGGACCACCTCCAGCTGAATCGCCTCGTCGACCTTCGACCGAATTTTTGCCGTGCAGATCCCTTTTATCTCCCACGTTGGTTGTCGGCAAGCGAAACGCGGAGGCCAAGGATGCATCGATGGAGCTCGTCGGGGTGCACGGGTAGAAGAGTGCGGCGGTGTCCCCACTTTCACAAGGCCGGTCAAGAGGACGTTGACGCGGTGACACTGGAGAAGTGCCGCAAGCGACAGAGATGGTGTCGAGGATGCTGAGAGCGGTGGAGGTGCGAGCGTCTCGCGAGATGGCTAATCTTGCTAGCGCAAATGCTGCTGGGATGCGGCTCGTTGCTGCGAAACGGAATTTTTCCAGGAAAAGTGTTCATGCAAATGAAGCATATGGTGGCTTTGGTTGCACGTTTTGCACCGGTGACTGCTACGGCAGTTCTCTGCAGAGGATGGATTCCACAGCAGACTTGGCATCGGTAGGATTGAATACCTCTAGTACGTTTGCTATTTAGTGCTTGAGATCTACATGGACGGGGAGCCATTCTCCTGGTCAGATTGTAGATAATAAAAATAAAATAAACAAATGGACATGATCAAGACTGGCGTGTATAATGGTTGCGGAATAGTAAACAGTAAACGATTTCTTTACTAGAATTTTCGGAAAGATCTCCTGGAAAAAGAGCCACTTTTGACAATGCCGCGTGCGGTACGAATGTCAACTACGCGAACGTTGCCATCGACTCCCGGAAAAACCTAACCTATTCTGCCTAGTCACTACTAATTTGAGGGCAGATTATAGTCCTGACGCGAAGATTTTACATGGAAAATTGCCACTTATACCGTTTGTGGAGCTCTTTAAGGTACTTAAGGTAAGCGATGGAAGGATACATCGCTTTTAAGTACTTCGGGTTCCACTAGAAACAGGAGAGGTCCGCCGACAAGAAAGTGCGTGGTGTCAGCGCTAGCAGATCGGTAGGATCCTCCGACATGGAAGATAGCTGTCTGGAGCTTAGACAAGCTTAGATCTTTGCTAGAAGGATCGAAAGCTCTTCAAACGCATACTTCCGGGAAGATGTAGACTTATAAAACAAAGTTTTGAAGCTCTTGACACCAGCTTCTTACAGGCCTCCCATAGGGGGTGCCCCAGGAGGACTAAATTGCCAGTTGAGCTGCTAATGACTATACGCATCGGTCATAGACTCTTTAACGGCTTGTAGAAGGTCTCGGGAAAGCAAGGTGACAGCGCCGACGAAGGTCTTCCCATTGTCGGACTGATTTTGGCGAGGACACCATTTTCTGGATACGAACCGAGCGAAGGCGGCAAGAAATTTTAGTCGGATGTAGGCTATAGATGGATGTCCTTCGTCAAAAACAGACAAAATCCAACACATACCCCTTTGTGATGAGATAAGCTCTTCCGGTGTAATTTTTTATATCAAAAGGCCCGGCGTAGTACATCCCTGTGCACGTGAATGGACGGGAAGACGACACTCTCTTTCGGCAACCTTCCCAACTTCTGGACTTGCAATCCTTTATTTTTGGATAATGCAGACCTTGCAGGAGTTAATCACTGCCTCTTCATTATCGGAACCCATAATCTGGACAGGGTGAGGTGTACCACTATTTGATTACTACCATGGTATGTTATGAGATGCGTAAACTTTACCAGTAGTCGAGAGAGTGCTCATTCGTACGGGAGGATTATAGGATGTCATTCGTTATACCGCAAGCTGACTAGCCCTTTTAGGTCTAGAAAGGGATTCAGGAAGAAAATAGAACTTGACCCGGGTACAGAAAAATACCTGAGGTGAGTACAAATGGTCATAAGCAGTTCGGCGGCGACAACGTCCTTGGCCTCTAGACGGACACCTGAAAGCGGCGATTGTTTTCGACATCGCTGGACAAATCGATGGACGTACGCGGGACCCGCTATGTTCTATCAAACTTGGAAAAGCGATCCAGAAAATCTTCTCTCGGCATAGACGCCACTTGGGATTTGACGGCACGCCTTTTGACCTTGGTCACCGGTAAGTCGGTTCCTTGACTAGGCCATTGACTGCGTGGCCGTTGCAGCCATGTAGGTCCGTGATAGCAAAGAGAGTTTTCGATCAGGTCCTAAAGGGGTACTCTTCGACTATTCAATTCATCTGGGCTATGTTCAGATTAAACGTGAGACCAATTGGCTACCACTGCGGACTGGGTGATCTTCGTCACCCTATTGACATGCCGGTTTGGCTAACCATGCCAACTCGATAGTGGAGTCGTCCCGGCAATGGAGTTTTAAGGTCAGCACTGGCATACTTGGAAGGATTGCTTCGACTATTTCGTAAAGCAGTGAGGCTCCGCTCGATGCAGCTCGTCGGGGTACACTGTTCGATAAGGGCGGGCGTGTCAAAGGTTTTCGGCACGGTCTCCACTAAGACCAAGACCGTCGGCAAGAGCATGTGTGCCGGTATCAAGGTTGCTGATCGCGACGGAGAGGCGAGCGCTCTGTGAGTTGGCGGATTTTGACGGCGCGAGCACTTTGGTGAAATGGTACGTCGCCTAACGCTGGGAGGCTCGGTCATACGGAGCACCGTATGGTGACTCCGGTTGCAAATCGGGCACCGGTCACCGCTATGTCAGCTCCCTTTGGAGTGCTCGTGGGCGAGACAATTCGCGCAGTACTTATTTATAAGAACTGCTCGCACCCGCTTCTCCGAGCTCAGCTTTCGAAACCTCTGAGACCTTTTCAGAGGGTGGATATCCCGGCAAACTCGGTATCGTTAGGACTGGTTACCTCTAGTACGTTTGTTCTCCAACGCTTGGACGCCGCGTTGGCGTGGGGCGATGTTTTTAATTGATCTGAAGGTGCATAATGTAAAAAGATAACAAATGGATATGTATTATACTGAACAGGCGCAGGCTTATGGACTATGGATAACAAAATATGGACTACTGGGTAGAAGATGTGGAGGGATCTCCCGGTAGGAGAACAACCTTGGTCACTGAACGCAGGACAAAGCCGCGTGCCGTTCTCCTGGAAAGACGGAATCGATTCTACCGAGTCGCACTTATTCGAAGGCAAACTGTTGTCCTCGATGACGACCATGTCGCCGACGCGGAGATTTTTCGTGGGAAATTGCAACTTGTTGCGCTTTTGGAGCACTTTAAGGAACTCATCCGTCCTTCGAGCTCGGAATTTCTGATGGAGAGCTTTTAAGTTCTGCCAGATTAGAATGGACTTGGACTCGCCCTTTACTTTGAGTTCACTATGGAGGACCGCCAACAAAAAAGTGTCCTGGTGTCAACGCTATGATATCGGTTGGATCCTCGGATATGGGAGATAGCGGTCTGGAGTTTAGACTAGCTTAGATCTTAGTAAGGAGGGCGGAAAGGTCTTCAAACGCATGTTTCCGAGACACCAGCTTCAAACAGGCCTCCCATATGGGTTGCCCCAGGAGGAGTAAATTGCCAGTTGAGCTGCTGATGACTATACGTATCAGTCACAGACTCTTTAACGGCTTGTAGAAAGTCTATGAAATGCAAGGTGGCGGCGCCGACGAAGGTCTTCCCATTGTCGGACTGAATTTTGGCGAGGACACCCTTTTCTGGATACGAACCTAGCGAAGTGGGCTATAAATATCTTTTTCGATGAACGCTGAGATCTCGGACACTATAAGAGCTAGGCTATTGGGACTTGGCATGCAGATCCCTGAGCATATCTCCGTTTCCCTTTGGTCCCTTAAGCTGAGTAACGGGTATGTGATAGGGAAAGACACTCGCTCTTTCGGAAAACTTCCAATCAGCTGAGCTTGCAATCTGTTTCTGTGGATAACGCAGACCTTGCAGGAGTTAATCACTGCCTTTACCAAGTTCTTTATTCTCGGAACCCAGTATCTGGACCGGGTGAGACGTACCACTAACTGGATACCACAGTGTAATGTAATGAGATGTGTGAATTGTATCAGAAGCCGCGAGAGTGAAAATTTGTACGGCGGCAACGTCCTGGGCCTCTAGACGGATCCCTAAAAGCGGTTATTGTTTTTGACATCGCTGGACAAGCCGATAGACATACGCGAGCACCCGCAATGCTCTATCAAACCTGAAACAGCGATCCAGGAAATCTTCTGTCGGCATATACGCCACGTGCAGCCAAGTGGGTCCATGCCACCAAAGCGGATTATCTACCAGCCAAATTAGCTGGATTGTGTTAGGA
Source organism: Drosophila suzukii (assembly GCF_043229965.1). Taxonomy (NCBI): domain Eukaryota; kingdom Metazoa; phylum Arthropoda; class Insecta; order Diptera; family Drosophilidae; genus Drosophila; species Drosophila suzukii. The sequence goes on from NC_092082.1 coordinate 57,692,922, forward strand.
TTGAAAGTGCGACCAATTGGCTGCCTCTGTCGACTCGGTGATCTTCTTCACCCTGGAGTCAACGAATGTTGTCAAATGACATGTTGGTTTGGCTAACCATGCCAGCACTATCGTGGAGTTGGTCCAGAAGTGGAGTTTCGACGTCAGCCGCGGCACACTAGCAAGAATGGCTTCGGCCATTTCGGACAACAGTAGAGCTCCACACAGCTCCAGCCTAGGAAGTGATACGCGTTTTGGCCGTGAGCAAGTGCATCATCGTCGTATGCCCCATCTGCTCGCGCAAATAGATGGCAGCTCAGCTTCATTGCGAGGCTTCACAGAACCCGTGATGCTGTACGCTGAACTCTGGACGGAATGAAACCCACCGTGGAATTCTGACCTGATCTAGGACCGAATAGCTCTATATACCTGTCGCTATCCTCTCTCGTGGTAGTCCGAAAAAAATTTTTCTCACAAGTCACATCGGGTGGTTTTGCCACTTTTACTGGCAGTTCCTCCACATGCCAAAATTTTGTAAGCTTTTTGTCCGGGGATGTGTCCAACGGGTTGTTTCCTGACCGAGGAGAGAGCCACAGATGTTCGGTCGGGTACCGCTAAGGAGTATGAACGACCGTACATCGGCCGCGATCAGAATATCTACTTGTGCGCTCTCGTTAAACTTTCGATTCGCTAGTGGCAGTACGGGAACTGTTGCGGAATCGGACAAGGTTGGGGGCTTCCAGCTAACTGCGGAAGAACACAGGCAGTCGTGTTAAATTGGAAGCCAGGCCTGTTCGGAGAACGGTGGTGGCGGCGAGGCGATGTGGGTGCAGCTGACTGGGCCGGCTGTGGGGAAGAAAACACTCCAGTGCGCGAGTGAAAAAACCCTAGGAAGAAAATGACTGACGCGGTGGAGACTTCACGGCGGGGAGATGGGAACAGAGCCGGAGAGCGGTGCACTGGGAGAGCGGGATTCACTGTACATTGGGCTTGAACAGTGTGCGAAAGGGATGGAAATATATTCAGACAAAAAATCGGCTGCATACGTTATGTGGGGTCTTAGTTAAATCTCGTAAACAGCCGATAGACATAAACGATGGGTGGCCCTTTTTTGTTAGCTGAGTAACGGGTGTCTGATAGTCAAGGACGTCGATATTAGGGTTTTCTCATCTGAACTCCAAAACTATTTATAACACATTTTTAATATACACTCATTAGCATATCTGCGTACGCTCACTAAACATTTTTAGATAAACTCTAATCAATAATTGTTCTGCCTTTATCACATATATTTAACTCATTCGTTTTAAATTAAACTATAGTTTATGGTTTTTCATGACGTTTTCTTCCAGAAATATTTAACAATGGCTTAGAGTTTATTTGTTATTTTAAACATACTTACTTACTGAAAAACTTTTACGACTGCGTACAGTTTACTTTAATGAAAAAGAAGACTTTCTTAAGTGCATTTTTTGGGTATCTTTTCGGCAGTACTTCCAAATGGCGTTCGACAAGGAGTCGACGAGATATTTGTGTCCTCCGGAGTATTTTTCCCCACTCCATAACAATTGTTATTGCGTGCTTTCGGATTCTTATCTCAATAAGATCCCACAAATGTTCAATGGGATTCAGATCAGGACTCTAGGGAGTTGCCAAAGCCAAAGCTTTGTATTTTGTAAAGTGTGCTTAAGGTCATTTTCTTGGTGGAACCAATATTCACTTTCAAGCCCCAATTGTTCAACACATTACTTTTAATTGTTTTTTAAAATGTTGATATAGGGTCCTTGATCCATGATTGTTGTTCTAATCGACACTTCTGCCGCGGGACAATGGGGTAGTGAGCCCTTGTCACTGGCACTGGTACGCTTTGATGGCAGGATGATCTCGTCGCGGCAATGGTAACGATGGTTACTGTGATACCGAAGCACAGGCGCTGAGGTTGAGCTAACGTAGGTTAGCTGCTAGATAAGATAGTGTAGTATTAGAAGCTCTATTTCCGGAAGTAGAAAGTAGAACCACGGAGTTTTAAATTGGGTTGATAACTGATTTACTCTTAAATTGATACATGATTATATACTACTTGGAACACGGAAGCTTAGTCTAATGAATAGTGAAATGAGATATCTTCTGTTTTCTCTGTGAGTTTTTAACATTTTCTCTTGAAACTTTTTTAATACTTGTGAAATATTTTCGTGCTTAGTTTTTTTATAAGGAATGTCAAAAGGTTTTCGGTTCGTTGTTAGATTAAATTCTTATTTTATACTGCGAGCTAGTTCTGTTAATGTCGATTGCGTCCTTTCCACCTGTTCGATTGAGGTACTGTGCCTCGGGTCTGTGTAGTGTAAAGTTAATCCGCACCTTTGTGAAAAAATTTAAAGTGGGCAGAGGCAAAGCTCGGTTGTTATCGGTCATAAGTACCTTGGCTTGGGTAAATTGTTGAAGTAATTCCATTACCTTATTTTTTATTTAAATTTATTTTTAATATCCCTAACTTCTAGAAATTTTGAGTATGCGTCAATACAAGACATAAAAGTTAGACTTTGCGCATAGTATATATCAATATGTAAGTTTTCTCCTATTTTAGTTGGCACTGGTATTCTCTAATAGGAATTTTAATTGGGTTGTAAGGAGTTGAATAACTCCCCACAAATCTAAGCAGCAGCAGCAACAGATGGCCGGCCACTTACCAGATACGCAGCGAATTGGAGTAGTAACGGCGCGGCGTGGAGCGGTTGGAGAAGAAGAGAGTTTGGAAACCAAGGATGGAGAACAAGAGAGTTGGAGACCAAGAATGGAGAACAAGAGAGTTTGAAGACCAAGGATAGAGAACAGGATAGTTTGGAGACTAAGGAGCGGATAATGAGAGAGTGGAGACTTGGCGGGCAGAGCAAGAGTGCCGTGTGCAAAATGGGATAACGGAACTCCACCGGACTTTAGACTCTACCGTGAACTTTGGACCGGTAGAAGAAGTGCCACATCTCGGCAGTGGAGCGGCACACAGGCGTGCCACAAGCACCAGCGGGACGGCAGCAGTGGGCAGAACATCGGTTGGAAGCTGTGCGTAAGGGACAAGTGGGTCAAACAGGAGTCACGGGCCTTGGACCCGGAGTGTAGAGATTCAGCAGGCCGTGCGCAAAAGGGAAATAACGGTTCTCGGAGGCCCTTTATAAGGCCGCAGAGCGCTGGCATCTGGAGCAGTCGATCACGAGGAGTCAAACCATCAAGATCTGTTAAAATACCAAAGTGAACAGTCAGACAACCAAGTAATCTACGAGGGAGCCACAACAAGGCGAGTCGTCGGAAGCAGCGCCGTGGGAAGCATACAAGGAGCAAGATCGCCACGTCGAGACGTTCGGGATTGTGACATCAGGAATCTCCGAGTTGAGACACAATTGGTTGATGTCCGGAAGGCATTACACGGCTAAGTTAAGGCGTTTGGGTCAAACTTTGTCACGACCACACGCCCGGCAGGTCTGTCAGAGTCAAGCGAAAGAGGCCACCGACGAAGAACCGTGAGCTCGGGGAGGAAAGTTGTGTAAGACCCAGCGTATCTTGCCCGACCAAGCGAACCTGGCGTGAAGGACGAGCGGTAGATCGATTTGCGGTTTCAAGAGGCGTTGGCCTGGAGAGCCCTGCGATTACCGGTGAAGTTCCCGAACAGCAATTGCCCAAATCCGCGAGTGCCATAACGCCAAGCTACTAGTCAGGAAAGGCGAGCGAACGACCCGTTGAAGCATTTAAGAGGCGTTGTCCTGGAGAAGCCCAGCGGCAAGACAGGAGACAGCGCAGAGGACATCGGCAGCGACGCCAGCAGACAGCACAGGCAGCCACGCTACCATCGCCGCGCGGAGCTCATTGGGGAGCGCAGTAGCGTCGCGGAAGTCGAGCATTAGGGTGAAGCCGGGTGGAACGTTCGTCTGCTCTAGGCGTAAAGCAAAGTGAACTGCTAGGGAGCTTCCTGGCGTAAGCCTTGACTGTCAGTGCGATCTGAGCAAGAACCTAGCGCGACCGTCCGGAACAGAGCATGGGACAGGTATTGCCTTAAAAGGCGTTGGCCTGGAGAGCAAGGCTTGTTCACCCTAGTCTGAGAACGGTGGCGCCTTCCCTAAGCCCGAAACGCCGAACTGTCTGCGGGTCCAAGGCACGACAAGCGACCCCGAGGCACCGCATCTCTCTCTCTCTCTCTCTCTCTGTCTTCTGCGTTTTCTACATTCTAAAGAAATTTTTATGTTAGGTGGAAGATACCCTCTTAACATAGATATTAAATTCTCAACTGTATCATATTTGATTGTGTCTTGAAAAATGTAGCGTGTAACGAGTAACTTGGCTGAAGTGAGTCCTTTGATCTGTCCTTGCGGGTCCGGCTCTCGCTCGTCGACGTTGGGGCTAAGGTCCTGCTTAAATGAATCGCCACACTATGTACACAATATTATTTTTTTAAGACAAGAATTTAGCATGATGATGACAAAAATAATGTCGAAATATAAAAAAGATATCACGATAGAAAAATTCAGAATAGAATTCTAAAGGATACGAAAGTTCGAAAAAAAGATCAGTAGACGCGATTCCACTGATGTTGTGGTCCAATTATGTAGTTTATATTTATGGTTTGTCTTCAAACCAAGGTAAGTCCTGCACTTAAGTGAAACACAGAACTGGGATGCTTAGACTATAATGTATATTTTGTACTTTGTGAAATCGGAGTAGCTGTTGAAATTGAGATCTCTTTTCTTGGTGGTCATTTTAGCGTGGTTCTTATGGGAGTGTGACCAGAGAATGTTTTTAGATACAAATCTATTCTGAGGAGTTTTAAGCTATACCAGATGCCCAAAAACAAGATCCCCACAGGGAGTCTAATTGTACGACGAAGCCTTGAAGATTGGCTAACAGCGGGGGTCGTTACGGTGTCTTCGATCCTGTTGCTGAAGTCACTGGATGATTTTGGGAGTGGAATAATTGGCTGCTGACTTTCGATGAAGGCGGGCTTGAGTCAGTCTATAGACACTTTAAAGCATCGAGTGCCGGTGTTTATGTTGAAGCATTTGCATTGCTATTCTTTCCATCGTAAGGCGGTTGAAGGGATCCTCGGACGGTGTCGTTGCGTAGGAAAACGTGAGTTGCCTGTTTCTGCTACCTGTCTCAGACCTTTTAAAACAAATGGCTTAGAGTAGTCGTGATGTGTCATCTGTCTGGGCCGTATTTCTCGCATGATTTCTTCCGGTTCCTTTGCGATGTCAGTTTGCAGTCGAAAATTGGACTTTTGATGAAAAAATTTGCAATGGTTCCTGCGCGTCGACGAAGTCTTCGCTATCCGATGTTGTTTGAGGTTATGACGAGGTTTTAAGTGCATTCGCTTTATTTGTAGTTATTGGAATAGTCAGGGTCACCAATTATGGTTTGTCTTCAAACCAAGGTAAGTCCTGCACTTAAGTGAAACACAAAACTGGGATGCTTAGATTATAAAGTATATTTGCACTTTGTTAAAACTGAGTGGCTATTGAAACTGAGATCTCTTTTGTTGGTGGGCTTTTTAGCATGGTTCTTAATGGAGTGTGACCATTATAAATATAAAGTAAATGTAATTTTAAAACTAATCAAATTATATAAGTTTGAACTTTCTAATATCCGAAATTCCCCTACATTGGGACGAGCGTTTGAACGAACATTTTTTTTCTTTTTTTATTCAATATAACTCTCTTTATTCCAGTCCCATATTGCTTAAATTTTTAAGAAATTTTCTTTTGAAATTCACTTTCATTTACTTACAGCTTTTTTCTTTCATATTGATTTCAAGGTATTCATTTAAGTGAGAGATGCTTTGAATATGTATTTATTAAAACAAGTGTGAGATAAAAACTGACTGCTTTTGGGTATCCTTTCTAGCGGTGAAAAATCGATATCCCGGGCAGGTGGCTGTAAAAGGAAAACTTGGGGTTGTCATAGGATTAGTTAATAATATTCAATTCAATCTCATAACACTCGAGACCACTTTAGGAACATTCGAATTTGTTTCCCAAAACTTTAAACCGATAACGACACCTGACTGGAACTCTTGTCCGCTTTAAAAATTCTTGTTTTATATGCCTACAAAAATGTGCGTAGCATTCCGTAGCCTCCGTTGACAAAATCGAATCTAGACACAATGGTCTTCCTCGTTTTCGGCTTCTTGGAATAACTTCTTGAATCTGAGAGCGTTGAATATTTAATCCATTCAGATTTAAACGGCCGGATCGTGAAAGTTAAATATATTTACATACATTTGTATGGACAGGCAGAAATGAAAGTGCGTTTTTTGTACGCTAAAGAATGTACACGCTGAGATATACACTGCCATGCCACTTGTTGCCTCGGCTTGAAGGTTATGTCGGTCGAAATTCCATTAAGCGCCTCGAATCTCCTCTAGTTAAACGCCAATATTTTCTTTTTGGAGGCACGATATAGAAAAAATTAGGAGAAGAAGAAGAAAGCGAAGTGTGCAGTCGAGTTTTTTATCAGGCTCCGAGAAAAGTGTCGCTTCTTAAGACACCCGCACCATAAAAAACTCAAACTTACGTCCAACCGTCGATGCTGTGCTCACTGACCGCAGAAAACACGGAGGATCCTTAGTGGACCAGCGTACCTCACGAAAATCAGCATTTAGTTTTGCAGAAAGCTGACCTCGGTTTTCACTCATTTTTTCGGCGAAAGTTGTGAAAAACCGGGAAAAGGCAGGAAAACGCGGATGAGTTGAACCGGCGTGGGGAGAAGTAAACAAGACTAGAGGTGGTAACCATCAGCTGGTCGCAGCCGCAGTGAGTTGCCCAACACTCAACGAGAACGTTGAACATATCGGGTAGCGGCCACCACGGAAGGGCGCTAGGTACCTTTTTATACCCTTGCAGAGGATATATTGATTTCAGTCAGAAGTTTGCAATGCAGTGAAGGAGACGTTTCCGACCATATAAAGTATATATATTCTTGATCAGCATGACTAGACGAGTCGATCTAGCCATGTCCGTCTGTCCGTCTGTCCGTCCGTTTCTACGCAAACTAGTCTCTCAGTTTTAAAGCTATCGGGCTGAAACTTTCCCAAAAGTTTTATATCTTTTGCAGGTAGTATATAAGTCGGAACCAGCCGGATCGGACAACTATATCTTATAGCTCCCATAGGAATAATACGAAAAACAAATTTAAAAAAAGTATATCTTTGGTGTTTTTTAGCATATAACCTCCTAAGCTTGGAAATAACATTTTTTAATTAGTTTTGAATTTTGAATTTAATTTTATCAAAATCGGAAAACTATATCATATAGCTGCCATAGGAACGGTCGTAAAATTGATGGAAAAATAATATGAAACAAATTATAGCTTCGGTGTTTTTCAACATATAACCTCCAACGCTTGGAAATAACATTTTTTAATTAGTTCTGAATTTAGAATTTAATTTTATCAAAATCGGACGACTATATCATATAGCTGACATAGGAACGATCGCAAATTGGTAGGAAAATATTATGAAACAATTTATAGCTTCGGTGTTTTTTAACATATTATCTTATACTATTGGGAATATAATTTTTTGTTTTTTTAAATTTAATAATTATAGCTGCAAGGGTATATAAGCTTCGGCTTGCCAAAGCTAACTTCCTTTCTTGTTTTTATTAAAATAAAGCATACTGCTAGGCGGGTAAATATCTAGTCATGTCGAGTTCGGATGAAAAAGATAACTACTTATCACCGGTGCAGGCATCACAAAAGCGGAAGCTGGAGAATATGTCCCAAATCATTGCAGGTAGAACATCCTGAAGGATCTGACATCAGCTATGTCGAAGGTGCTCGCCATAAAGTTAAAAAATCTGCCAACTAAATCGGACGTCGAAGGGCTTAAACAAGACAACGACGACAACGCCCGGCTCAAAGAAGAGGTTATAAGCCTTCGTTCAGATAGAGAAGCTGATAAGCGAACTATAAATATGTTGCTAGCACAGCAAAAGAAAAAAAATGTAGTTGTAAAAGGTCTGAAGGTGGATAAAAACTGCAAATTGGCTGTCAAAACTCTGGTTGAAGAGAAACTACAATTAAACGGTTCAAGGGTTTCTGATGTTCGAAAGCTTAATGAGTGGGATTGCAAAATGATGGTTCTAGTGGATTGTGAATCCCAAGGAGAAGAGGAGAATATTTTGAAGAATGGCCATAAATTGCGTGGAAGTCAGGTGTTCCTTGACAAGGATTTGGCAGTGGAAAAACAAGCGAGTAAAGTGGCTCTTCTAGAGCTAAAAAAGTTTCTTTTGGCCATTCGCAGGGAAACAAAAGTAAAAGTTCAAAACGACAGTATAAACGTAGACGGAAATTGGATGTCCTTTAATAACAATAAGGTGTTTATGTGGCAACGAAAACCAGCTGAATCAAGATTAAAGGAAGTATACGGAAACAGTTTGGAAATGTATCACATTACTAATGCGTTCCCAAGCCAAAAGTCTAAGTCAAAAAAGGAAGAACGCTATAGTCGAGTACCTAAAGGGACAGAAAGGAAATTGAGATATGCAAGCAGCAAAGAGAGCCTGAAATGCGCCACACACCCCTGATCACAATATATGGTTATGTGGGCGGTAGACAGATTTTAGCGTTATGGGCGTTAGACTGGGCGTGGCAAACCTTTTTTTTGGTCAATCAATAGGTACTGACGAGACTAATAGATTTCAGGTAAAATTTTTTCTCTAGCATGCAAATTGTAGGCGCCACAGGCTTGGGCGGTTTGTGGGCGTTAGAGTGTACCTATCAATTGATAGGTGTTGACGAGACTAAAACATTTCTGTTCAAATTTTTTATCTTGCATGAAAATTGTGGGCGTCACAGGCTTGGGCGGTTTGTGAGCGTTAGAGTGGGCGTGGCATAATCGCGTAACAAACTTGAAATCCCAATTCTCTGTCTTTGATATTTTCCGAGATATCCGCGTTCATATTAACGATTTTTTTGGGTCAATCGATAGATATGGATGAGAACAATGCAATTCAGTTAAAATTTTTACTCAATCATCAAAACTGTAGGATACACAGTTTTGGGCGTTTAGTGGGTGTTTAAGTTGGCGTGGCACGCTGCTGAATCAAACTTGCGCTGCGAAGAAGCTCAGGAATCTGCACGCCAAATCTCAATAGCCTAGCTCCCATAGTTTCCGAGATCTCAGCGTTCATCCGGACGGACAGACAGACGGACAGACAGACATGGCTAGATCGACTCGGCTCCTGATCAAGCATATATATACTTTATGGGGTCGGATACTCTTCATTCTGCCTGTTACATACTTTCCGACGAATCTAGAATATCCTTTTACTCTACGAGTAAAGGGGGTATAAAAACTAAAAAGAAACAAGAATAAATGTAGTAGATGTAGTCCTATGTTACACTGTAGTAATGTTGCAGGTGCAAATGCGAATGAAGAGGCCGAGACCATAAAGAGACTGGAGATCAGAATATTGTCCTATAACGTGGCAGGAATAAAAAATAAGCTTATATATAACGATTTCTTTCAGTAAATTGCGTCGTTTCAAATTTTCTTTATATCTGAAACATTCCTTGAAGACAAATTGGATGCTGTCGAAGTCAAATTTTAAGATTTTGTGCTTAGATGGGTGCCCGCCATCCGAACTAGCGCAAGAGGACGAGCAAGTGGTGGAATGTTATTTGGAATAAAAAAAGAACTTCACGACCGGAATATAATAAGATTCATAAATGTAGATGACACCAGTATTATCCAACTAAGGACTGTAGAAAATGAAAACCTGCACCTGCTGCCAGTGTATATTAACTGCAATCATTGGGAGAGAGATTCTGGGGAGTTTTATGAGGTTTTAAACCATGCTCGACTAAATGAAAGTGCACAGATCATAGGAGATTGTAACGCAAGGCTGGGTGAAGCTCAACTTCATGGATTCGACCAACAGTTAGTCACAAGCTCCCTCAATGATGCCCGTAATGCTAAAGACAAAGTAACAGACGCCAATGGCCGGAACCTAATGGACTTGGTCGAGCTGTTTGGCTTCACGGTGGTCAATGGAAGGTCGGCAAGCGATCCTTTGGGCGATTACACTTTTATGAGAGGTGAAGCTCGGTCCACCATCGACCTATGTATGGCACGCGGTACATGGATAGAAACAATCAAGGACTTCCAAGTGAGCAGTCAAATATTCTCTGACCATCTCCCGTTGGAAGTTTCAGTCATGCTCTCCACAACATCGGACTCAAGCACAGCGCCACCTGGACTTTTACCAAGTTTGATCTGGCGAAATCGAGAGAGTGAAACTAGAAGTGGAAAATGTACCTTCAATGTAAAAAGAAAGAAAAGCACCCGGGCCTGACAGGATACCATCGGAATTCATAATGAACGCTACTCCTCAATTTAAAGCCAGCCTTGTCACTGCTTTCAACAAGTTCTTGGGATCGGAAACAGTCCCAAAGAGCTTTCAAAAAGCTATAATTTTTCCCATCTTTAAGAAAGGCGACCCGAAAGTGACATCTAACTACAGAGGAATCTCTTTTCAAAATGCGTTAGCTAAAGTCTTCTCTGCGTTGCTACTCGAGCGGCTAAAAACTGGGTAAAAAACAACAATATTCATACTGAATTCCAAGCCGGTTTTAGAAAAGGATATTCGACAGTAGACAACATTTTCAGCCTTACAAATATAGTAAGCATATATCGACAGCGGGAAGTCATACGCGTTCTTTGTAGATTTCAGAGCTGGCTTTGACTCTATAGACAGAAGAACCCTCAGCCCCCTCCTGTTTTCCCTATTTTTAAACGACATAACGGATAGCCTGCCTTGCGGTACTCAAATATGTGGATGCTCGATCAAGGCTCTGCTGTATGCAGATGACAATGTGATCCTCGCCGAATCCCCCGTTGAACTGCAAACAATGATTAATGCTCTGCACAAATACTTTTTGTTATGGGGATTGTTAGTAAACACCAAGAAGTCGAAAGTTCTGATTTTCAAGATGCATTGGAGAAAACTAGCACAAAACGAAAAGTGGAATTTAGGGTCTAGTCAGCTAGAAATTGTCAAGTCGTATAAGTATCTGGGAGTCTGGATTTACCACAACGGTCGTTTCAACAACCATTTACAGGAGAAACTTCGAGAAGCAAAACTAGCCATAAACTGCACATGGAAATCGCTGCTAGGAAAAAATGACGTTCCAATGAGTAGCAAGTACAAGCTGTTTAGTGCAGCAATGCGGTCAATTCTTTGTTACGGCGCGCAGGTCTGGGGCATCTCACCTTATGAAGAAGTTGAAAGCCTTCTAAGATTGTTCTTAAAGAAAATATTTCATTTACCCAGATTTACTCCGAACAGGATGCTATATCTTGAAACAGGACTGTCGCAGCTTCATATCATCTGCTGTATGCAGATAACATTGTGATCCTCGCCGAATCCCCCGTTGAACTGCAAAAAATGATTAATGCTCTGCACAAATACTGTTTGTTATGGGGATTGTTAGTAAACACCAAGAAGTCGAAAGTTCTGATTTTCAAGAGGCATTGGAGAAGGCTAGCACAAAACGAAAAGTGGAATTTAGGGTCTAGTCAGCTAGAAATTGTCAAGCCGTATAAGTATCTGGGAGTCTGGATTTACCACAACGGTCGTTTCAACAACCATTTACAGGAGAAACTTCGAGAAGTAAAACTAGCCATAAACTGCACATGGAAATCGCTGCTACGAAAAATGACGTTCCAATGAGTAGCAAGTACAAGCTGTTTAGTGCAGCAATGCGGTCAATTCTTTGTTACGGCGCGCAGGTCTGGGGCATCTCACCTTATGAAGAAGTTGAAAGCCTTCTAAGATTGTTCTTAAAGAAAATATTTCGTTTACCCAGATTTACTCCGAACAGGATGCTATATCTTGAAACAGGACTGTCGCCGCTTCATATCTATACAGCTGAAATGCATTTCAGGTATATCCAGAAAGTGGTAACCATGCCCGAACATAGGCTGCCACGAATTCTAGCGAACTTTTTGGTGCAGGAGCGTAAGGTCATAGAATGGAGACGCTTGCCGGGACCTACGGAGAAAGGCTTCAGTTAGGCGATCCTTCACAAAGGTCGCAATGGGCGAAAAATATTCTAGTACTTATGGACGAAACCAATAGGACTCAGTTCAAAACGGAATCAAGGAGAAGCACATCTCGGATGTCTCATAGGTCCCTTAATTATGATCAGGGACTTGATAACTATTTTACTGACGCCTTCACCGTTGAGAAGATCCTTACCATTTTCATGGCCAGGGGATAAATCCTCCCACTATGTTCCTGATCTGCAATATGAGGGAGCAGGAAAACGTGGTGCACTTTATAGGACGCTGCCCCATTCTACGGGAGATCCGCCTGCTGCATTTTGGTAAGGCACAGCTGCAACCGCGGGATGTATTCAATTCGCTGGTTGGGCAATGTTGGTCAACTCTCTACACTTGACACTGGGAAAGCGGAGATCGACAGACGGTTAAAATAACCAAGTCGATATATTTCATTTCCTTTTTTAATTCTTGTTTATACACAAATTTGCAAATATTTTTAATTGTACACATGAAATGCCGTTTGTTCAATGTTTTTTATAAATAAAGAATATTACTACTACTACTAGAAGAAATTAGAAACATATTAGCACGAGTTTTCTCTCAAAAGCCACCTTTATCTACCTGCTGATCATACCCCCGCAATACGGTAACGGTAGGGAAATTTCCCAAATGTTCTTTCCAGCGAGGTGTACCCATTTCTAATCGTTGCTTAGATGGAAAGTCTAGTAAATATTTTGGAGTTAGATATGAAAAACCAGTTTTCTTTGCCGAATTCTCACTTACATCAGAATATTTTCTGTAACGTCCTGCGTTTAGGAGGACGCCAGTTTCGCGATATTTTCCCCAATAAATAGTACTTTTCCAAAAGCGAAGTGGAAACGCGGACAAATTGTACGTCTGGTTATCACAGCGGTCAAAAAGAGAGGAACGCTGCCGGATTTTGATTATGTGCGGGTAGGGTATGGCCGGAAGTTCGTGGCAGATGTTTATGACAGGTGGCAGAATTGAGCTTTCCCCTGCATCTCTGACACAGATTTGTTTCAGCAGGGTGGCACGCCCACCCTAACGCCCACAAACCGCCCAAAACTGTGGCTCCTAAAGTTTTGATTATAGAATACAAATTTTATCTGAAATGTATTGTTCCTATCAATACCTACAGATTAACCCAAAAAAAAGTTGCCCACTCTAACTTTAACCCCCACAAACTGCCCACAAACATTAAAAAAACCGTTCATATGAACGCAGATATCTCGGCAACTATCAAAGATAGAATATTGAGAATTCATATTTAGATTACGTAGCCTTGTACGCATCGAGAGTTTGTTTCGCGAATATGTCACGCCCACAAACCTCCCAAACCTGTGGCGAACACAATTTTCATGCTAGAAAAAAATGTTAACTGAAATGTAAGCGCCCACTCTTACGGGTATCTGATAGTCGAGGTACTCGACTATAGCGTTTTTCCTTGTTGGTTGTTCCGGGCTTATATATCATTTTTGGAGTAAAACTCTTTTTTCTAGTTAAAAGGAATGTTTTACTATAATCTGGCTGAACTCATTCAACATGTGCTTATTATAGATTAGATTAGCTCGTTAGAAACTTGTACAGCTGATTCGTCAAACTGTATTGACATTTTTGTACATACTTTTTAAGAAACCTTTCCATTTTCCCCTCCTAAATGTTTTGTTAATGGATTATCAATTTTCGCATAGTTGTGGAATCGGATACTTTGCCATTGTGGCAATTTTTGTCTTTGTTAAACCAAAAGGCATTCGAAAAAACTAAAATTTTCCATTATTAATAGAAACCGCTGTTTTTTCAATATCTGAATCTTTTATTACATTTCGGTGGAATACCGCTTCCATATCGATTGTTGAAAGGTATTTAGCCTTTTCTAAATTGTCCAATTTTATAGACGGGTCTTGCATCGGGTATCTATCCGGTATAGTGTTTTCGTACAGTGTTTCCCTTTAGCACTGTATTGATTATATTATCAACGAAATCTTAAACTAGTACGGAATAAAGTTGTTTACTATAATTGTCATTACCGGTATTTGTTTTATTCGAATATCGGTTAGAAACTGAATTTGTAAATTTATTTTTGAGTGTACGTCGACTTAATAATGAATTTCGCTTGGACTTTTTAGCTTAAAAATGTGTTACTTTTTTATTGACGGATAAATTGACGTCGGGGAGTTTAGGATTTTAAGATCCTAAACAATTAATTTTTTTGCTAACGGAAAATACATCGTCGGCGTGTTAAGAATTTTCTGATCCCAAACTATTTAATTATACGCTTGCAAAAGGTATTATGATTTCAGTCAAAAGTTTACAACGTAGTGAAGGAGCCGTTTCCTACCACATAAAGTATATATATTCTTGATCAGCATCACTAGACGAGTCGATCTAGCCATGTCCGTCTGTCCTTCCGTTTCTACGCAAACTAGTCTCTTAGTTTTAAAGCTATCAGGCGATATTAGTCGGAAGTAGTATATAAGTCGGAACCAGCCGGATCGGATAACTATATCTTTTATTTGTATTTTTATACCCGTTACTCGTAGAGTAAAAGGGTATACTAGATTCGTCGGAAGGTATGTAACAGGCAGAAGGAAGCGTTTCCGACTCCATAAAGTATATATATTCTTGATCAGGATCACTAGCCGAGTTGATCTAGCCATGTCCGTCTGTCCATCTGTCCGCCTGTCCGTCTGTCTGTCCGGATGAACGCTGAGATCTCGGAAACTATGGGAGCTAGGCTATTGAGATTTGGCGTGCAGATTCCTGAGCTTCTTACGCAGCGCAAGTTTGTTTCAGTAGAGTGCCACGCCCACTCTAACGCCCACAAACCGCCCAAAACTGTGGCTCCTACAGTTTTGATGCTAGAATAAATTTTAACTGAAATGTAATGTTCTCATCAATACCTATCGATTGACCCAAAAAAAAGTTTGCCACGCCCACAAACTTCAAAAAATCGTAAGTATGAACGTGGATATCTCGGAAATATCAAAGATAGAGAATTGGGATTTCAGATTTAGATTCCGTAGCCTTATACGCAGCGCAAGTTTGTTAGGCGAATATGCTACGCCCACTCTAACGCCCACAAACCGCGAAAACCTGTGACGCCCACAATTTTTTTGCTAGATAAAAAATGTTAACTGAAATGTATTGGTCTCGACAATACCTATCGATTGGTCCAAAAAAAATTTGCCACGCCCACTCTAAAGCCCATAACGCTTAAATCTGTACACCGCCGGTAGGTGGCGCATTTGAATCTCGCTTTGCTACTTGCATATCTCTATTTAGCTGAGTAACGGGTATCTGATAGTCGAGGTACTCGACTATAGCGTTCTTCCTTGTTTCTTTTACACTTTCACCGATCTTTTTCCCAAACGAATAAAATTGTTACTGTCTTTGTATGAAATATGTTTAGGTTTTGCAATATCTTTTGATATTTGTAGTGATGCAGTGGGCTTCGTCACAAGGTGGACTGCCGTCCAAGTGATTTTTGAAAAGAATGCATTTTAGTTTTCGTAACAAGTTTTTTACGCAGAGAAGGAATAAAAGTCGATACGAAAGGCGTACAAAGAATTTCGAAATTCCTTATTACGATATACAGCACAAGCCTATAGCTTTAGAGTTTACAAGTTACGGTTGTACTTAACATAGCTATTTATAGTTGTCTTTCTGCGAAACTAACAAATTTTTCCAAAAGTGGTAAAACTAAAGTTATTAATTATTAATTATTCTGTTTTACATCATCTTAAATTTCCAGGACCTTCAAATAGAGTTTCTATGTTCTGAACAAGTAAATTTGGCCATTTTTGTTGATTATTAACTTTAAAACGAGACCTTTTTGCAACAATGTGTCGTATGTCAACAGTTGAGAAATCTCAAGGGTCTCAATTTAATTTGAAATCGCTTGAGCCGTCAATAGCTATCGATTGATCCAAAATGCCACGCCCACTCTAACGCCTACAACGCTTAAATGTGTCTACCGCTTGTAGGTGGCGCATTTTAATCTCGACTTGCTTGGATGATGACTTGGATGAGTATTAATAACTTCAATTACAAATTTTTGGTTTTTATCCTTATTATCATTATAAATAATTATTATAAATAAGAAGTGCCACGAGTAATACCTAGCTCGATGAGCGGCAATCAAAAAAATGAGCGCAGAAGCTCCGTAAACCAGAGAAACGGTTATCTCTCATATTTCTCAACCCATTAAAGAGCAACTCAGACGTACTGAACACTGACAGTGAAAGAGAGTGTCTTGTTCTCCCGCCCTCCTCACCCCAACTCACACTTCGTGGAGCTTGCAGTGTGGAACACCACCACCAGCTTCGAGTCATATAGCTCACCAGCCAAGAGCGCAGTGACCTCGTCAGTTTCTGCAACCGCAGCAACTGCAACAACCGTCAAAAGCATTTCAGAAGCATTGTCAACTTCTGCAGCACCGATTAAAGACACAAAGCCAATTGTAAATACGAGAGTCAATATCGGCTATAAAAAAAAACAAGCGGATCGGGCCATACAGACTGGCTTGATAGTTACATCCAAATCAAGCGAAAGCTTAGCTCAAAAAAGAAAATGGTCGGAAACAAACCGAAAATAAACTGCCCCAATAAATAAGGGTAAGAAAAATCAGGGGCATAGAGTAAGAAAAGATTCGCCCTATTGTCGGATGTTGAAAATTTTCAATGCGAACCTGGACAAGCGGTCCAAAAAAGGCAAAGCCCCACTAATTTACATAAGGGAACATAACTCGAATGTCCTAGTAAAAAAAATGTTTAAATTACTCCTCTGTTTAAAGGAAATGTTCACGAAACAAAGCTTTAAAATAAAGCAGAAGATCATTTTCGAGTCTTAAACAAATACCTGGATAAGACTAAAAAACCCTACTTTACCTATCAGCTCAAGAGCAGCAAAGGCTTGCAAGTAGAGTTAAAGGGCATAGAGCCCGACGTATCCACCAAAAGAAGAGGCTTTGAAAGAAAAAAAAAATATTATAAATATAATCAACAGAAATAAAAAACCGCAACCATTCTTTAAGGTCGAATTGGAGTCACAGAGCAGAAAAAAATCGAATTATATCTATAAAATGCCATTCCTGTTGCATAAAAGAATTACGGCCCCCTAAAACGCACAAACTGCCAGGAATATAGACGCACTAAAAACAACTGGGAACTTCGGTCAGCCTGCTTAGCTTGTGGAGGCTTCCACAATTCTTAACCATGCCCCAAAAACGAACAAATGCGCGAACTGTGGAGAATTCCATACCGCAAACTACAGAGGCCCAGAATACACAAAATGAGTAGTTGCAATCTCAAAGCAAAACTGACGTTTTCTTTGGGAAAGCAGCCATATCTTCACTTGGCCCTTAAATACAAATTGGCGGACGACATTCACCAGTGCCTTAAAAACAGGACTTCAAATCCGACGTTGATCTCACAGGCTCGATGCTGATCGGAATATAATAACCTCTCAGCAAGCAATAGGATAAATACCAAATAATGTCGAAGCAGTGTTGTTAACTTTACAACAAAGTATGATAGACTTTATGTCCGTTATAAAAACAACAATGCATAACCTTATGCAAAATCAAAACATTTTAATAAAGATCTAAATAATCGATGTCTTGCCCTCGAATATCCATGTGGAATGCCAACGGCGTGTCACGGCACAAACTTGAAATTACTCAATTCCTCATTGAAAACCAAATAAACGTTATGCTGCTGGCAGAAACGCATTTCACAAGTAAATAAAACTTCCAATTAAGAGGATACACTTCGTATTGCACAGATCATCTGGATGGTAAAGCTCACGGCGGAAGCAGAATCTTAGCCAGGGAACTCATCAAACACCACTTTCACCAGAGGCTGTAGTGTCCAACTTAGGTACATGAATATACAAACATTTCGGTCGGCCCTCGCTATGCAGTTCGTCGGTAGTTGGTGGAATGACAGAGACCGCGTAGATCATCCGATATCACCGCTATGATAAAGCTTTTAGTTCATCACAGAATATTGGAAGTACAGACCCCAGGAAATTTTCCCATGGAAACATTCCACTTATATGCCTTGAACTTTAAACACGTATATTCTTTTATGACCGGCAGTGTCAGTACTTGGTACTAAACCCGTAAATTAATAGTACACCATTTAAAACAGGGAACATATAAAAATCCAAGTGAAACATTCAGAGGGCGAAAATTCCGAATTCAGCTACCGAATCGATCGCGAAAATCTTCCACCGTCCAGGCACGCTGAAAAGTGGATTATTCGATCCAATATAATTTATGAACCGGAAAGGAAAACCCTCCAATTTGTCTACGGCGAAACGGCGGCCCACTGGGCCTAGTCAGTGCAGACACGTGGGAATATGGATTAGGCAACCGCCACAGCCTTTAGTTGTCACCTTTTCCTTTCTACGAGTTCTGTGCCTACGACAACACGAAAATATAAGCAATTTTAGCGATTCTGGGTTCACCGCCTAAAAGGACCACTTTCACTCTACCGGCCTCGAATCCAAACCGGTGCAGGTTGACAAGTTCCCCAAAACAAATTGCAGTAGTCATAACTGTATTCGAATACCTGCACAAGTTGATACCTCTGTTTTGATTCTCGTTTCGTGGAAAACTGGTTTTAGGTTCCCACACTGCCGCTGTTGAATCAGCTTTTGTTGCGACTAAAATTTGTTAAAATTATAAAAGAAAACTTACTTAAAGTAAGTTTTATAATTTGTTTTGATTCTGATTAACTGCATATTTAACTATAACTAAAATCTATAAGTATAGTTAGCAATATGCATTTGGGAAGCTTGGAATATTACTCTATATATATAAAGCTTAAATTTATAAACTCCTACGAATACACAAGTTATATACCTAAAACATCGAATCATCTTGGGCCCAATAATACGACAATGAATATAACTTAAACGTCTGTGAGTATTACAATACAAGAATGCATGCTTAGTTTACTTCGCTTTTTTTAACTATTCCTCTTGCATTCCATAATCCGATTTTGATAGCTGAGAATGTCATTTTCTAGAAATAAGAACCTGAACTAGATCGCGAAAAGCCTTGTTCGACTCAATCGTTTCCATGACTAGCTTGAAAAGTTGATCCAGCCTAGCGTTTATATCAAATATTGCCTTCTCCAAGGTAGACAAATTTCGGTTTGGGTTGCGGTCAACTTCAGGTACATGTGCAACAGTCTGCCTAGCAGCAGCGCTGATGTTGTTTGGAAGGCTATTTCTTGCCATATCTGCATAAGATACGCCATCTCTGGTAGCTGACATGGAAATAGTTGACCGTGTCTGCTTTCGTTTGTCCTACTGGTCGTCGTGTTCCTTTGACTTACTCCAGCTTTTAGTTTTTGGCTTAGTTCCATCCTAACTTTGCAGCCCTTAAAACCTGCACAGTGATTTTCTCCGCAATTTGCACACATGCATTGCTTGTTGAGATGTGACTCACACGATTTGGAGTTGGTAGGATGATCTCCGGCACAATTCCCACAAACAGGCTTTATAAAACAACAATTTTGAGTGTGTCCAAAATTTTGGCAC
Organism: Drosophila suzukii; assembly: GCF_043229965.1. Taxonomy (NCBI): domain Eukaryota; kingdom Metazoa; phylum Arthropoda; class Insecta; order Diptera; family Drosophilidae; genus Drosophila; species Drosophila suzukii. The sequence goes on from NC_092082.1 coordinate 57,712,513, forward strand.
TTATAGCACTGGACGAGGTCCTTATAACGAGTGGCCTTTTCCACGATAACTCTGTGCCTTCCAATTTGCTTAATCCTTAACGACTCGGTGACATTTGGCGACATATTGAGATTGACATAGAACAAATTTTGCCTTTCATCATTAGTTACGTCGGACATAGTCCCGCGCAAGCCAGGCTTTCTTGGGCAGTAAATATTTGCAACGTTGAAGCCTTTGTCCGTGAAGCAACGCTCTATTTCAGCCTTAGGGACTGTCGAGTGTATGTTCCTTATTACCAGCTTAAATGGCTTGTCCTCACGGAGTTGATGATGCCAAAACTCGCAATTCAAAGCAGGCAGGCTACGAACTACCTTGCGGAAAGAATCGGCACTGTCAGTGTATATGCGAGTAATTCCGAATTTGGATGTACGTGTCTCATACTTATCTGCAGAGATGATATCATCTAGGGTTCGTTCTAGAGTGAGGATATTAGTAACTTTTGGAACACATATGGGCGGAGGTTTCGGCTTCATCAAATCAGGTTGGCTTGAACTTTGAGCTTGGCTATTGGGATCAAACGTTTCCTCATTTGTCTCCATCTCCTCAATAGAGTTAACTTCCTCAGCTAAAGGGGCGAAGCGGTTGTTGCGAAGTCCATTGGACGTCGAAGCCTGACTGGATTTACCGATTTTGGCATTATTTACATTTGCTTTGCTCTTCTTTACGTTGGCTGGTTCCTTACTGCAGTTTGAAGGGTTCCGTTTCCTGCGAAGAGAAGTACTTGGTGCTTGAAACGAGCACCCGATAGGGGGCACTGTTGAGAAGTTATTAACCCCCAAAGACAATTCTGCTGTAGAAACTGGAGTCATACATGAAGAAGCTGCAACGGTGTAAGTGGTGGTGCCAGATCTGGCACTTGTTGCTGTAACGGTGTTAGTTACAGGTATTGCTGAGCTGGTTTTAACAGCATCTGCGTTTTGTTGCCGTAGAGTGTCCAAATGCCGTCGAGCCAAATCTCTTGCAAGCTTGACTCGTAGTTCCGATGGAGATTGGCCAGCGATTTCCTTCATCTTCTCAAATCCGGACAGCTCTTTCGAGAGCAGCGGATAAGAAGGTGTGTTGTTGTCCATTTATTAATTTACTATATTTTCGATTAGGAAAATAATAGAAATCAAATACAATAAATTTAAAGTCTTTACTTCATATCTCCCGCTGGGCAGTGGGTGCACAAGCGAGAGACAAGACCTAGCCCAATAGGCAAAGTCGTACACAACGCTTACACTTTCGCTCGGGTGATAAATTGATCGAGCTCGGTAAAGACACCGGCGGGCGGTGTCTAAAAATAGATTGCGCGCAGATAAGCACAACAAAAGAAGTCCGAGATCACTCTCTGGTTGCTGATTAGAAGCTTAACACGACCAAACGAAACCAATGCATAAGCTCGACTATTGTAATTCCATTGATTTCTCTTTTAAGTTTTTCTTCTAAATATCTGATTCGGATAACATCATTGAATTCGTTGGCTTCTTTTAAAAGATCTTCAAATGTTTGTTCGATTTTTGTTATATTTACGCTTAAGTAATGGTATTCATAATTAATGTTTTCATAATTAATGTTTCAAAAGGTCTGCCGAATAAATATGACCGGAAATATTTGGTGGCCCATACAATTCCTAAGAGTTCTGTTTCTATGGTGGAATAATTTATTTCGTGTTCGTTAAGGGTTCTGCTGGCATAACAAATGGGTTTATGATTTTGAGATAATACTGCTCATATCGCCATGTTGCTTGCGTCTGTTGCCAAAGAGAATGACTTACTAAAGTCGGGTTAAATTAGAATGGGATCGGATGTAATCAAGATTTTCATTTTTTCGAATGCTTCTATGTATGGTTTGTCTTTAATGTTAATTGTTGCACTTTTCTTCAGTTTTATTGTCATGGGTTTTACAATATTTGCAAAGTTTTGTATGAATTTCCTATAAAATCCACATAATCCTAGAAATGATTTTATCTCCTTTGGGGTTTTCGGTATCGGGAAATTTATAATGGCACTTATTTTTTTCGGGTTTGGTTTTATGCCTGTCGTTGTTACTATATGACCTAGGAACTCTGTTTCTTTTTTCATAAATTCGCATTTATCCAATTGTAGTTTTAAATTCGCGTCTCGAAGTTTTTGGAATACATTTTTTAATGATAGAATGTGTTCCTCCAATGAAGTGGAAAAATTATAATATCATCTAGATACACTAAACAATCTTTATAGATTAAATTCTCTAATAAATTGTTCATGCATCTTTGAAAGATAGCGGGGGCGTTTTTAAGGCCAAATGGCATTCGGGTGTACTCGTAATGGCCATGTTTGGTTGAAAATGCTGTTTTTGCTATTGACTCTGGTTCCATTTGAATTTGATGGAATCCTTTAGCTAAATCGATGGTAGTGAAATACTGACCTCTTCCTAACTTGTCCAATATTTCATCCATTCTAGGTATTGGGAATTTATCGTTGATTGTGATTTCGTTTAAATTTCTGTAATCTACAACTAGTCTGGTGAGCAATAGGGAGATTTTGACTTGCGAATTGTTCCTTGTTCGATCATTTCGTTTATTTGCTTATAAACCTCCTCATCGAAAGTTTGAGAGTATTTGTATGGTTTCCTGTATATTGGGACTTCATGTTTCGTTTGTATCGAATGTCTGATGGAACTTGTGAAAGTCAAATTTTCACCTTCCTTGTACTGGATGTCATTGTATTCGAACAAAACCCTTTTTTAATTTTCTTTCTCTTCCTCGTTTAAATGTTCTAATCTATATTCATTGCATTCTTTTAATTCATTATTAATAGCAAAGTTAAAAGATTGGTCCTTTAATAAGGGCGGATTAAGGCATTCTAATGCGGTCTTATCCTCTTCAATCTTGTCCTTTACTATATCGTTTTCGACATATTTTACATAAAGTAGTGTGTTTCCTAACATAACTGTTCCTTTTTCGTAATCTATTTTTGCTTTACTGTCTCTTAAATAGTCTCTACCTATAAGGATGTCGTAGCTGTTGGAAAATTTATGTAAATAGAATTTATGTTTAGTCGGACAAATTATGGAAGGATCTAATGTTATGCTTTTATTTATTTCCATTGAACCGTTTATTGTAAATACTTTTAATTTCTCTATTTGTTCTTTATTATTTCCAAAATTTTCTGTTATTAAATTGATAGATGATCCGGTATCTGTCATTGCTCTAAGGAGTTTTTCCTTAATCATCACTCTTACTAAGGGCAACATCGTCTAATCCGAGGCAATTTGCTGAAAATTTACATCCATTCTATTCTGTGCACTTTCGTTTTCTCTCTGTCTTTTGACGGGTGCTTTTGGAGAATTATTCGATGTAGATGCCTGGAAATTTAGGGGATTCTGGGCCCTGCCTTGGTCTAAGTTTCTCCTAAACTTATGATAATTTCCCTGGTTTCTAGGGGGAATTTGGTTTCTGTTCGTCAAACCTTGAGGATTTGTTGAGTTGTTCAGGTTGTTATTGTAACTATGTCTTGGGTAATTATGTGTCTAAGAATTATATTTTTGGTAATAATGATTCTGGTGTGAAAGGTTACTTCCCGAATTCCTTCGGTTATCATGACGTTTTGGTTTATAATTATCAAAAGGGTCTGAATCCCAATGACCTCAAATCGTTGCTGATACTTTTAAGTTAGAAAGTGTTGGGATATCCTTTTTGGATAGGGAATTATATAATCTGTCGGGAAGTTTTCTCTCAATACAATCTTTAATTGTTTTGTTTAGAAAATTTGTATAAATTGATCTTTCTATTTGATCCGATTCTAACTCTAACTTATTATTTACTTTTGAAGACCTAAACTGTAGTTCATTAACGAACTTACTTATGCTTCCTTGATATTGGGTGTCCCGAACATGTTGTATAATATCCTCGTATGATCCTTGAAGGCCTTGATTAGGGCTGCTTTAGTTGTTATCCGTGTATTAGATTTCTCCTCTTCGATGACTCTCTGGGCTGAGTCGTCAATGGCCCTCTCTATAGCTCCGTATATGATGTGAATTTGTCGGACGTCTTGAGTAGGGTATAATTGTAAAAGGTACTCCACTCTGGCTATATATCGACTTTATTCCGATGGGTTTCCATCAAAATATGGCAATTCCTTGATTTGGCCGATAAATTGATTCAAATAAATCTCGGACAATTGTGGTAACGTTGAGGGGTTTGCCATTTTTATTGTTCTTTTCAATATTTGCACTTTAAGTTTTCTTTAGCGCGTATTGACCGATTTGGATTTTAATTTAGTCTATTGGTTGTAGAAATTACACATAGACTTTTTTGTTTTTCAATATTGGCACTTTTTCTTTTAGGTTTTTAAGCGCACATTGACCGAATTGGATTTTGTTGTTGTAAGTTCTTCGTGCGAAATAGATTGCACATAGATTTTTATGCGGATCTCGGTGATTGTCTTTTGTTTGTTCACTGATTATTCGCTGATCAGGATAAACTAGTTGTTTAGTATTATCCTTGTAGTTGATCAGTGCCGGTGACTTTTTTAAAAGGACTTTTGAGATCCTACCGACTGCGCCAATTAAAGATCTGCACCATAAGTGTATTAAAAAAAATCTTTATTAAATTTTACTTTTACACTGGTTACAATATTTTGGAAGAACACCGACCTACTATTGATAAGTCTCAAACTGAACTCATTCTCTAACTTCACTTACGATCATACCTCGGTTTTAAGCTTTAGAGCTTTCTGTGAGTGGGACTTATTGATGGATTGAAGGATTCTTTAAATTTAGACTTTGGACTCCAGACTTGGGTCCCGAAATCTGGGTATCCTGATTCGTCTGAACAGCGGCTCGTTCTAATTGTTTAGTCTATAAAGTTTGGTTTTTTGTTTCATGGAAATTTCCTCTGGCTTGCCTTTAGTTCGGTAATTTTCCATTGGCTTGTTGACAATTAAATCTGGATTCTAATTTCTTAAAGGGTGTCTCGAGGGTGACTGCATAATGTGTGCATGTATGTGTGGGTGTGTGGACATGTACATAGGAGTATGTGGTACTATGGATATGTCACTATATATATATTGATTTGAAACCATATACTCCACTTTAAGCCCCAAGTAATTAATTAGTAATAGAACACTTAGAATGTTATAAATGAAGGAAGAGATATAGGTGATTAATGTTAAATGTAAGAATAACTGTAATTGTCTTGGGTTTTGTTATTGAATATTAAAATTAAAATGGAATCTGTATATAATTGTGAAAATGATCATGATGGCTTAAAAATATATTTTTTTGTCTCTGTCGGTCGAGTACTTATGCTTATCTCACCCAAGGTTCAGTATATGAACAATAATCTGTGCATTGGGGCAACGCCTGAATAATACCAGTTGCCATGGTTGGCAATGGTTGGTTTGATCCCCTCACCCGATATACCTTTTCTCTAATCTACCAATTCACTTAAATTCGTGTAGGCGCAGCCCAGTATATTAAATTTACACTCACTACTTAGGGACCTGTATAATTATACCCGTTACTCGTAGAGTAAAAGGGTATACTAGATTCGTCGGAAAGTATGTAACAGGCAGAAGGAAGCGTTTCCGACCCCATAAAGTATATATATTCTTGATCAGGATCACTAGCCGAGTCGATCTAGCCATGTCCTTCTGTCCGTCTGTCCGTCTGTCCGTATGAACGCTGAGATCTCGGAAACTATGAGAGTTACAATACTGGGATTAGGCACGCAGATTCCTGGGATTCCTGCGCATGTTTGTCTCAGTAGAGTGTGGCTCCTACAGTTTTGATGCTAGAATAAAAATTTTAACTGAAATGTAATGTTCTCATCAATACCTATCGATTGACCCAAAAAAGTTTGCCGCGCCCACCCTAACGCCCACAAACCGCGAAAACCTGTGACGCCCACAATTTTTATGCTAGATAAAAAATTTTGACTGAAATGTATTGGCCCCGTCAATACCTATAGATTGATCCAAAAAAAAAAAAAATTTTAACTGAAATGTATTGGTCTGTATGTATTTGCTACGCCCACTCTAACGCCCATAACGCTTAAAACTGTATACCGCTTTACAATAATGGAAGGGCAAATCTTGGACTTCTGCCATTCACTCGGTTATCGTTTTATAGCAGGAGGAGAATACAATGCGAAGCACACGCACTATGGTAACTAATTATAAAGAAATCATAAACTTGAGCAACAAACTGAACTATGTCTCCCTTGGCAGCCCTACATACTGGTCAGCTAACCCCAGGTCTACAGGCACGGATAGGATAGGATCTGTTGTAGAAGTTTGGCAGTACGTGGCCGATTGTTTCTACCGCTATCGATAACGTAAAGTGGTCCCAACATCGAGGCACTCGACCGTAGCGCTCTCTTATGTTATTCAATAAAAATAATTTGTTTTTCTTGTCAGCTCAGCTAACGAAAATGCTCATATTGAGCCAGCCACGTATAAAATATGTAGTTAACAAATGCTTAGCCATAATGACAATAACTTGCATCCTGACATGCATTACATTGATTAGTCAATTTTTATACCCTTGCAGAGGGTATTATGATTTCAGTAAGAAGCTTGCAACGCAGTGAAGGAGACGTTTCCGACCCCATAAAGAGTATATATTCTTGATCAGCATCACTAGACGAGTCGATCTGGATATGTCCGTCTGTCCGACCGCTTCTACGCAAACTAGTCTCTCAGTTTGAATGCTATCGGGCTGAACTTTCCCAAAAGTCTTCTTTCTTTTGCAGGTAGTATATAAATCGGAACCAGCCGCATCGTACAACTAGATCTTATAGCTCCCATAGGAATAGTCGGAAAATTTTTTTTAAATAATTATATCTTTGGTGTTTTTCAACATATAGCCTCCTACGCTTGGAAATAACATTTTTTAATTAGTTCTCAATTTTAAATTTAATTTTATAATGCCATAGGAACGATCGAAAAATTGGTGGGAAAATAATAAGAAACAAATTATAGCTTCGATGTTTTTTGACATATTATCTTATACTATGGGGATTTTTTGTATTTTTAAGAATTTCGGGTTAAATTTAACCCGTTACTCGTAGAGTAAGAGGGTATACTAGATTCGTCGGAAAGTATGTACCAGGCAGAAGGAAGCGTTTCCGACCCCGTAAAGTGTATATATTCTTGGTCAGGATCACTAGCTGAAACGATCCGTCTGTCCGGATGAACGCTGAGATCTCGGAAACTATAAAAGCTAGGCTATTGAGACTTGGCGTGTAGATTCCTGAGCTTCTTACGCAGTGCAAGTTCAGCAGCGAGCCACGCCCACTCTAAAGCCCACAAACTTCCCAAGCCTGTGGCGCCCAAAATTTTCATGCCAGATACAAAATTTTAACTGAAATTTATTAGTCTCGTCCATACCTATCGATTGATCCAAAAAGAAGTTTGACACGCCAACTCTAACGCCCACAAACCGACCAAATCTGTGGCGCCCACAATTTTCATGCTAGATACAAAATTTTAACTGAAAGGTATTGGTCTCGTCAATACCTATCTATTGATCCAAAAAAAAGTTTGCCACGCCCACTTCAACGCCCATAACGCTTACATCTGTCTACCGCCCACATAACCATATATTAAGATTACGGAAAGGTGGCGCATTTTAATCTTGCTTTGCTACTTGCATATCTCCATTTACCTTTGGTCCCATTAGCTGAGTAACGGGTATCTGATAGTCGAGGCACTCGACTATAGCGTTCTTCCTTGTTTTTACTTTACGATTACGTCCCTCGAAGTTAATGTCAATGGCAAAGGCAGAATCTTAAACAGAGATAAAGGCAATATCGCTGAAGAGAAGGGCCATATCGCTGAGATTGAATTTCTAAAATTGTTTATTACTTCCAGAAGTTGAAGAGTTTCACGGGTTGAATAACTTGCATGTGTATGTAAGTAGTTGCAGTCGGAACTGCGAGGCAAAGCGACAAGCGCTGCCGGCGCTAAGACGCAGCAGAGTGCGCTGCTAACTTTTTCTTTTGAATAATTAACAATTTAAGCAATTTGTCCTTTTTGCCTACCCCTCTTTATCTCTTCCGATAATGTTAATGTAAGCTGTAAATTGCTGAAAAACAATGGTAGGGGCGTAGGAGGGGGCTTCTCGATCTCTGCATTACCCCTCTCTCCGTTCTGACCTACAGTGCATTTACATAAGCGAAAAGGAAAGAGACGGAAGATGGTTTACCTAGTGTTGAAAAGTGCCAGAAGGCTTTAAAAGAACCGGCAATTTGTGCACGTAACAGCGCTGTAAGTCTTTCTGTTTTCCCATTAGTCTACGACTTACTATCATATGGCGATTTCGTGTGCTTCATGCGATATTTTGCGAACCTTTGAAGCAGAGTAACGGGTATTTCATAGTCGAGACACTCGAGAATAGTGTTATCTCTCGTTTTCTTACTGGCAACTCCCTTCGAGCATTGCCTGTGAAAAATGATCAGCTCAACTGCTCTCAACGATGTAGTCGGGTCGGCGCCATTAAGAAACACATCTGGGGACGCTGGTTCACGGTTTATCTTGACGAGGCCACGAGGACAGGACGAACTGGACGACCGGCTCTTCAAACATCGCAGTCAACAAAATGGCCTTAATCCACGAGAATCATGTTCCTTTGGACCGCTTTCTATTAAGTCGCATCAAAGGGACAATACCAGGCAAGGCCGATGTCCGGACGTCGAACGGAATTTTAAGGATCCCGATTCATAACCTTAAGACACTTGTAGTTGTTGAAGTGTTTTTATATAAGTTGTTAGTCTGAGCTACGCTCTCTGTGCTGAATCTCAAGTAATCTCTGTCTGCTATTATTAGACCGATGAATAAAGAATTCACGTTTGGTAACGCGAGAAGGCGGTTGTATTCGCTTCAATAACTTTTCTATCCCCCCAACTCCATTCAGTCTCGTGTGGGTCAGGAAAACTCCCCTGCTCCATCAAACAGAGCTTATGCTAAAAATAACTGCGACTTTTACTCATAAATTTGTCACCCAAGACATAAATCTGATTAAGCAAGTCACCTATTGTTTACTTCCTTGCCATAATCCCTGGGTCAAGGTTGTTACCTACAATGCACAAGGTGGAGGTTAACGGGTAGCTAAAATGCCAGGAACCAGGTGCAAGAGAAAAAAATCATAAGAAAAATTCTTGGAATATTATCCCTGCATGAAAAAAAGTATAATACTACAGACTCAGAACTTTTACAAAGCTATAGTCATATAGTTCTCACCGGATAAACCATAAAATGAAAGCTTAGTAATGGTGGCTTGTGAAAGTATTTTATAATCTCTCCGGCATACACAATTTCAAAGGGAAAACAATAATCTTATCCCGAATTCTATCACCAAAACAGTTGCGTGTAGGCACACCTTAAAGATACATTCTAACCTTTGTCAATAAATGTCTGCAACGTATAATCTTATTTTTATTAGGGAGGTAACCATTTGTGAATCTTACACCCAAAGTAATGACTATTACCAATAATACAAAAAATGGGGTTCTAAAGGGTTGCTAAAATTTCACAGCGCAGTGGCAAAAGTAAATATAGAAGAAAAAATCATTAAAAGACCTTCCTGAATAAAAAAGTTTAAAAAAATGTAAGTAGGCTGACCTAAATAAAATGTGCCACGCCCACTTTAACGCCCACAAAGAAATCACTTTACAATATCACCTCCACCTCTCATTCGACTATAGCCGTTTTCCTTGTTTTATTTATTATTTATATCTTCTTAAGGTGGTCTTAGGAAAGATGTATAATATATATATGGTATAGATTCTTAATTTTATTGTGGTAAATATATGTTACATTTTTAATGGGATGTTAGTGGATTAAGTTAGGGTTCTTGAATATATTTATCCTTTCGTTTCTTAACGAGTTGCACGTGGAGTGCAATTGTCCTAGTGATAGTTTGTCGTCGCAGAACGGACAGGTTGTGTGTGATTTTTGTGTGTCCAAGACTGAGCCTTATGATAATACCCGTTACGCGTACAGTAAAAGGGTAAACTACACAGAGAAAATATAATACCAAAACTGGTCATCAATCGGGCATTTTTGCATATCAATTTTGATTCCTAATGTTGCCATATTGATATTTTCGAACATGTCCACTGGGTATTTTTCATACCAGATTGATATGCGCACATATCAAATTTGTGACCGAATTGTGGTATTTTTTAACATTCAACTGATATGCTTTCATATCAAACTGATTTACTTTCATATCAGATTGATATGCTTTTAATATTAACATTAACCAGTTTGGTTTTTACTTTTTTGCATCTTATAAACATATAAATATTGAAAACCCATAAGATCGCTGTAAATATTAAGTTTTTATATATTTCGGATCAATTATAAAAATAATTCCAGGACTTAGCAATAAATGGCCGATCACGCTGTACTCGGATGCCTCTTGTAGCCTTGCATCAGCGCCAGGAAGTCCTTCTTCTGTCCGCGATAGAAGCTTCCCAGCGCAGTGGTGGACGCCAACTTGCCCAGTTCGGCATCTTGGCCAGCCATTTGAATTTGTGTAGTGCAGTCTGTGTAGTCAGCCACCGAAAAGCACGTTACAGTGTCCAAGAAATAAATATATTACAATTAGACAAACATCAAGTAAGTACAATTAAAAACAAGGAAGAACGCTATAGTCGAGTACCCCGACTATCAGATACCCGTTACTCAGCTAAAAGGACCAAAGGGAAGTGGAGTTATGCAAGCAGCAAAGCGAGAATAAAATGCGCCACCTACCGGCGGCAGGCAGATTTAAGCGTTATGGGCCTTAGAGTGGGCGTTTTTTTTTTGGATCAATCGATAGGTATTGACGAGACCAATACTTTTCAGTTAAAATTTTTTATCTAGCATGAAAATTGTGGGCGTCACAGGTTTGGGCGGCTTGTGGGCGTTAAAGTGGGCGCGGCACTTTGCTGAAACAAACTTGCGCTGCGTAAGAAGCTCAGGAATCTGCACGCCAAATCTCAATAGCCTAGCTCTTATAGTTTCCGAGATCTCAGCGTTCATCCGGACAGACAGACGGGAAGACGGACATAGCTAGATCGACTCGGCTAGTGATCCTGATCAAAAATATATATACTCTCTATGGGGTCGGAAACGCTTCCTTTTGCCTGTTACACACTTTCCGACGAATCTAGTATACCCTTTTACCCTACGAGTAACGGGTATAACAAGGAAGAACGCTATAGTCGATTACCTCGACTATCAGATACACGTTACTCTGCTATTGGGACCAAAGGGAAATGGAGATATGCCAGCAGCAAAGCGAGATTGAAATTCGCCACCTACCCGTGATCTCAATATATGGTATTTTGGGCGGTAGACAGGTTTAAGCGTTATGCGCGTTAGAGGGGCCGTGTCAATTTTTTTTTTAATCAGTCGATAGGTATTGCCGAGACTAATACATTTCATATTGTTGAACCTTGATGCACTAAGAGCAGTACAAACAAGTGGCCCAAACGACACCAAGCACGTGCTTGTTACGCGCGGGCCCATTTTTATTTCGGGCAAATACGGTTCGCGAGGAAGGTACATAGAACAAATAAAGACAGGACAAGACATAGATCAACAAGACTAAAGCAAATGAGCTAAGATTTTAATTTTTAGTACAGGAATGGAAGTTGAGGAACAAATTAAATTATATAGGGTTTTATAATTATAAGAAAGATCGCGAAAGGGCTCGTGCTGACTAAAATTAGATGATCATCGTGGCAAGTTGAAAGGATAGTAGTTTCGCATTAGTCTAACAGGAACATTGAAAGTTAGGCGGCTTACCAAATCTACAGAATCAATATCGCCTCTGATAAGATTATTCATAAAAATAGTACCAAGCATAGTTCTACGGTTTAGTATACTAGGCAAATTAATTCATAGCAATCTACTCGAGTAAGAAGCCACGTAAGGCTAAAAAAAAAATTGTTTCTGTACGCACTCTATACTGTCAATGTGCACTTGATACTAAGGACTCCAAAAGGAAGATTAGTATTCTTAATTAGGACGAACAAGGGAGGTTAATAATAACTTGGTAATGTATGGATCATCAAATTCTTTAGACCAACGCTTTATGAACCCAAGAACACTCATAGCTTTATTTACAGTAGAGGTTAATTGAGAGTCAAATTTAAGTTTAGGTTCTAGGAGAACACCTAAATCGTTTACTAAGTATATTCGGTCCAGGGACATGTTCTGAAGAGAGTAACTCATGAACGTTGGCGTACCCCTATAAAAAGTCATAACGTTGCATTTAAGATAGTTTAAATTCAAAAGGTTGTAATGACACCATTCCTGGAATCTATTAATGTCTGACTGCAAGCAGAAACCAGACGCAATACTATTATATGATAAACAAAGCTTAACATCATACATTAGTACACGAGAGTGAGTTACGATAGAGGGAAGATCATTTATAAGCAGAGTAAACAGCTAAGGGCCTAAATGACTGCCCTGAGGCACTCCAGATGTCACGTTGATCATCTTGGAAACAGCGCTTTTGAATAAAACCCTCTGAGATCTACCATTCAAATAACTTGAAATCCAAGTTAACAGATTATTCGGAAACCCGAGGAGATCTAATTTGAATAAAGGAAGAGAGTGGTTTACAGAGTCAAAGGCTTTACTAAAATCTGTATATATAACGTCTATCTGCAATTTTTTGTTAAATCCATCTATTACAAAAGATGTCAATTCGAGCAGCTTAGTGGTGGTCGATCTTCGCTTAACAACACCATGTTGACACGGAGGTATCAAAGAGGAGCACAAATGTTCAAATGTTTTGGGAATTGCAGACAATTTGGAGATTCCTCTATAGTTCTGAACATTAACCTTCGCACCCTTTTTGTGGAGTCGAATAATAAAAGAATCTTTCAAGATAGTAGGAAAAACAGAAGATGAGATAGACAAATTAAAAAGTTTAAGAATATGTTTACAAATAGTTCGGGCACAAAACTTAAGCACACACCCAGGGAGTCCATCTGGCTCCGGAGAATAGGTTGGCGTTATAGTTTCTAAATCACTTAAGAGAGAACTTTCGGTGCTTACAGGAGAAACAAGGAAGAACGCTGTAGTCGAGTACCTCGACTATCAGACACCCGTTACTCAGCTTAATAGAGATATGCAAGTAGCAAAGCGAGATTAAAATGCGCCACCTACCGGCGGTATACAGTCTTAAGCGTTATGGACGTTAGAGTGGGCGTGGCAAATACATACAGACCAATACATTTCAGTTAAAATTTTGTATCTAGCATAAAAATTGTGGGCGTCACAGGTTTTTGCGGTTTGTGGGCGTTAGAGTGGGCGTGGCATATTCGCGTAACAAACTTGCGCTGCGTATAAGGCTACGGAATCTAAATCTGAGATCCCAATTCTCTACCTTTGATAGTTTCCAAGATATCCACGTTCATATGTACGATTTTTTGAAGTTTGTGGGCGGTTTATGGGCGTTAGGGTGGGCGTGGCAAACTTTTTTTTGGGTCAATCGATAGGTATTGATGAGAACATTACATTTCAGTTAAAATTTTTATTCTAGCAAAAAAAATTGTGGGCGTCACAGGTTTTCGCGGTTTGTGGGCGTTAGAGTGGGCGTAGCATATTCGGAGCCACAGTTTTGGGCGGATTGTGGGCGTTAGAGTGGGCGTGGCACTCTACTGAAACAAACTTGCGCTGCGTAAGAAGCTCAGGAATCTGCACGACAAATCTCAATAGCCAAGCTCTTATAGTTTCCGAGATCTCAGCGTTCATCCGGACAGACAGACGGACAGACGGACATGGCTAGATCGACTCGGCTAGTGATCCTGATCAATAATATATTTACTTTATGGGGTCGGAAACGCTTCCTTCTGCCTGTTACATACTTTCCGACGAATCTAGTATACCCTTTTACTCTAAGAGTAACGGGTATAAAAATACAATTGCCCTGTTTAAGTGATTAGGGTAGCTAGAATTAGACCAAGAAACAGAACTATAAGTAGATTGGAAGAATTCAGCAAATAAATTTGCAATTTCGGGATCCGTAGATGCCTCAATAGAGTTTAATCGTAAATATGATGGCAATCGTGAAGATTTTCGCTTGGCATTGACAAAGTTATAAAACTGCCTCGGATCCTTTGAAAATTCAAATTTACATTGGTTCAAGTACATGGAATAGCAATGACTGTTGAGTACATTAAATTAGTACGAGCCACCACATATCTTGAAAAATCGGATGGCCTACCCGACTTTTTGAACTTTTTGTAGAAGTTTGTTTTTAGGTTTCTAAGTCTTTGGAACTGATTAGTAAACCAAGGAGGCCTGTTTAACTTAGGAGGAAAACTATCAGGAACTCATTAACAGAAAAAAGAGTTTAGGACACTATGGAATAGTTCCGTAGCACTTTCAATATCCAAGCATTTATATAAATTTGTCCAGTTATATTGTAAAATCATGTTGTTGAGTTTATTAAAGTCGCATTTACGAAAGCATCTACTTTTAGGTAGAGAAAGTAAAGGAGAGAGGGTATCAATACAGGGAGAACAAATTGTAAGTTCCAATGTGGGATGATACCGGTCTTTTGGCTCAACGAGTGGGTCAATTTTAGATACCGTGACTTCAGATGGATCTAAAACAAATACAAGATCTAATTGTCTGTTTAGTGAATTACGTATAAAGCTAATTTGCTGTAATGATAATTCTAGCAGACCGTCAACGAAGTCATGGTCAGATAAAGGGGTAGAGACAAGTGAGTCAGTGGAAGGGGACCAAGAAAGGTCAGGGAGATTAAAATCACCCAAAACAATCAAAAGATCCCTTTCGGAAAGATGAGATAGAACAGTTTTTATTGAAGAAAAAGATTTCAAAGAAACTTTAACACCAATGAATTCTATGTCATTGGGATTATGAAAGTATATTCTCCCCTACGAGGAGAGCGATCCGTTTTATGATATCTTCGGCTTCAGCCAAGTCTCAGGAAAGGCCAGGATGGCTTCAGAAAAGGCCAAGGAGTCAGCATAAAGCTTAGGTAGCTTTATATTAAGTCCCCTAACATTTTGATAAGCCAAAAACAAACTGCTCAGTTTTTTGGCGCAGGTACTATCGTGGAAGGCCTATTATTAGTTCTCCGTCTGTTTGGAACAAATTCCTTAATGACCAGTTCATCATTAAGCCAAAAACTTTTAGAATTTAGTACATTAAATACTTCAAGAAGAGCAGATATTTTAAATGAAGGTATCCTACGAACATATGGAAATTTAAACTCCTCCACTGTGATGTTCAGAGCTGGGAATTCCTGGTGTATAAACTCCAAAACATCTGCAGATGTGGTTTCCGGTGTTAAACGAGACACAAATAATTGCATCCTGTAAGGAACAACCGAGATGCTCTTCCTTCCGCCACCAGCAATCTAAACATCGTTCGTCTGATTATCGAGACTAGGGACTCCTATAGAGCTAACTTGACCTGTAGGCACAGAAAGCTGCGTAGTGTTTGAACCCTTAGGCTGACTAGCAGAAACAGGGACTCCTCCAGAGCTTTTGGGTACTGCTGTGGGTACTGCTAGCAGTTAAACTTTAGGTCCCCCAGCGCCAGTGGATGCCGACATAGCTGCCATTACCGATCGGGTAAAAATATTCGAAGCTAAATTGAGATTTGGAACTGATTCCTTTACTTCAACAGATTTTGAAGGAGCGGTCTTTTTTTCGTGTAGGTGACCCCACTGACATTTTTTTATTATCAAGGTTCATAAAACGATCATTGTAGCTCATTTTAGCTAAAATTTTTATTTACCATGAAAATTGTGGGCCCCACAGGTTTGGTCGGCTTCTGGGCGTTGCAATCTTTTTTTTAATCAATCGATAGGTACTGAGGAGACTAATTCATTTAAGTTCAAATTTTTTATCTAGCATGAAAATTGTGGGCGCCACAGGCTTGGGCGGTTTGTGGGCGTTAGAGTGGGCGTGGCATATTCGCGTAACAAACTTGCGCTGCGTACAAGGCTACGGAATTTAAATCTGAGATCCCACTTCTCTATCTTTGATAGTTTCCGAGATATGCGGATATCGCAGGTTCATACTTAAGTTTTTTTTTAAATTTGTGGGCGTCTTCTGGGCGTTAAAGTGGGCGTGTCAAACTTTTTTTGGGTCAATCGATAGGTATTGGTGATAACAACACATTTCAGTTAACATTTTTATTCTAGCATCAAAATTGTAGGAGCCACAGCTTTTGGCGGTTTGTGGGCGTTAGAGTGGGCGTGGCACCCTGCTAAAACAAAGTTGCGCTGCGCAGGAATCTCAGGAATCTGCATGCCTAATCCCAGTATTGTAGCTCTTACGAGATCTCAGCGTTCATACGGACAGACAGACATGGCTAGATCGACTCGGCTACAGATCCTGATCAAGAATATTAATACTTTATACCCTTTTACTCTACGAGTATTAAATTAGGCAATATTGGTATTTCATATACCACAAAACCAGAAAAATTGAAACTCAAAAAACAAATGCAATGCGCTTATCGACTTTCCGGGCCGCCCTGAAACACAGTTTCATAATTGGGCAGCACAGCTAACATGGTGATGGGTCGGGGCATCTCTCCAATAGACGTCTTAAGTTTTACAGCGCGTAAGAGTCCATCTGGTCCAGTATGAACTTCCTTGGCAAGTACTATGTAGTACGAGGGTGGTCCGATAAGTACTTAGCCTTCAAAAGAAAAACGAAAGTTTTGGAAAAGTGGCGATTTATTTCTCAACAAAATCTCCTTTTAGCTCAATACACTTGACCCAGCGATGCTTTAACTTCTTTAACCCGTCTGAAAAATACGTTTTCTCGAGGTCTGCAAAATAGGCCTCTGTGACGGCGACAACTTCCTCATTCGACGCAAATTTCTGTTCAGCGAGTGACTTTTTCAAGTTTGGAAACAAAAATAAGTCACACGGGGCCAAATCTGGAGAACATGGTGGATGAGGTAGCAGCTCGTATCCCAATACGACCAGTTTGGTCTTGGCGAGGGCGGAAGTGTGAGCCGGTGCGTTGTCATGATGGAAGAGCACATTTTCTTCGCCAAATGGGGCCGGCTTTTCTGCAATTCGGCGGCGAATCGGCCCAATAATTTGGCATAGTACAGCCCTGTGACCGTTTGGCCCTTCTCCAGGTGTAGATGTAGATGTAGATCACACCTTGTGAATCCCAAAAAACGGTGGCCATCACCTTTCCGGCCGACGGGACAGTCTTCGCCTTTTTCGGAGTAGGTTGGCCGGTTGAAGTCCACTGTTTCGACTGTTTCTTGGTCTCTGGTGTGTACCAGTGGATCCATGTTTCGTCGACGGTCACGAAACGACGCAGAAACTCCTTCGGATCTGAAGTGGTATCACGGTTGCGTTTGTTGTCCGGAGAGAGCAAACGCGGCACCCATCGCGCCGAAAGCTTTCTCACCCACGCGGTTTTTTGACATGCCTACTGTCTCAGCTATCTCGTGTATCTTCAATCGGCGGTCTGTCAATACGAGATCGTGGATTTTTGTTACGTTATCCTCCGTGGTAGCCGTTTTCGGGGCACCTTGGCGTGGCTCATCAAAATCCGTTAAACCCATTTTTGACGGTCGCCATCGAAGGAGAAGAGTCACCGTACACAGCATCCAAGCGCTCTTTGATTTCGCTGCGCGATTTCCCTTCCAAAAACAAGAATCACAGACCGATATTGCTCTTTCTCCATTTTTCTAAAATCCGTGGTCACGTGGTCACGGAGCGGCTGTGAAGAGGCTTTATTTCCGTCAGCAGTTTGCGATCCCCATGAAAGTTCTCTGAGCCAAGGATGAGCATTTTACCATTTGTCAGCGTTAATAATTAACTTGGCATTTTTCTTTTGGAAGCAGCGTAAGGTGCATGCTACAACGCGTACCAGTTTTGTCCAGGACGAGACGCGTTAAGCCAATGCTTTGATTGGTGATTAATACGATGGTCCTCACTTCTTCTTTGCCATGGTTTTCTGAAAGGTAAGAACAGAAATTTGTACAGATCAAATTTACCGCGAGCATTTCTGGATTCTGCAGCCATGAAGGTCCCATCCACCATTAATCGCAGTCCACCGGATTCTCCTTTGTGTTTACATAATGCCATGCATTTCGAGGTAAGGCATCAAGTATCCTGAGGTTCTGATGGCAACAAATGTTTTTAGGGGATCTAAAAGCCAAGCCAAATCTTTGGGCGTGTCACATCATTCCTGTATTTCAATGTCCTTGGGTTGTAGAGCAGCCTTGATTGGAAAGATTATGTATAGGTCGTTACGGCACTTATTACACCAGTCAGCAGTTTTTGAAGGATGCTCCGTGTTCCAGCCGGGATCGAGTAACCACCATTCTTGGAACAGAATTTTTGTGCTCCCGTCAGTACGTCGTCCACATAAAACTGCTCCTTCAAGAGCTTTCCAGCGGTAGGAAACTCGTGTTGATGATCATGAGCAAACTGATCCAGGACCTATGCCTATGTTGCCGTTGAAAGTTCATAGTGCTTAATAAGACTTCTCTTAAGCAATACGCTCATAGCTACAATGCTTAGCAGCACCCAGGTTGCACATACTGTAAGTGCAGGTTTGGGTCTTTCTTCAGGCGGCGTTCTACACACTTGAATCTTTTAAGTGCTCCCTGTTACGTATCCGAAAACTGCTTCTTTGAGTTTATGAACGGAAGTTAGACGATGCAACGATCCTTGGTGTCCCGAGTGTGCGTCTTCACAAAGTGCTGTTCAACTTACTCGTCATCTGGTTTCCCATGGAATTCCTGGTTGACATTCTACAGCTCCGAAAAGCGTCGTAGCTATGCGTCAATGTTAATAGCCATGCGCATTGTTATTGTAGATGAACAGCCGGTAGCTAGGATAGATGTTATGACCCATCCAAATATGGTCCAAATGTAGTCGCCGCCCAAGAGTGTATCGACGACAAAAGCGCCGACGACTGATAGTCAGAATCCGCAAGCTCAAAGCCAGTGAATGCCTTGGTCATCGACATCGTGTCTTGCAACCGTGGAGGTAATTTTGATGAGTACGTGGGTACGTACTTTCCTTGTGTGATCTGAGATTCTAGATTGCGAGTTCAGTGTGCTTCTGATTTATATAGTTGTTTCAGCCCTGTTTGTTAAAATTGCTGAGCGTGCCTGGTCAAGTGCTTTTACACACCGCTCGGATATGTACGACCGTTCCGAACCACTGTCTAAAAGCACCCGGCAGGTAGTGCGCGATCCTTAAGTCGTAGTCCCAGAGGCTTGCGATCCATGAATATCTGCATGTAGCAGAGATTGGTGACAATTATGGCAAAACTTGCTTGTGAATTTGGATTCACACTGTCGTAAAAATGCTAAACAAATGTGCGTCTCCATTCGATTGACTATTTAAACTTTGGGCAGGCGTATATCTTGTGCTCCTTGGAGTTACAGTTCCCACAAGTAAGAAAACACTATCGATACAAAAATGGAACGATTGCTTTGCCTTGCTTTGTTGTGGACCAACCTTGGAGTGTATGTCTTCCCTTTCTGAGCTCGAATCCCTCGCAGCGCCGGATTAAAACTTGAGAAGATCATCCACAGATGGAGATTCCAGTTCACGGCTTCCTTCGATCCATTCATTAGTGACGAGTTCCAGAATAGATTTTGGCCAGAACGAAGTGAATAATCCAGCAATCCTTATTAGTTGGCCCTGCTCTGTTACGTCTGCGCTGGCGAACGAAGGTAAGATTACTTATGTCTTCATGAAAGTGTTATCAATGTGAAGAGGTCTGTTGTAGCGATCAATTAGCCAATTTGAGGCAAGTCCAAGCCTCATAAGCTGCAACCGTTATTGGCATATGCCGAATCAGCTGCTTCTCCCGTAATATCCGTTTTTAAGTAGTGCAACTTTTGTATTGCTGTCAAATTTTGCTTGCTGTGGATCGTAATCTCGAAGATGCTCATTGAGCTGCTATTGTTCTTGCAGAAATCGAAATAGGTTTTCGCTTTCTAGTCTTGATGCCATTAATGCGGCCTCGTCAAGGTTGCCAAAATGCCTGCCGTTGCTGTCTTTTTTGTCATTCTCTTGAGATTCTTCACAGGTGCATGTTAAGTCGAACCATTCGTATTCGATGGCTGGATCGACGCACCCCTATTCTTCGTCAATAAATGCCGTTTGGCCCAATTGGTCAATTGACTAAAATTCTTTCCAGATGATATTGAGCCTTTCCAATGAAACTTGTATATCATGTAGATCATTTTGATACCGCAAGTGGATCTGACGACTCCGTTAGAAATGTCGTTAATCTTACCTTCGCACGACTTGTTGCTGCATTCAAAATCTTATATTGATCCGTATTAATCAATAACTAAACTTGGAATAAAAACGTTTTATATCCCAGTTTTGAGTGGACGTATATCTTTCATTAAACATATCACATTTTACTTGTCCGATGCGTTTTTTTGTAATCTTGACACTAAGGACTAAAACGTCTCCAAGGTGTGACGCAGAACCGAAATATATTAAATAAGAGAGAGAGCTCTATAGTCGGTGCCATCGACTATCAGATACCCGTTACTCAGCTAAGAGGACTGGGAGCACTCAGGGTGTTCTGGGGAGATAGAGATATACAAGTAGCTAAGCGTCTGTTCCCAAGATTGTCCGTGGTTGGTGGATTGTCCGCGTGGCACCTGGCTGAAACAAACTTGTGCTGCGTAACAAGCTTAAAAATGAAACTTGTGGGCGCTACAGTTTTGTGCGACTTGTGGGCGTCAGAGGGGGCGTAATAAACTTAATTTCATTTTTTCAATCATTAATAGTTTCCGAGGTACCAGCGTTCATACTTACTATTTTTTGAAATTTGTGGGCTATTTGTGGGTGTTTGAGTGGGCGTGGCAAACTTTTTTTTGGGTCAACCGATAGGTATTTATCCAGTTCGTCCTGTCCTCGTGAAGATACACCGTGAACCAGCGTCGCCAGATGTGTTGCTTGATAGCGCTGAGCCGACTCCATCGTTGCTAGCAGTTGAGCTAAACATTCTTCGCTGGCCAGTCTAAGAGTACTCGAAGGGAGTTGCCAGTAGGTAAACAAGAGAGAACGCTTTTGTCGATTGTCTCGACTATCAGATACACGTAACTCAGGTCTTAAATTGAAAATTGATAAAAGTTAAGTTATACTGTTAAGATGACCGCTTAAAAATTGGAATACGCTTGAAGGACTCGAAAAAAATCGCATTAGGCACCTGGTTTTCGCCAAACGAGAGTTAGTCTTAGACTAATGGGAAAACCGGAAGATTTACAGCGCTATTATGTGCACAAATTTTTGGTCCTTCTGCTGCCTTCTAGTGCTTTTCAACACTAGGCAAATGATCTTCCGTCTATTTCTTTTTCCGTTTGTGACTGCTGTGTAGGTCAGAATGGAGAGAAAGGTAATGCAAAGATCGAGAAGTAGAAATAGTAAATTATTAATTATTGTTTGTCTATAAGTTTTTAATGAATGGTCATATTAGAATAGATTATGGCATGCATTGGTATTGGCAATAGGAACAGAATCTCATAGAAATTTCAACATACAAAGTCAACTGTCAGAAATTTCAGCAATTCAACAGCCTCGGGGCTGTTTAAAATTTTGTTTAATTGCTGAAAACCAGAGTTGTCGCTGTTCTCGACTAAAAGTTGGTCACTTGTGTTAACAAGGAGGAATTGCAATCTTTTAAAATATGCAAGTAAAAAATATCTGATAGGATGCTGCCTGTTAGCAGTTCTAATAGTTTAGTTTTTTGGCTTATTATCGGCATTTTCCTTAATTTTATACATAATCTTTGGTAAACACAGCCTGGCAATTTGACAATCTGACAAACAGCAGATATCAATTGAAAATTCAACAGGGAAATTTTAGGGTCGTTCCGTTAGTTGCTGAAATTTTCTGTTGAATTTTCAACAATTCAGCAATTCAACAGTATAGGGAATACCCTGATTAAATAAAGTGGGCGCTGGACGGGTTTTAGCGTTGTGGTTTGAGTTGGGCGCGTGTCAAAATGTATCAACCCGACACAGCACGAACACGAAACTCGAATTGCCAGCATGCACGAAAACGAAACGATAATTTTAAAGCCCGACACGAACACGCACGAAATAAATATATATTTTATTAAAATTTTCTATTTTATTATAGACTTTATTTTCGGTTATTAAACAGTTGGATTTTTTTTACATGTTTTTATTTAAAAATAAAAGTTTTTCTAAATAAGAGCTTAACAGCCTAGTCTTCCCTTCGTTAAGTATATTCCCTGATGTAGAGAATACCCTCTCACTTGTTGCAGAGCTAACTGGGATGCTTAAAATATTGCTTGCAATTTTTTCCAATAACTTTAGAGGATTGGCATTTCTCCAATAACTTAAAATATCGTTTTCTCCCATGTCGTTTAAGTACATTTTTAGACATTATTTTAACAACTTATAGGACAAGATCCTTTAGTTCAGCACTAAGAAAACTAAGCTCCTTAAATGGTGGGTTTAGGAAGAGTATACATAATGAATATCTATTGGGCTAAGTATTTCTTTTAAGCTGCGATATGGCAAAACAATCCCTTATATTAGATTTACAATGTTTCTTTAATTTATTAATCCTCAGAGCATAGATGAACAGATATGAATTTTTCCGAACATTGCATTATGTCGAAGTCTAAATCATTTATTCGCTATAGCTCGTTCTTTTCGAGTAAAAGTGAATTAATTTCGGATTGAACATCAAAAGACTAAATTTATGTAATGGCATGAGCAGGACAATTTTTTAAATTTACTAAAAGCAGATACAATGTTTGCTGCATTGTCAGTAACAATAACTCCACTGCTTAATTTATTATACCCGTTACTCGTAGAGTAAAAGGGTATACTAGATTCGTCGGAAAGTATGTAACAGGCAGAAAGAAGCGTTTCCGACTCCATAAAGTATATATATTCTTGATCCGGATTACTAGCCGTCTGTCCGTATGAACGCTGATCTCTCGGAAGCTGTAAGAGCTACAATACTGGGATTAGGCATGAAGACTCCTGAGATTCCTGCGTACCGCAAGTTTGTTTTAGCAGGGTGCCACGCCCACTCTAACCAAAACTGTGGCTCCTACAGTTTTGATGCTAGAATAAAAATTTTAACTGAAATTTATTGTTATGATCAATACCTATCGATTGATCCAAGTGCCACCACAAACTTCAAAAAATCGTAAATATGATGAAATGTATTGGTCTCGTCAATTGATTGATCGAAAAAAAAGTTTGACACGCCCACTCTAACGCCCATAACGCTTAAATCTGTCTACCGCCCACATACCCATATATTGAGAACACGGGCAGGTGGCGCATTTCAACCTCGCTTTGCTGCTTGCATATCTCTATTTCCCCGTGGTCCCTTTAGGGAGGTACTCGACTGTAGCCGTCTTCCTTGTTTTCAAAATAGAAAACAAAGGTAAAGGCAATAGCACCGCCACATTTTTTAAACGGTTATTCAATGATTTCGCTCCCAGAGACTTGCCCTTAGTATTCTTCACTCAACACACAGTTGCTGAATGGTCAAATGATGTTTCGGTATCGAAGGTTTGGCGTTTTCCTCTGCCAAGGCTCACTGAAGAGCCTACCCCGAGTACAAAATCCATGCACCTTTAAATATACCCGCATTCACTCCATAACACTCTTCAGCCATTTCAAATTTCAAATTAAGAGATTAAATGTTTGTTAAGTTGAATTTTTTAAGGTAAAGTTTGACATATGTGCTGTGTTGTCATTACAAAGTGGGTAAAAGACCCCCTGAGTAAACTTCTGCTCAACTTTGAGGTTCGGGTGCGAATCGTCACAGCAACATGACACAATTAAATCTGGATATTGCACAAAAACCTTGGATCCAATTATAGGCTTCCTAGTGCGTCGAAAACTGGACCAGTATAGTTTAGCGGCACTCGAAGACTCAACCAATTCACCGAAATATAGAGGCTCAAGGTACAAGTCAACAAAAACCAATTGTCAATAGAGTTTCAGCCGTGTCGCGAAAACCGCAGCCGGAAAAGTACGTTTTACTGGCTACAGCCACTGTGGCAGTACAAGGACGAAACACGCAACGGGAAAATTGTCGCACAGTAATGGATTCTGGGTCTCAACTGAACCACCAGGTCATCGTTAAGTATTCGGATACGGAGACAGGTGCTCGTCGTTAACCTCAAAGTTTCAGATGGAGATCGAAGTGTTTGTTTCACCACAGTTAATGGAGAGTCAATCATCTGAACTCTTAGATGAACGACTTAATATTCCGAACGATTTGGTGTTGGCGGACCCAGATTTTGGGCAGCCCTGACGTAAAGATTTACTTCTGGACACCGAGATAAACACGCGACTGATAAATCCCGGAATTATCGATTCGAAAACGGACAAGCCAACTCTCCAGGAAACAACCGTTCGGTGGATTTTTGTTCCAAGTGCGAACAGCATATACAAGGAACTGCCTCGCATAGGTACATATACTTAAAGCTTATTATGTTTCTGGTTCTTCTTGACGAACTTAAAATAAGTTATTCATACAGATTTGACGGCTCTTGTTTGCTTATAGTTTTATGTAGTAGTAATAGGGCCCAAAGGTTTGTCCAGGATTTAAGTGGCATGTTAAGGATTTTAATTGTAACGTCACTTATATGGTCAGCTCTTTGTCTATTATAAATATATCTTGCCACATTATTAAACGCTACCTGCAGCTTGCGCTGACTTACGGAGCTGCAGTCACTAAATACCTCTAGTCCATAGAAAAGTACCTGTATGAGGTACATTTTTGCAATTGTCTCTTTAATTTTGGTCGCTCAAAAGTCTTTGGTTAAGTATAAGTTTCTAAGTATTGCATACATATTTCCCACAGATTTATTAATGTGATCATCCCACGTCAATGTTTGATTAAACGTAAATCCCAAATTAATTGCAGTTTTTACATATTCAACAGGAGCATTATTAATGGATAGTTTTTGCAATGCATCGGTAGCCATTACTCTTTTACCTACAACAATACATTTAGACTTCTAGCCTAGCCCATTAATTTTCGCCCACTGGCTAACAATTTCCAACTCAGTTTGACAGAATTACGAATAGGACGGCTAACATACATTTGGACATCATCAGCATACATGTGTACTTCACAGTTTGACATATTACTACGTAAATCATTTACATACACTGAGAACAGTAATAGACCTAGGACGGATCTGCCCGCGATTGCTCAAATAAGAACAAATTAGTTGTACTGATGCACGCGAGAAATTGCATTGCCATTTTAACTTAATACAAAGAACTTCGTGATTTACCGTGTCAATTGCTTTACAATAATCTAAAAGAGTCAAAAATGATATGTTGTCAGTATCCATTTTTTCCTTGATGTCTACAACTATTTTAATTATAGCTGTTATACAGCTTCTGCCAACACGTAACCCTGATTGCCTTTCGGTTAGAATATTGTTACTTGTTAAAAAACGTGTCATCTGACTTTTGAAAAATATGGTAGGACTAAAATTGGCCTATATTCATTTGCAGATTTTAAAATCGGTATAATTTTAGCTAATTTCCAAGAGTCGGGAAATATTGATTGTGTCAGGGCATTGTTATATATAAAAGTTATGTATGGTAATGTTTATGGCAATAGTATCTTTATAAATTTTGGGTTTATGTCGTCGACTCCAGTGGCATTTGACTTAATTAGTAACATTGATTTAAGGACATCGGACTCAGTTACACACGCTAAACTAAAACTACTATCACAGGTACCATTATCACAGCCGCAATTTATATTATCACAATTTCGATATGTATTTCGAGGTAGGTGATCAAGATAGTCATCTTTAGATACATAAGGTACTTTGCAGTCTAAAAATTTTTGTTAAGTTCATTAGTATTGGCATCACATCGGGTAGTGTTGGTTTTACCAATGCCTAGTTTTTTAATATCAGCTCATTTCTGCTGACTCGATGTTGCCCTTTTAAATCTAATAAAGAAATATTTGCGTTTCTCTTGATTAATTAATTGTGAAACATTTTTCCTTAGAGTTTTATGGCATGTCTTGTATCGCTTTCATTTTTAGTAGAAAGTTAATACGGGAGCTGGCTCACTAGGTAATAAATCATGTCAAAAAAGGGGATGGGGGTGACCCTAATTAGTCACGCATGGTTGCGCGCAGGCGTTTTAATGACCTAATTAGCATGATTAGAAAAAGGGGTTGGTGGTGGTGGCGACCCTAATTAGTCACTTAATGAGGTTAGAAAGGGTTTTTTTTTTTTTATTAAATGAAGCTTAAGTATATACATGAATATAAGTGGTAGAAGAAGAGAAGAGGTAGAAATGTTCCGATCCCGCGGGACTGCCGCAAAGCTATACTTCGCGGGTCGGATGGCGGTCAGGTTGCCGCTCGTCCTTATGACTGGATGCGTCGACTCCGTTCTCGCCGCGTTAGCTCCTTCAGGATGCCAGCGGCCATGTTGGCTATCGCGTCCCACTTGCTTTGGCTTTCCAGCATGCAGCTGATGACGTTGTCCGCTGTCAGGTTACAAACGGTTGTCGTTTCAGCTTCGGCTCGGTACCTAACGTATAGGGGGCAGATGAATAGCGCGTGCTCCGCGTCTTCGATGCTCCCTGTGCCGCATTGGACGCAGTAGGGGTTTGGCTCGTGATTAAACCTATGCAGGTATTCCTTGAAACATCCGTGCCCGGAGATCATCTGCGTGAGATAGGAGTCTACCTGTCCGTGTCGCTTCTGCAGCCAGGGAATTAGCCTGTGAGTCCACCGCCCTGTGGTCGCATTGTTCCACCTCCTTTGCCATGCCTCGATCGTGTTGCTGCGCTGAGTCCTGCTTCCTGTGCTCCCAGTTCTTCGTTCTGCCGCCAGCAGGTCTATCGGTATATTACCGGCTACCACTAGCGCGGCTTCCTCGGATACCGTGCAGAAGCTGCTTGTGATGCGCAGTGCACAGCGTCTGTAAACAGCTTTGCACTGGCGGCTGTATGATGCGGTCTTCATGGCTTCGGCCCATATGGGCGCGGCGTACAGTATGGTAGATGTCACCACTGTGACTATTATCCTTCTGCTGTGCTGCTTCGGTCCTCGAGCATTGGCCATCATCCTTGAGATGGCTGCAGTCGATCTGGATGCTTTGGCTGCTGCATACGATAGGTGCGTCTTAAACGATAGCCTGTGGTCGATCAGTACTCCAAGATACTTGATTGAGGCGCTTGTTTCTATTGGAGTTGATCCGACTCGTATTGTGGCCTTCTCCACAGTCTTCCTGCTGCTTATGAGCACTGCCTTCGTTTTGTGCTCGGCGACTGCTAACCCGTTGTCTGCGAGCCAGCACATGAGGGTGTCTATCGCGAGACTGCACCTATCCGTGATCTTGTCGAGGGTTTTCGGTACCGTTACCAGCGCTATGTCGTCCGTAAATCCCACCACAGTGCATCCTGCGGGTAGTACCAGCCTTAAGGTCCCGTCGTACATGACGTTCCATAGTATCGGGCCCAGGACTGAGCCTTGAGGTACTCCTCCTGTCACCAGGTACTCGTGCTCTCCGACATCAGAGGAATATGTTAGCACTCTGTCCTTGAAGTAGTCCGCTACGAGGTCGATCAGGTAATTCGAGATTCCAATGTGATGGAATGCCTGCAGGACAAGGTTCCAGTTGGCAGAGTTGAAGGCGTCGTACTAGTGCTGTCCCATGTTGTGGACCATGCGTTGAAATCACCTGCCATGAGCACATGGGACTTACCGCGTGCGTCGTCAGCGATCTCCTGCATTATTGCTCTGAACTCGCTAATGTGTACGCTCGGGGCTATGTAGCAGCTGTAGAATGTTATTCCTTTTATCTGCGCTCTGGTGTATCCCGTCCTGGAAGCTTTATTAATGTGATCATCCCACGTCAATGTTTGATTAAACGTAAATCCCAAATTAATTGCAGTTTTTACATACTCAACAGGAGCATTATTAATGGATAGTTTTTGCAATGCATCGGTAGCCATTACTCTTTTACCTACAACAATACATTTAGACTTCTTCGGGTTTAAGCCTAGCCCATTAATTTTCGCCCACTGGCTAACAATTTCCAACTCAGTTTGACAGAATTACGAATAGGACGGCTAACATACATTTGGACATCATCAGCATACATGTGTACTTCACAGTTTGACATATTACTACGTAAATCATTTACATACACTGAGAACAGTAATAGACCTAGGACGGATCTGCCCGCGATTGCTCAAATAAGAACAAATTAGTTGTACTGATGCACGCGAGAAATTACATTGCCATTTTAACTTAATACAAAGAACTTCGTGATTTACCGTGTCAATTGCTTTACAATAATCTAAAAGAGTCAAAAATGATATGTTGTCAGTATCCATTTTTTCCTTGATGTCTACAACTATTTTAATTATAGCTGTTATACAGCTTCTGCCAACACGTAACCCTGATTGCCTTTCGGTTAGAATATTGTTACTTGTTAAAAAACGTGTCATCTGACTTTTGAAAAATATGGTAGGACTAAAATTGGCCTATATTCATTTGCAGATTTTAAAATCGGTATAATTTTAGCTAATTTCCAAGAGTCGGGAAATATTGATTGTGTCAGGGCATTGTTATATATAAAAGTTATGTATGGTAATGTTTATGGCAATAGTATCTTTATAAATTTTGGGTTTATGTCGTCGACTCCAGTGGCATTTGACTTAATTAGTAACATTGATTTAAGGACATCGGACTCAGTTACACACGCTAAACTAAAACTACTATCACAGGTACCATTATCACAGCCGCAATTTATATTATCACAATTTCGATATGTATTTCGAGGTAGGTGATCAAGATAGTCATCTTTAGATACATAAGGTACTTTGCAGTCTAAAAATTTTTGTTAAGTTCATTAGTATTGGCATCACATCGGGTAGTGTTGGTTTTACCAATGCCTAGTTTTTTAATATCAGCTCATTTCTGCTGACTCGATGTTGCCCTTTTAAATCTAATAAAGAAATATTTGCGTTTCTCTTGATTAATTAATTGTGAAACATTTTTCCTTAGAGTTTTATATTGCGCTGCGGGCTGGCATGTCTTGTATCGCTTTTATTTTTAGTTGATAGTTAATACGGGAGCTGGCTCACTAGGTAATAAATCATGTCAAAAAAGGGGATGGGGGTGACCCTAATTAGTCACGCATGGTTGCGGTACTTCTCCTGTCACCAGGTACTCGTGCTCTCCAACATCAGAGGAATATATGAGCACTCTGTCCTTAAAGTAGTCCGCTACGAGGTCGATCAGGTAATTCGAGATTCACATGCGATGAAGTGCCTGCAGGACAAGGTTCCAGTTGGCAGAATTGAAGGCATTCTTGACGTCCAGGGTGCAGATAAGGCAGTACTCTTTTGAGCCACCTAGCCACCTTTCTCCTTCGATTGCGTTAGCAGCCAGTTGGGTGACCGTTTGGATCGCGTCAATGGTGCTTCTTTTCCTCCGGAAGCCAAACTGCTGGTCCGATAGCGCTCTAAGTTGGTCGAGTTCTTTCTCGAGGTGGGTGCAGATTATGCGCTCGAATATTTTCCCCGTTGTATTCAGCATACATGGTGTCTATATGACGATGCGTCGTCGTTCAGCTTGCCCGGCTTGCACCAACCTATGGAGAAGGTTCGTTGGGTGAGACACATGTTGTACATCTCCGTGAATATACCCGGGTAGTTTGCCACCAATATGTGCAGTGCAGCATTGGGAATGCAGTCGGGGCCAGGGGCTTTTTCGATTTTGGTTTTCCGTAGCGCAGCCAGTACTTCGGCTACGCTGGTGAAAAGAGTATCGCCTTCTCCGGTAGCTTGCCAGGTAAGAGGCGGCTGGGTGGGGAATAGGGTAGACACTATTTGGCCAAGCTGTAAGTGGCCGGTAGGGGTCGGCTGTCTGTTGAGCTTACCCATGACTATCCTGTATGCTGACCCGAATGGTTCTGCATCCGCCGCTTCGCACAGCTCCTGGAAGCATCTGGCCTTGCTAGCTTTGATCGTGTTCTTCAGGACCTTTCTCTTGGCTCTGTAGGTTGTTTCCCTTAGCTCCTGGTTTCCGTGTCCTCTGCTTCTCTGACACCTGCGCCGAGCCGCTAGGCAGTCTCTCCTCGCGCAGCCTATCTCCTCGTTCCACCATGGTACTGGTCTTCGCCCGTTACCACCTTTTGTGGCCTTCTCCATAGCTGCATCGCACGCCTCCTTCACTCTATCGGCTATGTTCCTCGCGCATGTGTTAGCGTCTCCTGTAACGCAGACGCCTTCCATGTGTGCTAGGAGGGACACTGTGTTAAGGGTATGCGCTTTGTAGGTTGTTTGGCGGCTGCTTGGGGCGGGCAGTCTGGGGCTTGTCTGGGTGATGATCAGTGCGTGGTCGCTGTGGGTGTATATATCTGACACCCTCCATACGCAGTTGCGTGCCAGTTCAGGGCTAGCGAAGGTCAGGTCGCTAGTTGACTCCCGACCTGACTTGCTGAAGGTCGGTCTATTACCTTCGTTGAGTAGGCATACGTTTAGCGAAGCCACTGCCTCAAGGAGGATGGTTCTCCGCTGCGTCGTACTAGTGCTGCCCCATGTTGTGGACCATGCGTTGAAATCACCTGCGATGAGGAGAGGGGACTTACCGCGTGCGTCGTCAGCGACCTCCTGCATTATTGTTCTGAACTCGCTGATGTGTACGCTCGGGGCTATGTAGCAGCTGTAGAATTTTATCCCTTTGATCTGCGCTCTGGTGTATCCCGTCCTGGAAGCCCTTTGCGATAGGTGTCCAGGGGGCTGCCCGCAGCTTCATATTGCTGCTCTGCCGTCCGAACTACGTTGCCATACACCTTCGTGCTTGTCCTTGTAGGGCTCGCTGAGTATTGCCACCTCAGCCTGCTGCTCGATGACCGTCTGTGCTAGCAGGTCCTACGCCGCTCTTCAGTGGTTAAGGTTTAGCTGTATGACCTTAACCATTCTGTTTATCGTGCATGGCTCTCCTTTACTCAGGGCACGCACTGCTAAGGGTCGAGTGTTCGGCCTCTCCTCCAGATTTTCCGCTTCTTCTCCAGCATAGCCACTTCGGCTTTGCCGCTGAAGGCGGACTTGATGGCTGTGTGCAGTTTCTGCGTGGCTGGGTCTGAGGGTTTCTGCATCTTGAGTAGCAGACTCCCATTGGCTGTCCTGCGTATGCATTGCACACCATCCTTAAGCCCCTGAAGGGTAGGCTCGGTTTTGACCAGCTTGAGCATGTCTGCGTATGATCCTTCGCTGCATTTGATTAGGATAGCGTCAGAGCGCTGATTCCTGCGCTTCGCGGTGCGGTACACGTGGCCTTCGCCTTCCCCATTACTCGCTGCAGCCACGTGGGGCTTCTTGGTTTTGGGTCTCACCTGTTGCCAGGGCGGGTTTCTCGGCGCGACCCCGCGCCAGTATGCGTTCTCTTTATGCTGGTGCCTTCTTGCCGTGGGGCAGAGAGCGATGGTGTTGTCTGCTGGGTTACGCTGGCGGTCGGGCCCCTGGCTCGGGATTCATCCAGCTTCGCACTGATCTCGCTTTGCAGCTTCTTCATTGCATGCAATGAGTCGACATATTCTTGGACGTTGATGCACTATGGTTAGTACAAACAAGTGGCCCTTACGACACCAAGCAATGCTTGTTACGCGCGGAGCCCTAAACCGATTTGGGCAAGAAAACGAAATCGCGGACATGGAAAAAGACGACATAACAATAGACAGTTTAAAATACATGCTCACATAGAATGGCTAGTAACATAGAAATTTACAAATTATTGGAAGATAGAAAATACATAAGTTTATCATAATTAGTTGCATTAGGGCTATTAAACAGTAAGACGTGACACAGTGCATTATAGTCGTCACAAAGAACCCGAAAAGGACCATGAAGGGCATAATTGGATCTACAAATTGGCAAAGACAACGGACGAAAACGACGAACTGTTATACAGGGTACATTCCAGTTGAGGGAACTAAGAAGGAAGGGAGAGTCGACATCACCATTAATTAATTTATGCAAAAACATAACTCCATGACACTTTCTACGATGGTTCAGGGTTGGTAAGTCCAGCAGGCGCAACCTCGCATGATAAGAGGGCAATCGACTACCTGTGTCCCAGTTTAAACCTCTCAAAGCAAATAAAAGGAATTGTTTTTGAACGGACTCTAACATATTTTGGTAACAGCTAATATTCCATTGACGGACGAACAAGAGAAACATACAAAAGCTTTGTTGTGTATGGATCATCAAACTCCCTTGACCAGCGCTTCATAAACGCCAGGAGACTTCTGGCTTTGTTAGTTATAGTAGATATATGGTCTTTAAAACTAAGTTTATGATCAAATAGAACGCCAAGATCCTGAACAGAAAAAATATGTTCAAAGGCGTTATTACCGATAGAATAAGAATACAGAGATGGATTACAACGATAAAAGGTCATAAAGTTACATTTAGAATAGTTCAAATTCAACATGTTAATCATGCACCACGTATACAAACAATCAAGATCTAATTGAAGGTCATTATATGAATTAGGTAAACACATGGACAAACATAGCTTGACATCATCTGCATACATTAAAACAGTTGACGATTTTATGACATAAGGTAGATCATTAATCATTAAGCCAAAAAGTAAAGGTCCCAGGTGGCTACCCTGTGGCACTCCAGAAGTAACATTAATTATGTTGGTAATTTTATTATTAAAACAGACCATTTGAGTTCTATTAGAAAGGTAGGAAAGTATCCACTCTAGTAGGTTGGGTGAAAAACCTAAAAGAGACAATTTATAAATAAGAATTTTATGGTTCACTGAATCAAAAGCTTTAGAAAAATCGGTATAAATCACATCAGTTTGATGATGTGTCGGAAAACCTCTAGTAATTAAAGACGTAAATTCAAGTAGGTTTGTAGAAATAGAGCAACATCTAGTGAAGCCATGCTGA
Source organism: Drosophila suzukii (assembly GCF_043229965.1). NCBI lineage: Eukaryota > Metazoa > Arthropoda > Insecta > Diptera > Drosophilidae > Drosophila > Drosophila suzukii. The sequence continues at coordinate 57,745,469 of NC_092082.1, forward strand.
CAAGGTGAAATAATAGACCTGCAATGATGCTGCAACTGACAGGTAATAATTTTTTCAAAAAGTTTAGGAATAGAAATGAGTTTAGCAATACCGCGATAGTTTGAGATATCGGACTTGTTCCCTTTTTTAAACAATGGTATAATAAAGGATTCCGTCCATATGGATGGAAATCTACATTGACTTAGGGACAGATTAAATATCAATGTTAAGGGAAGAGCAAGATAAGATGAACAATTCCTAAGTATACAACTTGGTATTCTATCAGGACCCGGTGAAAATTAGAGCTTGAGAGTATTAAGACTCTGAAGAACATCAGATACATCAATCACTGGTTTGAAGATAGAGTTCAAATGAGGTAGTGGGTATGGATAATCTTTATTATGACATTATTGCATTTCGTATATGTGGATTGAAAAAAGTCTACGAATAAGTTGCAAATATCATTATCATCAGATGCTACATTCTTATTGAGAAAGAGAGAGGGAGGAAAGCAGCTAGATTTCCGTTTAGAATTGACGAAAGAAAAGAAAAGCTTAGGATTACTTTTGAAATCACGCTTACAACGAGACATGTAATTTTTGTAACAATCAGAATTGTACTGGACAAATTCCACCTTAGCTGAACTATATTTGGTGAAGTCTGTCTGTAAGCCGGATATTTTGAAACGTTTAAATAGTCTGGTTTTTTTATTCTTCAGATAAGATAGTTGACGGGTAAACCATGGAGAGCTGTAAGAATTCTTCATGGAGGAAAAAGGGACATGTTCATCAAATAGACGGTAAAGGATCTCATAAAAGTACCTAACTGCATCATCAACAGGAAGGTCAACTAGAAAAGAGCAGCTTACTGTCGATAAAGATTCCACTAGTCTGCCGTAATCAGTCCTCTTAAAACACAAACTAGGCTGTACATTTATTGCAGTCCTAGGATTATTAAAAAATCCATTAATACAGAGCTGAAAGGTAGGATGATAACAATCTTCAGGTAAAGATAGTGGCGAAATACGACTGACTTCAGCATCGCTACTATCAAAAACAAAGATTAAGTCAAGAAGACGACGAATATGATTGGGAATCCTGTTAACTTGCTGCAAAGATAGTTCAACAAGACCATCAATAAAATCATTTTGCATCCTAGGAATCATTGCCAATGAGTCCTTACTCTCCAACCAAGAGATATTGGGAAGATTAAAGTCACCAAGCACAATAAGTTGGTCAGTTTCAGTAAGCAACAAGGAGATAGAATGTATGGCGGACAGGTGCAATAGATACACGTTAAATTCAGAGCCAGGAGATATATACGAGCAGGTTAAAAAAATGTTTCTTTTTGGGAAAGATAATTTTACGGAAATAAATTCAATACCTGATGATTCAGAAATATCAACAAACTCAGAAGTTAAATTGGATTTGACTCCAATAAGAACGCCTCCACCTCGACGGGTCTGACGATCCTTCCGATAAACAAAAAAGTTATTAGACAAAATCTCACTGTCGTGTACGGATGGGTTAAGCCGGTCTCAGTGAGTACAATAACATTGGCCTCAAAAATTGAACTATTTATATAAAGCGTAGAGAGTTTACTAAGAAGCCCCCGAACATTCTGATAGTGCATTAGGAAATTTAGTTTTTTGAATTTATGTCAGAGCTGGGCGCCGACAAAGAAGTCATGGAAAGGGAGCTATTTTTATACCCGTTACTCGTAGAGTAAAAGGGTATACTAGATTCGTCGGAAAGTATGTAACAGGCAGAAGGAAGCGTTTCCGACCCCATAAAGTATATATATTCTTGATCAGGATCACTAGCCGAGTCGATCTAGCCATGTCCGTCTGTCCGTCTGTCCGTCTGTCTGTCCGGATGAACGCTGAGATCTCGGAAACTATGAGAGCTAGGCTATTGAGATTTGGCGTACAGATTCCTGAGCTTCTTACGCAGCGCAAGTTTGTTTCAGTAGACTGCCACGCCCACTCTAACGCCCACAAACCGCTCAAAACTGTAACTCCTACAGTTTTGATGCTAGATAGAAAATTTTAACTGAAATGTATTGTTCTCATCAATACCTATAGATTGACTTAAAAAAAGTTTGCCACGCCCACTTAAACGCCCACAAACCGCGAAAACCTGTGACGCCCACAATTTGCATGCTAGATAGAAAATTTTAACTGAAATGTATTGGTGTCGTCAATACCTATCGATTGATCCAAAAACAAATTTGCCACGCCCACTCTAACGCCCATAACGATTAAATCTGTCTACCGCCGGTAGGTGGCGCATTTTAATCTCGCTTTGCTGCTTGCATATCTCCATTTCCCTTTGAGTAACGGGTATCTGATAGTCGAGGTACTCGACTATAGCGTTCTTCCTTGTTTTTTATATACTCGTGGACAATTATATCAGCAGGGCAAAAATTGGGGCAAAGAAGTTTAGAGAACAGCCCATCCGGAACAAGTATTTTAAATGAACTGAGATTACTATCTCTTATCTGTTTAAAATTAAATTTGGTGATGTCAACACCATTTTGATTGGGAAGGGAGAGGTTTGTGACAATATGATGCATAACGTCATTTACTGTTATTGCTGCATTCAACCTAGACACAAAAATAGATTTCCTAGGTACCTGACAGTGAGTGGTACCGGAGAGCAGGGCTATGAGTGTTTTTCCTAGGGATCATGCTAGTAAGTGGGACAGGAGGAGGTGCAAGGGTATTAGCTATAGGCAGTACAAGGTGCGGCAGAGCCCCGGAAGTGGCAACAGCCGGTGAATGGTTAGTAGGCCTTAATGACTCAGGCGAAACTACAGTCCCCGAATCTGGCAGCGATTGCCCCGTGGCGTCATTCGTTGATGACTCGATCCCAATGGGATCATCCTCGTCGCACGACACATAGCCTGCAGTGGGGCTGGGAAGAGAGAGGTTGGTCGAGAGATCTGGAAAATGTAAAGAGACATTAGGCAGTGTAGGACTACGATTTGTATTTAATGAAGATTGACTTAGAAGAATCCGACCTTTAAAGTTGGAGTCGCAGACATTAAATCGACTTAATAAGTCCGTAAATCCAGCACGTAATGCCTGGAACTCCAGCTCCGTTTGCCTCATAAATGCTCTTATATCGATTTTGATATGTAGGCATGTAGGGCACGTCCAGTCCAGGTTAGCATTAGATCTAGTGCGATCAGCAATTTGGGCAGCACTATGCCCAAAGTCTACACATTTTGCGTGCGCAATGTTCTCACATAACCAGCAACTAACAATTGGCTGCCGAGAAGTGATTTTACCAACAAATTGGCAACCAACAACACAGCAGGCAGACATTGTTTACAAGTTGAGGTCAGTTAAATGTAGAATGTAGAAAAAGTAGGAAGCTTTAGATGAGTGCCAACAAACAGCTGTGTGGCTTTGCAAAACGCAGAGGTAAGATAAGAAAAGAGAGCGGTAAGACCAATTCAGCAAAGACCCGTTAACTCGAAAATGAGAGCCGGTGACTGGAGTTGGGAGAATGTAGCAGAGCGAACGGTGCGAGAGAGCGCCAAAACAACAATGTACATAAGAAACAACAACAATGCACAAAGCACCCGCGTCTTTAACTATTATCCAATATAATAATAAAGATAATGGTTTTAACACAAATAACTAATTTGCATGCAAACGGCGGCCTCAACCGAGTTGAAAATGTAAACTTTGGAAATATATCTGATCGGTAATTTAGACACTAGGCGAATAAATGTAGGAGCAAATATAAAACGCGTCCGTGTACAACAGAGACCGAATTTCTTTATGACACAGCGGACAACCTTCTTGTTGTTTCTCTTTGTGTCCGTGAACTTCGCGATCATTTCGTCGAGCATCTCGCCCAGCTCATCGGTGAGAGCTGCGGCGCTTTTTTGCACCCGCTGCTTCTTCTTGGCTCCATCGATCGCCTCTTCAGGGCTGGTTGGTTCCCGACTTCTCTTCGGGGTGGTTTGCTCATCCTCGTTACTGCCGAAGGTGAACATTGGCCCAGTCACTTTGGGAGGCGCTGACACTGGGTGGGCATCGGGAGCCGGCTCCATCCCCGTTGGCGACCGCTGCACCTTCTGTTTCATCATCTGAAACTTCTTTAGCAGCTCTTCTTCTGCCCTGGCAACGGCAAGAGCCTGGGTCTCGTCATGTCCGGACGATTTCTCCTTATCCATCGCCTGCACTAGTCGGAGGTCCCTCGGTGAGCCGGGATTTCGCCCGGTTACTGCCTGATGGGAGCTATACCGCTCCGGCTCGGTCCCCAGAGCCCCGTTTGAGCTGGCGCCGCTATCGCGGTGGGGTTGGAAACTGGCCGGTAACTTGGCCATGAACATATTCCTTGTCTTTAGTAGTAATTTCAAGTCCTCTTTTGAAATCATATTTCCAAATGTATTAATAAAAAAATTTATTTTATTTATTAAAGAAGAATAAGTCGGTATATTAAGATTGTTATTAGAATCAGTCATTTCTTAACACCATCCCGAGCATGTAATGAACAATATGGAAAGTGATTTCCATCCATTATTTTTTAGAGAGGGACAACCAATTTCATCAATGTTAATTACATCATCAATTTTTAAAAATTTTTGTAGGAATAACATTTTTTGATTTCCCTTACAAATTATTTCCTGTTTTCTAATTATTTCTCTTAAATACATTTGTGTTTCTTTGAAAAAGTATACTCCATCATTCCAATAAATGTTATGATGTTTTTTTGTTAGCCAAGTAGCTGTTTTTCTACATTTCTTATTCAATTCAATAAAATCATGTGGACTCTCCAAAATAAGAATTCAAGATTGTCTCGTTTTTGAATACGACTCCAATTTCTTTTAGAATAAATTTATTATTATTCCCAAGAAATCCTTGAACATCAATTGCAACAATGTCTTCACTCATGATTGATTGATTAATTGTTAGACAATCCGCTGAACTAGACCATTCAACGGGATATATTCAACTAAACGATCATGTATGAGCACGCAATATACTTGAACATTTTCGATAGTGAGCTTGGTAAGTTCAATTGAAATCCTAACATCAATGGGTCCCGATTTAACCATTTCATTTTGATATGATAAGTCAATTACGATAATAGAAGCTTTAGTTTTAAACTCTGTAGGTGATAGTAAGGGAGATTCACTTCGGTTATACACAGAAAAAAAACCGAGCCAGGATCAATTTGATATGCGCATGGTAAATTTGTGTTTTTTAGACACATATCATTTTTACCATCAAATAATGTCAAATTGATACCAAAAAATGTCAAATTGTCGATTTCTCTCTTTTCGGAAATTTGTTGACATCGAAAAAGAGAGGATGTAGCAATATGGCGACATCAATCACGTGAGTGGAAGCGAAAAGGATATATTCGAAATTCGAATTGGGCTAATTCGAACATGTTGTCTCGCTTGCACTAGGATGCGTTTTAGTGGATTTTTTGCCACTTGAATTTTATTTTGATGCAGGTCGGACGTGCATGGTCAGTGTAGTGTTTCTCCAAGTTGAAAAAACAGGTAAGTAAACTTCATATATAATGTGTATACGTATAAAATGTTATAAGAACATAATAAGTGGAAAAAAATAAAATCGTGTGCGGTTTTCTGAGTGGCTTTTACTATACGACTGCCCTACGACAAGAAAAACACGTGCAACTATGTGTGTACATACATACATACGTACGTATGTAAGCGTGCGTATCTGTAGAGGCTGCGCCGGCGTGAAAACAAATTTAACAAGTAACATAACATAATTGCATTTAAAAATTAATTTTTATTTCTACGCCGTCCTGCAAAGTCGCTTCTCATACACACTTATGTATGTATGGACAGATGCACGTACTTTTCATTGCCGTAAGAATGAATGTGCGTGTGAAAAACTAAAAATGCGCAAGTGAAACTAACTAAATTTTCGCTAAATCAAGACACACATTGTCATACACACATAGTTACGCATGCACATACATATGTATGTATGGACAGATGCACGTGCTTTTCATTGTCGTAAGAATGTGCGTGTGGGTAGTTTAAAAAAATGCATAAGTGAAATTTATATATCGAGAGTTGTCTTATCGAGACTGTCTTATTGGTAAATATAAAACAAATATAGTGTATTGATTTACAATTTTGGTTTTCAGATTGTTGTTTTACTTTCCAAAGGCTCAAATATATAAACGATAGCGACTTGCTGCATATATTCCCAAAAAGAGAGCAGTGCGGGATTCTGGATATTCTGGAAAGTTTTTGAAAAACAATTTTTGTTATTACCCAGTTAATTGAAGTTTCCAATTTTAGCGAGCATTATCAAGCTTATGTGGTGGGTGCTGAATTGGAAAATTATAAGATTGATAATATAGAAAACTTTGAGGGCCCGCCGATTCATTTGTACATAAACTCTAGTAATAAGCTAATAAGAATAAAGAAATTTTAGTTAATAAGTATATATAAGTACAAAAATAAAGATTCAACGTAAATATAAAAAAAAGTGTAGATATGAAATATATATTTAAGTACAAAAATAAAGACTCAATGTAAATATAAAAGAGGTGTAAATATGAAATACAAATTCTTTGTAAAAACTGTAATAGGTAATAAAAACATATAATCAAAAAGATTTGGTATATTATTATTTATTTAAAATTGTGTTTGACATTATAATATTAAATTTACAATAATATCATTTTGGTATTTTTAATATCCAATCTACTACAATGTAGATTTGAAATTATAATATCAAATTTACAATAATATCAATTTGATATTTTTAATATCCATTCTACTACAATGTACATTTGAAATTACAATATCAAATTTACAATAATATCAAATTTACAACAAAAACATTTCAAAAACTTGATACGCTATAATGTAAAAATGATATTACCGAAATATCGTTTTTACATTTTCGAACATATCAAATTGATATGTGCCGTATCTAGGCCGAATTGATACTGGATTTCATCAAATTGACCATCATATCATATCAATTTTTTTTTCTGTGTAGTAGCTAGATTGAAACTTGCAATACATTTCATATAGGTGAGCAAATCGATCTTTTTCAAAGTCCAAGTTTAAGTCATCGTAGGGATATGTTTCAGAGTTTAAGTAGACCTTTAGATTTCTTAAATTGTTTGTAATCAGATGGTGGTTATCTTTAAATCCAATTAAAGCAAATCGTGGACGTTATCGGTTAGAAGCTAATTTAACATTCCAAACATGATTTGTTCCATTACTTAGTTTAGGATTAATGTATGTTTCCCAACTACGGAATGCAATCGGTAGATTGGTTCCACTTTTTATAATATCATACATTTGAATTCTCGTTGAATCGCTGGTTGTTATATAAGGAATTTTCCATGTAATATTAGTCATATTGAGATGCTATTTTCGATTAATTGTGCACTCTCAAATTTATCTTGCTCAAGTACATCATTAAAATTTTTTGATATTAATAGTACTACTTCATGTTTACAATTTAATAATACTTTTTTGAAATCTTCAGCAAATCCAAGTAGATTTTTAAGGGGTATTGAAAAGTTAAAGTGGGGGTTAAATTGAAACCGGGTCCTCCACTCCATCCGGAATTGTAAAGTCTCTTGCTTTCAAATTGATTTAAAGAAACAAAGTTTTTTGTTGTAGAAGTAATACCACTAAATCTTGTTCTATCTATCTCGACACCATTTATTTCATATTTCATCTTAAAAGTATGCCATACAATTATTTCTCATTCTCGCAATAGCATTTTGAGTTTCTACCGCTCCCCCTTCCTTAATTAGGGTAATACCTCCTTAAAAATTTAGAAGACTCTGATGGGGGAGTACATATAAATCTTGATTTTGGATTGTAATTCTTATCTCATCATTTGGTTTAAATGATTGTTGATAGGGTTGATAGCTGTGATATTCCTTCTTTGATATACTTTCATCAGAGAAAGGTTAATATTTCATTCAACCCCATGACTTTAGTTAAACTCGCACTTTGAAGCCCAGTGATTTAAAAATTAACTTTTTTTGTGTGTCTTTTTGGTTTCGATCCTCTTCCTATAACTTTTTGTTTTAAAGTGTGGTGATGATGGTAAGTATTACCTCTTTTATTGTATATAATCATTGTATTAATCTTAAATGTAAACGAATTGTATAGTTTTCACCGCGTAAATTTATTAGTTCACCGTTCTGATCAGTTATTTCTCTAGTGTTGACTGGTAAGTAAATAAGATTGTGTGGTGTGATATTCATTTTATAGCCTGGTGGAACATTAATTCCAAATTCGTATAATGAATGATCTTGTCTACTATCAATATATGATCCGTTTACAATATTACATACTACACGTATTGTGTTTATTTTTAAAATGTTGACAGGTTGATCAGATATATATGTTTTTTTCAAGTCGGGGTAAATTATTTTTTTATTGAAACCAAGCAATTGTCCAATGGAATTGTTTCTATTAAAGTAAATAGGTTCCTTGGTAGTTGTAATATGAACTTGAAGTGTGTTATTATTACTCTCCATTTGAAATGTTTTCTCAAGATCATAATCTTTTAGTTTATTTTTAAAAAAAAAACATAAATATCATTGAGTTCATATGATCCTATTGGAGGTTGAATTACTTTATCACCAATATGAAATAGATTATTGTTTATATCAACATTGGGTATAGAGTTGTACATATGAAAGTCAATGAGTGCACACTCATATTCACCATTTGTCAGTTCAATGGGTGGGAAATAAGAAATGTTTGTAATGGGGTCATTGCCATTTAATGTAAGAGTGAATGATCTACTCATTTTGGGATCTAATAATGTACTGTGAAAATATAGCTTACAGAATGAAATTTATATTCTCAAATAATTATAAATTCATTCAAAACCCTTCCTGTATCTTCCTTTTTCCATATTGTTATCTTTACCTATTATGAGGAATCCGTATTTATCACTCCAACACTTTTGACAAATTTTCATTAATGAATCATATGACATATCAGTATTTACATGATCACGATATATATGACGCATATTTAAATCATCTTGCTTAAACATTATAATCATATTCGCGTTATCACGTATTAGATGTTTTGGAATATGAGCATATGTTTCACATAGGTAAAAAGAATATATATTTTTATGACGTCCCATACAGAAATATGAACGAATGTTGCTTTGTTTTTCACAAGCAACATCATCAAAAATCATAATAGAGTTTTCTTTAGCCTTAGTGGGTGGTAAAACTTCATCATTTTGTGAGAACGTATAATATCCCATTCCCCTTATCGGTTTAATTAGTTTCTCTATATACTCATACTTTGGTTGATAAAAGCTCTTTGAGAATACATATATATTCTCAAATTTAAGCCCGTTTGGACTTTAAATAAGGCTGAGTATAACATATGTTTTTCCACAGTTTCAGGGACCGACAACCTATGCTCTTATTGTATTGGGTAATAAAGAACTATGTCGTGGAACTGAATTTGTTAATGAATGATAACCACCCTCGATATTTCTAACACAGATTTCTTGTTTTTGACGTATTAAAGGCATATTCACGTGTGTAATGTACTTCATTCGATGAGAAATGCTCCTTGATTAAACATTATATAAAATGGGTAAAATTTTTTATAATTGTTGCAGTCAGAGTTCAAACTTGAAACGAGGTAGTGGTATTATCAACAAAATAATTAACACACTTCCATTTGAAGTACATATTCCCGGTTATATGTTTTGTGGACCTGGAACAATGCTTAAACAAAGGTTGGAGCGCGGTAATCGCGGGATAAATCAATTGGATGAAGCTTGTACAGTACATGATATTGCATATTCACAATATAAGGATCTAGCTGATCGACATTAGGCTGACGCAGTACTAATAAATAAAGCGTGGGAACGTGTTGGTTCAAAAGATAGTAGTATTGCAGAGAAAACAGCAGCATACTTGATTACAAATATTATGAAAACAAAAAAGAAATTCAGAATGGGTGTGAAAAACGGAACAAAGAGAAAGTGTAAGAAAAGGAAATCAAAGGTAAAGAGTTTTTCAAATGTTATCCAAACAGGTATACGGGCATTGAAAACTCGGAAGCCACTAGATCTAATGCGTGCGATTAAGGTTGCACGTAAAGCAGCCAATAAATCAATTGGTAGAAATAAAAAAATTATTAAGATTCCTCGTATTATTAATGTACCGAAAATTGGTGGTTTTTTACCTATTGTACTCATTTTGACTGCACTAAGTGCATTAGGTAGTCTCGCCTCTGGTAGTGCAGCCATTGCTAAAACTATCAACAATGCAAATATGGGGAAAAAACAATTAGAAGAGAGTAAACAACATAATAAGAAAATGGAAAGTATTAAGGTGGGTGAAGGTATGTTTCTTAAACCTTATAGAAAAGGTTATGGATTATATCTTAATCCATTTAGAGGAAATCCAAAAAACTAATTACTAAGCTACCTAAAAACCTATTACAAATTTAGAAATTTTGAATTTTGCTCAAAAGTACATTCCACATTTCCGAGGTGTGTTTATGAGAGAGTCACTACCAAAATATCCTTGGAGAGAAGAGTCAGGAATTATAAATCTAGATGATAGTTCATCAAATGGTACACATTGGGTAGCTTATAACAAAAATAAAAAAAAGTATATTTTACTTTGATAGTTTTGAAAATTTACAATCCCCAAAAGAAATTGTGAAATACTTGGGGAATAACAATAACATTAACTATAACTATGAGAGAAGACAAGCCTTTAATAGTACCAACTGTGGACACCTGTCCCTCCAATTTTTACTCTCTATCCCACCCTAACCTTTTCTTTATGATCAAGTAATTTCTCTATGATTCTTGAAACCCACCCTATTTACATGCTATTCACTGCTATGATTGGTCGATTCTAAATCAAGAATGAGATAGAACAGGGAGGGTTAGTTTACCTCAAGGTATAAAAACTCGATCAAAAGTTATTCTAACTCACATTTAAAAACCACCTGCAAACAGTCTCAACCTAAAAGTTTCAAGCTAAAACGTTCTCAGCCTAAAGTTTCAACCTAAGAAATCTTGCAATCATCAAAATCAGCAACAAGAAGAACAACATAAAAAACAGTTAAAACAGTAAAACAATTAAAACAGATACAACTGCTAAAAACAGCTGAAAACAACAACAAAACAGCTACATCTGCTAAAAAACAGGTAAATTAAACAACAAAAACAGTTACAACTGCTAAAAAACAACTAAAATCAACAACAAAAACAGGTAAAAGCAACAAAAACAACGAAAACAACTAAAAGAAGAAACAACTACAAATGGTCAATCCTGGAATGATGAAAGTACTCAAGGATTTTAATGGTAACGCACCAAAACCCATTTTAACAAAGACGAAGATGGAATCGGAGGTGTACTACCCTATTCAACGAGCACAACGTAAGAAAACCACCTTTGGGATGGCCCTCACTCTTGAACTTGAAGAGTATATGCTGTACTTGTCGGAACGATACTCAGATAATTTAGATGATTCAGCAATTGAATATATAAAGGATAATATTTTTTGTATTATTAAAAGGAATGATAACAATCTCTATTTAGAATTAAATAAAGCTTAAAATGTATTTATTTTTAATATTATTAATGTATCTATTTTGATAAATAAAAATAAAAATAAAAAATAAAATTTCATAAAACTCAAACTCAAACCCTTTGTTATAAATATTTAAATTATAGTACATTTTTCCCAGTAGCACATGAGTATCAGAGAAAACGACAACAATGAAGCGTAAACTTTTAGAACAGTTGACGAAAAGTAGAAATTCATTAAAAAGAAAATTTGATGAATTGAAACAAATAAAAAATGAGAACGTATCAAATTTGGAGGAAACTTTTAAACCTATTACAGAACCTTTACATGAATTACTCACTGAAAATAAAAAATTGAATAAAAAGGAATATATTAATGATACACATGATATTAAGACTAAGTTCAAGAAAGAGAAAATAAGAGTACCTAAAAGTAAAAAAGAAAAAAGGGTACACGAGAGAGTAATTGAAAGTGATAGTGAGAGTGATGCTTATGTTGATGCTTTTTCACGACAGTCTCTTATAGATGAATCTGATGTTTCACAACAGTCTCTTATAGATGAATCCGATGTTTAACAACAGCCTCACACAGATGGTTTAAATGAAAGTGTATATGAAGATACCGGGGGGAAGTACAATCTCAACATTAATCAGTTAAAGCAAGAAAAGATTTTAAATAATAGTTATGGACCAAGAGAAGAAAAAAATATTTTAATGTTGGGTAATACAACACTTAAAATTAAAAAAAATTTGATGGAATTAGTAAGTGGAAATTTATGGACTCTACCACCAGGTCTATACTCTTTAATTTTTCATAATAGTCCTAAGGATTATACTAAGAATAATTTAGAATCATATAAAAACATTTTATTTGAAACAAGTGCTCACAAAAGAAACTATCAACCAGATGGTCAAGTAAAGGGGAATCGTTCTAAAAAATATTCTTCAATTATTAAACCGTTAATATCATCTTCAGTAAATGAAGAACATACTGGTTCTGGGTATATGAGACTACAAAAAATACCACCAAACTATATATATTGGGATAATGTTAATGAACTTGTTGAAAGATTGCAACTCTTAATGGAATCGAGAGCTGCTGGTAATAATAGCCATACTAATGAAATTCTTTCAATAATAGAAGAATTGCGGGAAGCAAAAATAATATATTAATAAAATAGAAAACACTTTCTCATTTTGTTTAATAGTAAAATGTCTATTGACAAGTTTGGTCACTTTTCAAATGATAGAGATTTTTCCTTGCTTTTCAAAAGGGAAGTTGAGACTCTTACAGGTATATATCTAGACACTGATGGTCACATAAATGTTCAGAAAAAAAGAATTAAAAACTCTTCAAAACCAATAAATGGAAATGATTTGTCTATTAAATTTTATGTTGATGATAAAATTAATGAAGCGAAATCACATCAAATGGAAACTATAACTAAATCATTTCAACTACGAAATAAAAGAGTATCAGAGCTGGAAAGTAAAGTAATAAAAATGATAACTCAAATGGAGTATATACATAATTCAATAAAAGAGTTTGTTGATAAATTGGAAAATTTTAACAAATTCATTAACCAACATTTAAAAAAACCTCCACCAATCATTCGTTCTGATCAGACACAAATAGATGGAATAATACTTCGGAAAAGTCCATTTGCACATCGTGAAAACGAAGAAGTTTTAACAATTAATGTGGATCATACATAAATATTCCACTCTTTCATTATTTATTTTATAATTAAAATGTCAGTTGATAAGTTTGGTTGTTTTTTAAATGAGAAAGAGTACTCAAGAGATATAACAAAAGGTATAGAAAAATTTCAAAGTGTACTTAATGAATATGATGGACATTTAAATGTTCAGAGGAAACGATTTAAAAATTCCCTACCCCCCATTCATGAAAATGATATTGCAACAAAGATTTATATTGATGATGAAATAAGTAAATTAGTACAGAACACATCTAATGAAATTTCTAAGCAATCGCAGAAACAACAAATCTTTAGATTAAGACCTCGAATCAATAATATTGAGGGAAAAGTGAGTGAAATTTCTAAAAAATTTGAATTTCTCATGAAAACTTTTAATAAGGTAGTGGAGGATATAAATGAAATAGAAAGTAACATTTTCAATTATATAATTGTACCAACCTCAGTTTTAAAAGGTGGAACTGAATCTAGCGTTGGCTAGGCTTTTCAAAATCAGAAGATAGTTGGATTCATAAAAACAAAACTTTATAAAGAACAAGTGGAAGCATAGAACAATTAAAATGTAGGCATTGACGTCAATGCGTGAAAATAAATTATGTTTCTTCACAAACACGCAATTTTTATTTATAAATAGTGAAGAAAAGCATGTACAGATAAGAATTTGAATGGAACTTTATTATGAGCTTGTGCGTTGGCTAGACTAAAAGAGTATATACAGATAAGAATTTTGGATGGAACTTGATTATGTGCTTGTGCGTTGGGTAGGCTTTTCAAAATCAGAAGATAGTTAGATTCATAAAAACGAAATTCTATAAGGAACAATTAAAATGTTGACATTGACGTCAATGCGTGAAAATAAATTATGTTTCTTCACAATCACGCAGTTCCTATTTATAAAGTGTGAAGATAAGAATTTGAACGAAACGTTATATATTTATATATACAAATTTGGAGGGTAAAAGGCGGAAGAATTTCAAAAAGTATTCAGTTTCCATCTATTCGTTCATGCAACTCAATTTCGGATCGTTTGCTTATTCATTTGTTCGTTCGTTTGATCGATTGTCAAAAAAAAAAACAAAAACAAGAAAGGAAGTTAGCTTCGGTAAGCCGAAGCTTATATACCCTTGCAGCTATAATTATTAAATTTAAAAACACAAAAAATGATATTCCTAATAGTATAAGATAATATGTCAAAAAACACCAAAGCTATAATTTGTTTCATATTATTTTCCTACCAATTTTCCGATCGTTCCTATGGCAGCTATGGCAGTCGTCCGATTTTGAGAAAATTAAATTCGAAATTCAGAACTAATTAAAAAATGTTATTTCCAAGCGTAGGAGGTTATATGTTAAAAAACACCGAAGCTATAATTTGTTTCATATTATTTTCCTACCAATTTTCCGATCGTTCCTATGGCAGCTATATGATAAAGTCGCCCGATTTTGATAAAATAAAATTCGAAACTCAGAACTAATTAAAAAATGTTATATCCAAGCCTTGGAGGTTATATGTTGAAAAACACCGAAGCTATAATTTGTTTCATATTATTTTTCCACCAATTTTACGACCGTTCCTATGGCAGCTATATGATATAGTCTTCCGATTTTGATAAAATTAAATTCGAAATTCAAAACTAATTAAAAAATGTTATTTCCAAGCTTAGGAGGTTATATGCTAAAAAACACCAAAGATAAACTTTTTTTAAATTTGTTTTTCCTATTCTTCCTATGGGAGCTATAAGATATAGTTGTCCGATCCGGTTGGTTCCGACTTATATACTACCTGCAAAAGATATAAAACTTTTGGGAAAGTTTCAGCCCGATAGCTTTAAATCTGAGAGACTAGTTTGCGTAGAAATATACCCTCTGCAAGGGTATAAAAATAAAAATGACGGTTTTTATAATATTTTTTGTAATACTTTCCATCTTTAATCCGATGGTGAAAATGATACCACTACCCAATGAAATGACTTTAATTGAAAGCCCATCGACTTCCAATATTTCGATTGGGCTATTTATCAATGTTCCAAAATTAAAAAAAATCATTAAAATTGACTTAAAATTTGAGATCCTAGAGGACAGTCATATTTTTATGGATCTCATAAACAAGACAAGTGATAAAAGTGAGAAACCAAACTTAAAAAGTGAACTCGATACTAAAATATTTAATGCTATTAATGGTAGCATTAATGAAAAAGACTTAACAACAAGTACAAGTGCAAGCACTACATCTGCCTCAACTACAACAAGTGCAACTACACCTACAATGAGAAGGGGAATTCTGGAGGAGGAGGAGAAGGAAGAAACAACAACTACAACAGCAGCAACTACATTAAAAAGAGCAATTCTGGAAGAAGATACATCAACAAAAAAAAACAGCTACAAACACTACATCTGAAAAAACTACAATTCCACCCAGTGTTTTGGATTTTAATAGCGAAAATACAAATATTGTTCACATAGAAAATAAAAACATAGGAGATGAAAAATCAGAAAAAATTTATATGGGTATAAATGATAGTGAGAGAGAATTTAAAAACGTAAGTCGAGCACCTACAGTTAGTAATACGCCACAAGAATTAGTGTTGGGGATCAGTGATAGTGATACAGAATTTGAAAGTGTAAGTCGGGTTCCAAAAAAAAGAAACACTACTCATAAATTAAAAAGCACTGAAAACATGCACAATTCACAAATCGAATTTACAAAGAGGGGGATAATAGAGAATTTTAAGCAAAAATTAGTTGAAAATGAAAGGAGAATAGGAGGACACATGGATGTAGGAAGAAGGGGTCTAAACAGATTCTTCACCGTCCAATACAAATGTGCTACGGTAGGAGTTAAATGTCATTACAATAATATATATAGAAGAGCACATTCTAGGCGAAGTCTAATTAAATCTAAACGGACAAATCTAAAATATTTATCTAGTCGCCACCGCCACCGAAAATCTAAACGCAATACTAATACCCCCCTAGCAACGTTAAGAATTAATTGTTTTGAATTTGCAGAAGTTTTGTCCCATTTAGTAATTAATGCAGAGAGGCGGAAAGATAAGATTGTTTATGACAAAATATTGAAAGATGCTGATCTTCTTGAAAGAGAAGAGATAGAAGAAGAAGAATCAGGTTATCTTAGGGATGGTCCACAAATCCATGAAATTGAAATAGAGGAAGCAGAAAGAATTAATGGGGTATGTTTAAGAAAGAGAAATTTAGCAGCTCAAATGATGATTGAATATTTAGATAAAAAAGAAAGTAAGATTAGCACAGATAAAATACCAATTAACGATACTAACGACTTCAAAATAACTAATAGTGATATTATATCATAATCTGATTGAGTAGGGAAATATGTTTGTTTTTGCAGAATATAAAAATAGAAGATGAAAATAATAGTTCGAGTAAATTAAAAAAAGGTGAGTTTAATATATATACATATTTATATATATATATATATATATATATATATATATATATATATATATTTATATATATATATATATATTTATATATTTATATATATATATATATATTTATATATACTAAAATATATATATATTTTCAGAATTCCAAAACATTAATAAAAAAGTTGAAAATAATATTTCGGATGGAGCTCAAAAAGGTTGGTTGAATACATATAAAATAATATTTATACCCGTTACTCGTAGAGTAAAAGGGTATACTAGATTCGTCGGAAAGTATGTAACAGGCCGAAGGAAGCGTTTCCGACCCCATAAAGTATATATATTCTTGATCAGGATCACTAGCCGAGTCGATCTAGCCATGTCCGTCTGTCCGTCTGTCCGTCTGTCCGTCTGACCGTCTGTCCGTCTGTCCGTCTGTCTGTCCGTCCGGATGAACGCTGAGATCTCGCAAACAATGAGAGCTAGGCTATTGAGATTTGGCGTACAGATTCCTGAGCTTCTTACGCAGCGCAAGTTTGTTTCAGTAGAGTGCCACGCCCACTCTAACGCCCACAAACCGCCCAAAACTGTGGCTCCTACAGTTTTGATGCTAGATAGAAAATTTTAACTGAAATGTAATGTTCTCATCAATACCTATCGATTGACCCAAAAAAAAGTTTGCCACGCCCACTTTAACGCCCACAAACCGCAAAACCCTGTGACGCCCACAATTTTCATGCTAGATAAAAATTTTTAACTGAAATGTATTGGTCTCGTCAATACCTATCGATTGATCCAAAAAAAAATTTGCCACGCCCACTCTAACGCCCATAACGCTTAAATCTGTATACCACCGGTAGGTGGCGCATTTTAATCTCGCTTTGCTGCTTGCATATCTCCATTTAGCTGATTAACGGGTATCTGATAGTCGAGGTACTCGACTATAGCGTTCTCCCTTGTTTTATATATACTTATAATATCTATACTTTCAGAACTCCAAAACATCAATAAAAAAGAGGTTGACAAATTTTCTCTTGATTTGTATTCCATGTATTCCAAGATCATCTAGTGAGGATGAAACTATTGTTGTTGAGGGTGGTATATGTTCAAACTATACCGTTTAATTTAGATGAAGATATTGATAAATACATTAAATCAATTCCTTTAAGTAATGATGACAATAAAGTGTATAGATTAGAGGGTGGTATAGATAACTATAAACAAACTATTCCACTAAATATAGAAGAAAGTAAGCAAATTGATTATAATTTAATTAATTAATGCAATTTGTAATACTGTAATTCTTCTGTTAAATTCAAATTTCATAATGTTCTGAATTGTTATATTTGGTTAATACATTTTCATAAATTTTAACATTAACCTGTAAGTAAAAGCGATGTTTTTTCTGTTAAATTAAAATTTTATAATAATAAGAATATTGTGAATTGTAATACTTGGTTTACACATTACCTTAAATTTTAACCTTTAAATAAAAAAAGCGATGTTTGTTCTGTCTTATTTACAAATATAGGTTACATTTATTCATTTTTTTCACAATTTAGTAAATTTAATTCTAATTCTGTATAAAACATTTCAAATGTACAATCATCTATATTTTTCTTAAATTTTTCATTTTCAATCTCTTGATAATTATTTCTATTAGGACAATTCTCTATTTCTTTTATTCTTTGTTCATAAACATAAATATTTGAATCTATTTCATTAAGTTTATTTTCTAATCTTTTTTCTTCTATTTTATAATGTCCATATTGTAGTGTATTAATTTTATTGTTTTGTATAAGAACCTTTGTGTCTTTATGACTGAGAACTACTTTTATACATTTAATTGTTGATAAAAGATGATTTTTAGATCTAATCATTGACATAGAGCCTACCACTTCCTCTTCCGAAAACCAACATTTTTTAAAACTATTAAAAGTTAATTGATCTATTGCACTTCTTTTAACACCCTTTGATTTTTTCACTGTTTTTTCAGAGCTGTCATTACTATTAGATGTTTTAAAGGCATACATTTTCGATCTCAAACCAACAAATTCAGTCATAGGTCTTCCATTGAGTTCATCTTTAAAAAACCCAACCTTTTTTTATTGGCTTTAGGAAAATTATAAAGATTAAGTAATTCATCAGAATAATCTGATGTATCAAACTTCATCTCAACATCATTCTGAATATCTTTATAAAAATCTTCAGTGTTAATAGTATATATAAAAGAATCTGTATCCATATAATTTAATTGAACATTTTCATTGTATTTAGGTTTAATATAATTATAATGAAAATCATACATTTTCCATTTCGATAAATCTAATACAGCAAAACCTAAATATAAAGGTTTGTTGTACAACACCTTTAATCTTTTTATTTGAAAGGCAAAGAAGTTTTCTGAAAACTTTCTGACACTATGGAAGTTTGACTTTGAAATAAGAGATCTACCACAATGCCTTTTTAGACCAGAAGAATCGGATGTTGAAGCACTTTCCCATTCAGTAATTAACTTAATATTAACGCGTTTGTCGACATTTTCCGATGCGATGTTTTTTCTGTTAAATTAAAATTTTATAATAATAAGAATATTGTGAATTGTAATACTTGGTTTACACATTACCTTAAATTTTAACCTTTAAATAAAAAAAGCGATGTTTGTTCTGTCTTATTTACAATTATAGGTTACATTTATTCATTTTTTTCACAATTTAGTAAATTTAATTCTAATTCTGTATAAAACATTTCAAATGTACAATCATCTATATTTTTCTTAAATTTTTCATTTTCAATCTCTTGATAATTATTTCTATTAGGACAATTCTCTATTTCTTTTATTCTTTGTTCATAAACATAAATATTTGAATCTATTTCATTAAGTTTATTTTCTTATCTTTTTTCTTCTATTTTATAATGTCCATATTGTAGTGTATTAATTTTATTGTTTTGTATAAGAACCTTTGTGTCTTTATGACTGAGAACTACTTTTTTACATTTAACTGTTGATAAAAGATGATTTTTAGATCTAATCATTGACATAGAGCCTACCACTTCCTCTTCCGAAAACCAACATTTTTTAAAACTATTAAAAGTTAATTGATCTATTGCACTTCTTTTAACACCCTTTGATTTTTTCACTGTTTTAAAGGCATACATTTTCGATCTCAAACCAACAAATTCAGTCATAGGTCTTCCATTGAGTTCATCTTTAAAAAACCCAACCTTTTTTTATTGGCTTTAGGAAAATTATAAAGATTAAGTAATTCATCAGAATAATCTGATGTATCAAACTTCATCTCAACATCATTCTGAATATCTTTATAAAAATCTTCAGTGTTAATAGTATATATAAAAGAATCTGTATCCATATAATTTAATTGAACATTTTCATTGTATTTAGGTTTAATATAATTATAATGAAAATCATACATTTTCCATTTCGATAAATCTAATACAGCAAAACCTAAATATAAAGGTTTGTTGTACAACACCTTTAATCTTTTTATTTGAAAGGCAAAGAAGTTTTCTGAAAACTTTCTGACACTATGGAAGTTTGACTTTGAAATAAGAGATCTACCACAATGCCTTTTTGGACCAGAAGAATCGGATGTTGAAGCACTTTCCCATTCAGTAATTAACTTAATATTAACGCGTTTGTCGACATTTTCCATTGTTTTACCGTAGACAGCATTATTTAAAAGTTTAAAAAAATCTTTTTCAAATGTATTTTTTGCATTAGTTCTATGGAATGTATTCAAATCAATATATGTTTTTAACCAAGGCTTCTGAAAGAAGCGAAGACCTCTATGAATTTTTGTTAGAATTAATCTATTTTCTATACACTGTTGAAGGTTTTTATAATGAATTATATATTTTTCTTTATCCCTTCAATCAGCAATTAATTTTTTTATTTTGTCTGACTTTGTTGGTAACTGATTATTACAACAAAATGAAAGATCATTGTGTTTATTGTGCAATTTTAAAGGATATTTTAAATCTACCTCAAAAATGTATCCATATTCACTATCATCTGCAATCTCTGTAATGTTTATACTATCAAGTTCCTCCCTTGAAATCCATTCAAAACCTCCATATGGTAAAGATTGTGACATAGCCCAACCATACATATTATTTGCATCCAAATAAATCAAATATGATGATTTTTGAGTACTATCAAAATTCTCAACATATTTATTATTTGCTTTACATATATACATGTACATTGTACTAAGCCACCACGAATACCACTTTGAATAAATTTGTACTATATCAGTTAATAAATCTAATTCAATTTTAGTACATTTTAACATAGCTTCCCATGATAATCCTGGTATAGTGAAAAAATGTGCTGGATCAAGTGAATAAATTTAACTACAAAGTCTTCGAAAGTTTTCAAAGACATCAGACATTAGCGATGTTTGTTCTGTCTTATTTACAATTATAGGTTACATTTATTCATTTTTTTCACAATTTAGTAAATTTAATTCTAATTCTGTATAAAACATTTCAAATGTACAATCATCTATATTTTTCTTAAATTTTTCATTTTCAATCTCTTGATAATTATTTCTATTAGGACAATTCTCTATTTCTTTTATTCTTTGTTCATAAACATAAATATTTGAATCTATTTCATTAAGTTTATTTTCTTATCTTTTTTCTTCTATTTTATAATGTCCATATTGTAGTGTATTAATTTTATTGTTTTGTATAAGAACCTTTGTGTCTTTATGACTGAGAACTACTTTTTTACATTTAATTGTTGATAAAAGATGATTTTTAGATCTAATCATTGACATAGAGCCTACCACTTCCTCTTCCGAAAACCAACATTTTTTAAAACTATTAAAAGTTAATTGATCTATTGCACTTCTTTTAACACCCTTTGATTTTTTCACTGTTTTTTCAGAGCTGTCATTACTATTAGATGTTTTAAAGGCATACATTTTCGATCTCAAACCAACAAATTCAGTCATAGGTCTTCCATTGAGTTCATCTTTAAAAAACCCAACCTTTTTTTATTGGCTTTAGGAAAATTATAAAGATTAAGTAATTCATCAGAATAATCTGATGTATCAAACTTCATCTCAACATCATTCTGAATATCTTTATAAAAATCTTCAGTGTTAATAGTATATATAAAAGAATCTGTATCCATATAATTTAATTGAACATTTTCATGGTATTTAGGTTTAATATAATTATAATGAAAATCATACATTTTCCATTTCGATAAATCTAATACAGCAAAACCTAAATATAAAGGTTTGTTGTACAACACCTTTAATCTTTTTATTTGAAAGGCAAAGAAGTTTTCTGAAAACTTTCTGACACTATGGAAGTTTGACTTTGAAATAAGAGATCTACCACAATGCCTTTTTGGACCAGAAGAATCGGATGTTGAAGCACTTTCCCATTCAGTAATTAACTTAATATTAACGCGTTTGTCGACATTTTCCATTGTTTTACCGTAGACAGCATTATTTAAAAGTTTAAAAAAATCGTTTTCAAATGTATTTTTTGCATTAGTTCTATGGAATGTATTCAAATCAATATATGTTTTTAACCAAGGCTTCTGAAAGAAGCGAAGACCTCTATGAATTTTTGTTAGAATTAATCTATTTTCTATACACTGTTGAAGGTTTTTATAATGAATTATATATTTTTCTTTATCCCTTCAATCAGCAATTAATTTTTTTATTTTGTCTGACTTTGTTGGTAACTGATTATTACAACAAAATGAAAGATCATTGTGTTTATTGTGCAATTTTAAAGGATATTTTAAATCTACCTCAAAAATGTATCCATATTCACTATCATCTGCAATCTCTGTAATGTTTATACTATCAAGTTCCTCCCTTGAAATCCATTCAAAACCTCCATATGGTAAAGATTGTGACATAGCCCAACCATACACATTATTTGCATCCAAATAAATCAAATATGATGATTTTTGAGTACTATCAAAATTCTCAACATATTTATTATTTGCTTTATCATATATACATGTACATTGTACTAAGCCACCACGAATACCACTTTGAATAAATTTGTACTATATCAGTTAATAAATCTAATTCAATTTTAGTACATTTTAACATAGCTTCCCATGATAATCCTGGTATAGTGAAAAAATGTGCTGGATCAAGTGAATAAATTTATCTACAAAGTCTTCGAAAGTTTTCAAAGACATCAGACATTAATAAAACATCTATTTTTAGATATAATTCTAAATAATCTTTAAGATTCTTACAAGAAACTCATTCCATACCTTTTGTGCGTGAGTATAATTTTCAATTGAATATAATATCTATATTTTCAGAACTCCAAAACATTAATAAAAAAGAGGTTGACAAATTTTCTCTTGATTTGTATTCCATGTATTCCAAGATCATCTAGTGAGGATGAAACTATTGTTGTTGAGGGTGGTATAGATAACTATGTTCAAACTATACCGTTTAATTTAGATGAAGATATTGACAAATACATTAAATCAATTCCTTTAAGTAATGATGACAATAAAGTGTATAGATTAGAGGGTGGTATAGATAACTATAAACAAACTATTCCACTAAATATAGAAGAAAGTAAGCAAATTGATTATAATTTAATTAATTAATGCAATTTGTAATACTGTAATTCTTCTGTTAAATTCAAATTTCATAATGTTCTGAATTGTTATATTTGGTTAATACATTTTCATAAATTTTAACATTAACCTGTAAGTAAAAGCGATGTTTTTTCTGTTAAATTAAAATTTTATAATAATAAGAATATTGTGAATTGTAATACTTGGTTTACACATTACCTTAAATTTTAACCTTTAAATAAAAAAAGCGATGTTTGTTCTGTCTTATTTACAATTATAGGTTACATTTATTCATTTTTTTCACAATTTAGTAAATTTAATTCTAATTCTGTATAAAACATTTCAAATGTACAATCATCTATATTTTTCTTAAATTTTTCATTTTCAATCTCTTGATAATTATTTCTATTAGGACAATTCTCTATTTCTTTTATTCTTTGTTCATAAACATAAATATTTGAATCTATTTCATTAAGTTTATTTTCTTATCTTTTTTCTTCTATTTTATAATGTCCATATTGTAGTGTATTAATTTTATTGTTTTGTATAAGAACCTTTGTGTCTTTATGACTGAGAACTACTTTTTTACATTTAATTGTTGATAAAAGATGATTTTTAGATCTAATCATTGACATAGAGCCTACCACTTCCTCTTCCGAAAACCAACATTTTTTAAAACTATTAAAAGTTAATTGATCTATTGCACTTCTTTTAACACCCTTTGATTTTTTCACTGTTTTTTCAGAGCTGTCATTACTATTAGATGTTTTAAAGGCATACATTTTCGATCTCAAACCAACAAATTCAGTCATAGGTCTTCCATTGAGTTCATCTTTAAAAAACCCAACCTTTTTTTATTGGCTTTAGGAAAATTATAAAGATTAAGTAATTCATCAGAATAATCTGATGTATCAAACTTCATCTCAACATCATTCTGAATATCTTTATAAAAATCTTCAGTGTTAATAGTATATATAAAAGAATCTGTATCCATATAATTTAATTGAACATTTTCATTGTATTTAGGTTTAATATAATTATAATGAAAATCATACATTTTCCATTTCGATAAATCTAATACAGCAAAACCTAAATATAAAGGTTTGTTGTACAACACCTTTAATCTTTTTATTTGAAAGGCAAAGAAGTTTTCTGAAAACTTTCTGACACTATGGAAGTTTGACTTTGAAATAAGAGATCTACCACAATGCCTTTTTGGACCAGAAGAATCGGATGTTGAAGCACTTTCCCATTCAGTAATTAACTTAATATTAACGCGTTTGTCGACATTTTCCATTGTTTTACCGTAGACAGCATTATTTAAAAGTTTAAAAAAATCTTTTTCAAATGTATTTTTTGCATTAGTTCTATGGAATGTATTCAAATCAATATATGTTTTTAACCAAGGCTTCTGAAAGAAGCGAAGACCTCTATGAATTTTTGTTAGAATTAATCTATTTTCTATACACTGTTGAAGGTTTTTATAATGAATTATATATTTTTCTTTATCCCTTCAATCAGCAATTAATTTTTTTATTTTATCTGACTTTGTTGGTAACTGATTATTACAACAAAATGAAAGATCATTGTGTTTATTGTGCAATTTTAAAGGATATTTTAAATCTACCTCAAAAATGTATCCATATTCACTATCATCTGCAATCTCTGTAATGTTTATACTATCAAGTTCCTCCCTTGAAATCCATTCAAAACCTCCATATGGTAAAGATTGTGACATAGCCCAACCATACATATTATTTGCATCCAAATAAATCAAATATGATGATTTTTGAGTACTATCAAAATTCTCAACATATTTATTATTTGCTTTATCATATATACATGTACATTGTACTAAGCCACCACGAATACCACTTTGAATAAATTTGTACTATATCAGTTAATAAATCTAATTCAATTTTAGTACATTTTAACATAGCTTCCCATGATAATCCTGGTATAGTGAAAAAATGTGCTGGATCAAGTGAATAAATTTAACTACAAAGTCTTCGAAAGTTTTCAAAGACATCAGACATTAATAAAACATCTATTTTTAGATATAATTCTAAATAATCTTTAAGATTCTTACAAGAAACTCATTCCATACCTTTTGTGCGTGAGTATAATTTTCAATTGAATATAATATCTATAATTTCAGAACTCCAAAACATTAATAAAATAGAGGTTGACAAATTTTCTCTTGATTTGTATTCCATGTATTCCAAGATCATCTAGTGAGGATGAAACTATTGTTGTTGAGGGTGGTATAGATAACTATGTTCAAACTATACCGTTTAATTTAGATGAAGATATTGACAAATACATTAAATCAATTCCTTTAAGTAATGATGACAATAAAGTGTATAGATTAGAGGGTGGTATAGATAACTATAAACAAACTATTCCACTAAATATAGAAGAAAGTAAGCAAATTGATTATAATTTAATTAATTAATGCAATTTGTAATACTGTAATTCTTCTGTTAAATTCAAATTTCATAATGTTCTGAATTGTTATATTTGGTTAATACATTTTCATAAATTTTAACATTAACCTGTAAGTAAAAGCGATGTTTTTTCTGTTAAATTAAAATTTTATAATAATAAGAATATTGTGAATTGTAATACTTGGTTTACACATTACCTTAAATTTTAACCTTTAAATAAAAAAAGCGATGTTTGTTCTGTCTTATTTACAATTATAGGTTACATTTATTCATTTTTTTCACAATTTAGTAAATTTAATTCTAATTCTGTATAAAACATTTCAAATGTACAATCATCTATATTTTTCTTAAATTTTTCATTTTCAATCTCTTGATAATTATTTCTATTAGGACAATTCTCTATTTCTTTTATTCTTTGTTCATAAACATAAATATTTGAATCTATTTCATTAAGTTTATTTTCTTATCTTTTTTCTTCTATTTTATAATGTCCATATTGTAGTGTATTAATTTTATTGTTTTGTATAAGAACCTTTGTGTCTTTATGACTGAGAACTACTTTTTTACATTTAATTGTTGATAAAAGATGATTTTTAGATCTAATCATTGACATAGAGCCTACCACTTCCTCTTCCGAAAACCAACATTTTTTAAAACTATTAAAAGTTAATTGATCTATTGCACTTCTTTTAACACCCTTTGATTTTTTCACTGTTTTTTCAGAGCTGTCATTACTATTAGATGTTTTAAAGGCATACATTTTCGATCTCAAACCAACAAATTCAGTCATAGGTCTTCCATTGAGTTCATCTTTAAAAAACCCAACCTTTTTTTATTGGCTTTAGGAAAATTATAAAGATTAAGTAATTCATCAGAATAATCTGATGTGTCAAACTTCATCTCAACATCATTCTGAATATCTTTATAAAAATCTTCAGTGTTAATAGTATATATAAAAGAATCTGTATCCATATAATTTAATTGAACATTTTCATTGTATTTAGGTTTAATATAATTATAATGAAAATCATACATTTTCCATTTCGATAAATCTAATACAGCAAAACCTAAATATAAAGGTTTGTTGTACAACACCTTTAATCTTTTTATTTGAAAGGCAAAGAAGTTTTCTGAAAACTTTCTAACACTATGGAAGTTTGACTTTGAAATAAGAGATCTACCACAATGCCTTTTTGGACCAGAAGAATCGGATGTTGAAGCACTTTCCCATTCAGTAATTAACTTAATATTAACGCGTTTGTCGACATTTTCCATTGTTTTACCGTAGACAGCATTATTTAAAAGTTTAAAAAAATCGTTTTCAAATGTATTTTTTGCATTAGTTCTATGGAATGTATTCAAATCAATATATGTTTTTAACCAAGGCTTCTGAAAGAAGCGAAGACCTCTATGAATTTTTGTTAGAATTAATCTATTTTCTATACACTGTTGAAGGTTTTTATAATGAATTATATATTTTTCTTTATCCCTTCAATCAGCAATTAATTTTTTTATTTTGTCTGACTTTGTTGGTAACTGATTATTACAACAAAATGAAAGATCATTGTGTTTATTGTGCAATTTTAAAGGATATTTTAAATCTACCTCAAAAATGTATCCATATTCACTATCACCTGCAATCTCTGTAATGTTTATACTATCAAGTTCCTCCCTTGAAATCCATTCAAAACCTCCATATGGTAAAGATTGTGACATAGCCCAACCATACATATTATTTGCATCCAAATAAATCAAATATGATGATTTTTGAGTACTATCAAAATTCTCAACATATTTATTATTTGCTTTATCATATATACATGTACATTGTACTAAATCTAATTCAATTTTAGTACATTTTAACATAGCTTCCCATGATAATCCTGGTATAGTGAAAAAATGTGCTGGATCAAGTGAATAAATTTAACTACAAAGTCTTCGAAAGTTTTCAAAGACATCAGACATTAATAAAACATCTATTTTTAGATATAATTCTAAATAATCTTTAAGATTCTTACAAGAAACTCATTCCACACCTTTTGTGCGTGAGTATAATTTTCTATTGAATATAATATCTATATTTTCAGAACTCCAAAACATTAATAAAAAAGAGGTTGACAAATTTTCTCTTGATTTGTATTCCATGTATTCCAAGATCATCTAGTGAGGATGAAACTATTGTTGTTGAGGGTGGTATAGATAACTATGTTCAAACTATACCGTTTAATTTAGATGAAGATATTGACAAATACATTAAATCAATTCCTTTAAGTAATGATGACAATAAAGTGTATAGATTAGAGGGTGGTATAGATAACTATAAACAAACTATTCCACTAAATATAGAAGAAAGTAAGCAAATTGATTATAATTTAATTAATTAATGCAATTTGTAATACTGTAATTCTTCTGTTAAATTCAAATTTCATAATGTTCTGAATTGTTATATTTGGTTAATACATTTTCATAAATTTTAACATTAACCTGTAAGTAAAAGCGATGTTTTTTCTGTTAAATTAAAATTTTATAATAATAAGAATATTGTGAATTGTAATACTTGGTTTACACATTACCTTAAATTTTAACCTTTAAATAAAAAAAGCGATGTTTGTTCTGTCTTATTTACAATTATAGGTTACATTTATTCATTTTTTTCACAATTTAGTAAATTTAATTCTAATTCTGTATAAAACATTTCAAATGTACAATCATCTATATTTTTCTTAAATTTTTCATTTTCAATCTCTTGATAATTATTTCTATTAGGACAATTCTCTATTTCTTTTATTCTTTGTTCATAAACATAAATATTTGAATCTATTTCATTAAGTTTATTTTCTTATCTTTTTTCTTCTATTTTATAATGTCCATATTGTAGTGTATTAATTTTATTGTTTTGTATAAGAACCTTTGTGTCTTTATGACTGAGAACTACTTTTTTACATTTAATTGTTGATAAAAGATGATTTTTAGATCTAATCATTGACATAGAGCCTACCACTTCCTCTTCCGAAAACCAACATTTTTTAAAACTATTAAAAGTTAATTGATCTATTGCACTTCTTTTAACACCCTTTGATTTTTTCACTGTTTTTTCAGAGCTGTCATTACTATTAGATGTTTTAAAGGCATACATTTTCGATCTCAAACCAACAAATTCAGTCATAGGTCTTCCATTGAGTTCATCTTTAAAAAACCCAACCTTTTTTTATTGGCTTTAGGAAAATTATAAAGATTAAGTAATTCATCAGAATAATCTGATGTATCAAACTTCATCTCAACATCATTCTGAATATCTTTATAAAAATCTTCAGTGTTAATAGTATATATAAAAGAATCTGTATCCATATAATTTAATTGAACATTTTCATTGTATTTAGGTTTAATATAATTATAATGAAAATCATACATTTTCCATTTCGATAAATCTAATACAGCAAAACCTAAATATAAAGGTTTGTTGTACAACACCTTTAATCTTTTTATTTGAAAGGCAAAGAAGTTTTCTGAAAACTTTCTGACACTATGGAAGTTTGACTTTGAAATAAGAGATCTACCACAATGCCTTTTTGGACCAGAAGAATCGGATGTTGAAGCACTTTCCCATTCAGTAATTAACTTAATATTAACGCGTTTGTCGACATTTTCCATTGTTTTACCGTAGACAGCATTATTTAAAAGTTTAAAAAAATCTTTTTCAAATGTATTTTTTGCATTAGTTCTATGGAATGTATTCAAATCAATATATGTTTTTAACCAAGGCTTCTGAAAGAAGCGAAGACCTCTATGAATTTTTGTTAGAATTAATCTATTTTCTATACACTGTTGAAGGTTTTTATAATGAATTATATATTTTTCTTTATCCCTTCAATCAGCAATTAATTTTTTTATTTTGTCTGACTTTGTTGGTAACTGATTATTACAACAAAATGAAAGATCATTGTGTTTATTGTGCAATTTTAAAGGATATTTTAAATCTACCTCAAAAATGTATCCATATTCACTATCATCTGCAATCTCTGTAATGTTTATACTATCAAGTTCCTCCCTTGAAATCCATTCAAAACCTCCATATGGTAAAGATTGTGACATAGCCCAACCATACATATTATTTGCATCCAAATAAATCAAATATGATGATTTTTGAGTACAATCAAAATTCTCAACATATTTATTATTTGCTTTATCATATATACATGTACATTGTACTAAGCCACCACGAATACCACTTTGAATAAATTTGTACTATATCAGTTAATAAATCTAATTCAATTTTAGTACATTTTAACATAGCTTCCCATGATAATCCTGGTATAGTGAAAAAATGTGCTGGATCAAGTGAATAAATTTAACTACAAAGTCTTCGAAAGTTTTCAAAGACATCAGACATTAATAAAACATCTATTTTTAGATATAATTCTAAATAATCTTTAAGATTCTTACAAGAAACCCATTCCATACCTTTTGTGCGTGAGTATAATTTTCAATTGAACATTCATTTTCGGTTAAGGAACTATAGAAAGATTCTCTAGGAGGTAATTTACTTTCTTTTAATTTCTCAACTGAATCTAAATATTCATATGGAAATACACCCTTTCTTCGCATTAAGTTGAAATGATTTTCATTAGGGAAAAATGATCTTGTTATATACATTTGTTCACTATCTAGATTTGAAGCTAATGTATCTAATGCAGAAGGCATAAATCGAAACGAATCTAGAAAACGGATTCCAAAGTTATCACCATTACTTATAGTTATAATTTTTGAAATTTATATATATTGTTCTTTATTTAATGGAATTACCTTTATTTCACAAGGTATGATTGCCAAATCTTTAATAAATAGATGACAATAAATAGATGAAATTGTGGAAGAAAACAGGAATAAATTTTGGAACTTTATGTTTTAAATTGCACTCATTATGTGCTGCACCCCTTAATTTTCCTGTGAAGTGACAGTGATCCCTAACTCTATCCAATAAAAGAGGAGTGTTGCATATATGACAATTATTAGATTTTTTGAAATCATCTTCTTCAACATCTGACATTATTATAGGAACAGGTTTTGAAATATGGTTTTCATATATAAAAGTTAAATTTTCTATTAGAGATAACAGGAAATTCATTCCCGAGTTGAATATAGTTTCTAAAACAAACTTATCTAACTGTTATCATGTGCACACTTTATATAGTATGCATATGAAACAGGTCTATGTATATTTATAATATTTAAATTTAACGTTTCGTTTTAATTAATCGGTTGAAGGATGCATTCAAGGTCAGCGTAAACTGTGAATGGTACCATTACTTCCTTTTGAACATTTGTGTACCGTAAAGTGGCATCCTTCATGTTGGGTAAGCGTGAGACTTTTTTCCCACAGACTTCTGAATGTCGGTTGGCAGCATCTTCACTCAATGAGTAATTTAAACAAATTTGACAGAACCATTTTTTTGATTTATCTCTCGAAACTTGAGAGGAAACCAAACTAAAAAAAGACAAACACAAGAAAAAAAATTTTTTTTTTAATATGAGAACAAACAAATATTATGAAATTTAAAAACAAAAACAAAAACAAAAAAAAAATTTAATAGTGATATGATAAAACAACTTACTTTGAGAGATTTTTAATCCAAGTATAGTGTGCTTTACATCCTTCCTCCAGTACCAACATATTTATATACTTTCTCCTCACTTCAGGGGAGTAAAATATAGGTCCGAATATAACTCCATCGTCGAATCCGAAAAAAGTAACATTTATATCTTTATTTATTTTCATAAATTTAGATATATCCGCAGGCTTAAGTGGGAATTGCAATCCAGTGAAATTTAGTGTGATCCCATTGACTTGAATGAGTTCATCATTTATATTGACTTTATAGGTTGTGCACCTGTCTGCATTCTTATTTAGATTACTTAATGCTGCGATTAAGCTCCATTTAAAACAATATTCATCATTTGTGTTTTTTACATTTATAATTGCTTTTTTAGCTTCCAAACAAGAGGGTAGTTTTATGTAAGATGATCCTCTTAAAGGTGTATTTGATTAATATTCATTTCCAATCGAATGAGATGAAGTAAAGTCCATCCACTATCCCTTTCTTGGAATTCTTTCATCCTCGCCAAAATTTTTTCCATGTGTTCCTTATATTCATTTTCTATATTGGAGTAGGCACTAATTATTGTCATCTTACTTTGAAATGACTATATTTCAATGCATTCCTTTTCTTTTTTCAAAAGTTCGTACTCTCCAAAAAATTCAAAAATTATTTTCACCGGTGAATAACTTTCCAACAATGGGTACAAGTGAGGTAGAAAAGCTTCTCCTGCTTCCTCCATAAATTGTGTTGCATAAATTACATCTTTGTTGGTGTTTTCATAGAGGTAGTGAATAATCCTTCCTTGGAATCCAGAACTGATTTTTTTAATCCTTGAATCCACTGGTTCAACAATATTCTTCTTATGTTGCTCCGTTCGCAGATGATGAGTCCACGAAATGTTACCCGATAGGGTAATGTTGCACTTTGCACAATACTTATACATATTTTTTTTGTTTTGATTTTTTTTGTTATTTGAAGTATTGTATTGTATTGTTATTTGTACTTTTCACTATATTATACTTTACTTTAACTGTAAAGAATTTTACTTTTTATCAATTTGATAAGTTCACACAACACAAATCTAGGTAGTTCACAATTCACACAACTTTACTTTACAGTTAGTAAAGTATTTTAATTTTTATCAATTTGATAAGTTTACACAAATCGAATTCGGATGGAACGTAAACTAAGACGACTCTACTTTAGTTTTAGAATTTAGAATTACCGGAGGGTTCGCACGACGATTCTAGATGGTTCGCTCAACTCAAATAGTTTTCTAAAACTGAACTACTTTCCACATTTCTCCTTAACACATTCATTTTTTGAAAACTTAGAAGGTAACCGTTTTCTCTTTCTATAAGCACGTGAGAAAAAATTTTCAAATATGAATAAATAAAAAAGTATTTGACTAAATAAACGATCTCATTTGTTTTTGTGTATATTCTGTTAGGAACCACAACCACCACCACCATTTTGACCACAAGACCGTAGACAGGTTACACTAACAGATTTCATCTACAACCCTAATTGAATCTACCCTACTAAAACTATCCCTAATTGAATCAACAAAACGCCCACGCATAACAAAACAACGCTTTTGTTAGGAGCCACAAACACCACCACCATTTTGACCACAAGACCGTAGACAGGTTACAATAACAGATTTCATCTACAACCCTAATTGAATGTACCCTATTAAAACTACCCCTAATTGAATCAACAAAACGCCCACGCATAACAAAACAACTTCCCCTCCGCCTAAATATAGTTTAACAAATTCATACGGATGACAAAACACCCCTCCAAGACAAAACGAGACGTATCAAGACACCCTTCTCTAAATAAAAACGTATTTAACTAAATAAACGAACTCATTTGTTTTTGTGTATATTCTGTTAGGAACCACCACCTCCACTATAGAATTGAAACATTTAAGATTACCCTCCCCTTAACTTAATACAAGTTAGAAGCAACATACTTTAAGTAACCTGTGTGCAACCATTGCACTCCTACATGACATTTGCACCCCTCACACACAAGCAATCACAAATTCATATGCATGACAAAACATCCCTCTTACACTCCTACACACCCTATTGGGGTAAAGATCACATTAAACAACCACAAAATCCTACACATGTCATCTGCACCCCTATCACACACACACCTTTAGGGTGGGAAAAAGACAAGACAAAACAAGACATATAAAAACACCCCTCTCACACACTCCTACACACCCCTTAAAACACCTGCGTGCAACCATGCGTGACCACCTGTCACCTGTGTGCAACCATGCGTGACTGATTAGGGTCACCCCCACCCCAATGTATATAGTTGTATGAAATAAATGAATATATAAAAAAAAAAAAAAAAAAAAAAAACCCTTTCTAACCTCGTTAAGTGACTAATTAGGGTCGCCACCACTACCAACCCCTTTTTCTAATCATGCTAATTAGGTCATTAAAACATTTCCGCGCAACCATGCGTGACTAATTAGGGTCACCCCCACCCCCTTTTTTGACATGATTTATTACCTAGTGAGCCAGCTCCCGTATTAACTTTCAACTAAAAATAAAAGCGATACAAGACATGCCAGTCCGCAGCGCAATATAAAACTCTAAGGAAAAATGTTTCACAATTAATTAATCAAGAGAAACGCAAATATTTCTTTATTAGATTTAAAAGGGCAACATCGAGTCAGCAGAAATGAGCTGATATTAAAAAACTAGGCATTGGTAAAACCAACACTACCCGATGTGATGCCAATACTAATGAACTTAACAAAAATTTTTAGACTGCAAAGTACCTTATGTATCTAAAGATGACTATCTTGATCACCTACCTCGAAATACATATCGAAATTGTGATAATATAAATTGCGGCTGTGATAATGGTACCTGTGATAGTAGTTTTAGTTTAGCGTGTGTAACTGAGTCCGATGTCCTTAAATCAATGTTACTAATTAAGTCAAATGCCACTGGAGTCGACGACATAAACCCAAAATTTATAAAGATACTATTGCCATAAACATTACCATACATAACTTTTATATATAACAATGCCCTGACACAATCAATATTTCCCGACTCTTGGAAATTAGCTAAAATTATACCGATTTTAAAATCTGCAAATGAATATAGGCCAATTTTAGTCCTACCATATTTTTCAAAAGTCAGATGACACGTTTTTTAACAAGTAACAATATTCTAACCGAAAGGCAATCAGGGTTACGTGTTGGCAGAAGCTGTATAACAGCTATAATTAAAATAGTTGTAGACATCAAGGAAAAAATGGATACTGACAACATATCATTTTTGACTCTTTTAGATTATTGTAAAGCAATTGACACGGTAAATCACGAAGTTCTTTGTATTAAGTTAAAATGGCAATGTAATTTCTCGCGTGCATCAGTACAACTAATTTGTTCTTATTTGAGCAATCGCGGGCAGATCCGTCCTAGGTCTATTACTGTTCTCAGTGTATGTAAATGATTTACGTAGTAATATGTCAAACTGTGAAGTACACATGTATGCTGATGATGTCCAAATGTATGTTAGCCGTCCTATTCGTAATTCTGTCAAACTGAGTTGGAAATTGTTAGCCAGTGGGCGAAAATTAATGGGCTAGGCTTAAACCCGAAGAAGTCTAAATGTATTGTTGTAGGTAAAAGAGTAATGGCTACCGATGCATTGCAAAAACTATCCATTAATAATGCTCCTGTTGAGTATGTAAAAACTGCAATTAATTTGGGATTTACGTTTAATCAAACATTGACGTGGGATGATCACATTAATAAAGCTTCCAGGACGGGATACACCAGAGCGCAGATAAAAGGAATAACATTCTACAGCTGCTACATAGCCCCGAGCGTACACATTAGCGAGTTCAGAGCAATAATGCAGGAGATCGCTGACGACGCACGCGGTAAGTCCCATGTGCTCATGGCAGGTGATTTCAACGCATGGTCCACAACATGGGACAGCACTAGTACGACGCCTTCAACTCTGCCAACTGGAACCTTGTCCTGCAGGCATTCCATCACATTGGAATCTCGAATTACCTGATCGACCTCGTAGCGGACTACTTCAAGGACAGAGTGCTAACATATTCCTCTGATGTCGGAGAGCACGAGTACCTGGTGACAGGAGGAGTACCTCAAGGCTCAGTCCTGGGCCCGATACTATGGAACGTCATGTACGACGGGACCTTAAGGCTGGTACTACCCGCAGGATGCACTGTGGTGGGATTTACGGATGACATAGCGCTGGTAACGGTACCGAAAACCCTCGACAAGATCACGGATAGGTGCAGTCTCGCGATAGACACCCTCATGTGCTGGCTCGCAGACAACGGGTTAGCAGTCGCCGAGCACAAAACGAAGGCAGTGCTCATAAGCAGCAGGAAGACTGTGGAGAAGGCCACAATACGAGTCGGATCAACTCCAATAGAAACAAGCGCCTCAATCAAGTATCTTGGAGTACTGATCGACCACAGGCTATCGTTTAAGACGCACCTATCGTATGCAGCAGCCAAAGCATCCAGATCGACTGCAGCCATCTCAAGGATGATGGCCAATGCTCGAGGACCGAAGCAGCACAGCAGAAGGATAATAGTCACAGTGGTGACATCTACCATACTGTACGCCGCGCCCATATGGGCCGAAGCCATGAAGACCGCATCATACAGCCGCCAGTGCAAAGCTGTTTACAGACGCTGTGCACTGCGCATCACAAGCAGCTTCTGCACGGTATCCGAGGAAGCCGCGCTAGTGGTAGCCGGTAATATACCGATAGACCTGCTGGCGGCAGAACGAAGAACTGGGAGCACAGGAAGCAGGACTCAGCGCAGCAACACGATCGAGGCATGGCAAAGGAGGTGGAACAATGCGACCACAGGGCGGTGGACTCACAGGCTAATTCCCTGGCTGCAGAAGCGACACGGACAGGTAGACTCCTATCTCACGCAGATGATCTCCGGGCACGGATGTTTCAAGGAATACCTGCATAGGTTTAATCACGAGCCAAACCCCTACTGCGTCCAATGCGGCACAGGGAGCATCGAAGACGCGGAGCACGCGCTATTCATCTGCCCCCTATACGTTAGGTACCGAGCCGAAGCTGAAACGACAACCGTTTGTAACCTGACAGCGGACAACGTCATCAGCTGCATGCTGGAAAGCCAAAGCAAGTGGGACGCGATAGCCAACATGGCCGCTGGCATCCTGAAGGAGCTAACGCGGCGAGAACGGAGTCGACGCATCCAGTCATAAGGACGAGCGGCAACCTGACCGCCATCCGACCCGCGAAGTATAGCTTTGCGGCAGTCCCGCGGGATCGGAACATTTCTACCTCTTCTCTTCTTCTACCACTTATATTCATGTATATACTTAAGCTTCATTTAATAAAAAAAAAAAAACCCTTTCTAACCTCATTAAGTGACTAATTAGGGTCGCCACCACCACCAACCCCTTTTTCTAATCATGCTAATTAGGTCATTAAAACGCCTGCGCGCAACCATGCGTGACTAATTAGGGTCACCCCCATCCCCTTTTTTGACATGATTTATTACCTAGTGAGCCAGCTCCCGTATTAACTTTCTACTAAAAATGAAAGCGATACAAGACATGCCATAAAACTCTAAGGAAAAATGTTTCACAATTAATTAATCAAGAGAAACGCAAATATTTCTTTATTAGATTTAAAAGGGCAACATCGAGTCAGCAGAAATGAGCTGATATTAAAAAACTAGGCATTGGTAAAACCAACACTACCCGATGTGATGCCAATACTAATGAACTTAACAAAAATTTTTAGACTGCAAAGTACCTTATGTATCTAAAGATGACTATCTTGATCACCTACCTCGAAATACATATCGAAATTGTGATAATATAAATTGCGGCTGTGATAATGGTACCTGTGATAGTAGTTTTAGTTTAGCGTGTGTAACTGAGTCCGATGTCCTTAAATCAATGTTACTAATTAAGTCAAATGCCACTGGAGTCGACGACATAAACCCAAAATTTATAAAGATACTATTGCCATAAACATTACCATACATAACTTTTATATATAACAATGCCCTGACACAATCAATATTTCCCGACTCTTGGAAATTAGCTAAAATTATACCGATTTTAAAATCTGCAGATGAATATAGGCCAATTTTAGTCCTACCATATTTTTCAAAAGTCAGATGACACGTTTTTTAACAAGTAACAATATTCTAACCGAAATGCAATCAGGGTTACGTGTTGGCAGAAGCTGTATAACAGCTATAATTAAAATAGTTGAAGACATCAAGGAAAAAATGGATACTGACAACATATCATTTTTGACATTTTTAGATTATAGTAAAGCAATTGACACGATAAATCACGAAGTTCTTTGTATTAGGTTAAAATGGCAATGTAATTTCCCGCGTGCATCATTAATGGGCTAGGCTTAAACCCGAAGAAGTCTAAAAGTATTGTTGTAGGTAAAAGAGTAATGGCTACGGATGCATTGCAAAAACTATCCATTAATAATGCTCCTGTTTAGTATGTAAAAACTGCAATTAATTTGGGATTTGAACTTAGAAACTTATACTTAACCAAAGACTTTTGAGCGACCAAAATTAAAGAGACAATTGCAAAAATGTACCTCATACCGGTACTTTTCTATGGACCAGAGGTATTTAGTGACTGCAGCTCCGTAGGTCAGCGCAAGCTGCAGGTAGCGATTAATAATGTGTCAAGATATATTTATAATAGACAAAGAGCTGACCATATAAGTGACGTTACAATTAAAATCCTTAACATGCCACTTAAATGCTGGACAAACCTTTGGGCCCTATTACTACTACATAAAACTATAAGCAAACAAGAGCCGTCAAATCTGTATGAATAACTTATTTTAAGTTCGTCAAGAAGAACCAGAAACATAATAAGCTTTAAGAATATGTACCTATGCGAGGCAGTTCCTTGTATATACTGTTCGCACTTGGAACAAAAATCCACCGAACGGTTGTTTCCTGGGGAGTTGGCTTGTCCGTTTTCGAATCGATAATTCCGGGATTTATCAGTCGCGTGTTTATCTCGGTGTCCAGAAGTAAATCTTTACGTCAGGGCTGCCCAAAATCTGGGTCCGCCAACACCAAATCGTTCGGAATATTAAGTCGTTCATCTATGAGTTCAGATGATTGACTCTCCATTAACTGTGGTAAAACAAACACTTCGATCTCCATCTGAAACTTTGAGGTTAACGACGAGCTCCTGTCTCCGTATCCGTGAATACTTAACGATGACCTGGTGGTTCAGTTGAGACCCAGAATCAATTACTGTGCGACAATTTTCCCGTTGCGTGTTTCGTCCTTGTACTGCCACAGTGGCTGTAGCCAGTAAAACGTACTTTTCCGGCTGCGGTTTTTGCGACACGGCTGAAACTCTATTGACAATTGGTTTTTGTTGACTTGTACCTTGAGCCTCTATATTTCGGTGAATTGGTTGAGTCTTCGAGTGCCGCTAAACTATACTGGTCCAGTTTTCGACGCACTAGGAAGCCTATAATTGGATCCAAGGTTTTTGTGCAATATCCAGATTTCTTATCGTACTTTTTGAATTCTTAATTGTGTCATGTTGTTGTGACGATTCGCACCCGATCCTCAAAGTTGAGCAGAACTTTACTCATGGGGTCTTTTACCCACTTTGTAATGACAACACAGGACATATGTCAAACTTTACCTTAACAACTTCAACTTAACAAACATTCAATCCCTTATGGAATGAATGCGGGTATATTTAAAGGTGCGTGGGTTTTGTACTCGGGCTAGGCTCTTCGGTGAGCCTTGGCAGAGGAAAACGCCAAACCTTCGATACCGAAACATCATTTGACCATTCAGGAAGTGTGTGTTGAGTGAAGAATCCTAAGGGAAAGGCTCTGGGAGTGAAATCATTGAATAACCGATAAAAAAATGTGGCGGTGCTATTGCCTTTACCTTTGTTTTTTATTTTGAAAACAAGGAAGACGGCTATAGTCGAGTACCTCCCTAAAGGGACCACGGGGAAATAGAGATATGCAAGCAGCAAAGCGAGGTTGAAATGCGCCACCTGCCCGTGTTCTCAATATATGGGTATGTGGGCGGTAGACAGATTTAAGCGTTATGGGCATTAGAGTGGGCGTGTCAAACTTTTTTTTCGATCAATCGATAGGTATTGACGAGGCCAATACATTTCAGTTAAAATTTATTATCTAGCATGAAAATTGAGGGCGCCACAGGTTTGGTCGGCTTGTGGGCGTTAGAGTGTGCGTGGCAATCTTTTTTTTTGGATCAATCGATAGGTATTAACAAGAGTAATACACTTCAGTTATGAAAATTGTGGGCGCCACAGGTTTGGGTGGTTTGTGGGAGTTAGAGTGGCCGTGTCATATTCGCGTAACAAACTTGCGCTGCGCACAAGGCTACGGAATCTAAATCTGTGATCCGAAATCTCTATCTTTAATAGTTTACGAGATATCCGCGATCATATTTACGATTTTTTGAAGTTTGTGGTGGCACTTGGATCAATCGATAGGTATTGATCATAACAATAAATTTCAGTTAAAATTTTTATTCTAGCATCAAAACTGTAGGAGCCACAGTTTTGGGCGTTTTGTGGGCGTTAGAGTGGGCGTGGCACCCTGCTAAAACAAACTTGCGGTACGCAGGATTGTAGCTCTTACAGCTTCCGAGAGATCAGCGTTCATACGGACAGACGGATATGGCTAGATCGACTCGGCTAGTAATCCGGATCAAGAATTTATATACTTTATGGAGTCGGAAACGCTTCTTTCTGCCTGTTACATACTTTCCGACGAATCTAGTATTCCCTTTTACTCTACGAGTAACGGGTATAATAAATTAAGCAGTGGAGTTATTGTTACTGACAATGGAGCAAACATTGTATCTGCTTTTAGTAAATTTAAAAAATTGTCCTGCTCATGCCATTACATAAATTTAGTCTTTTGATGTTCAATCCGAAATTAAATCACTTTTACTCGAAAAGAACGAGCTATAGCGAATAAATGATTTAGACTTCGACATAATGCAATGTTCGGAAAAATTCATATCTGTTCATCTATGCTCTGAGGATTAATAAATTAAAGAAACATTGTAAATCTAATATAAGGGATTGTTTTGCCATATCGCAGCTTAAAAGAAATACTTAGCCCAAATGATATTCATTATGTAGACTCTTCCTAAACCCACCATTTAAGGAGCTTAGTTTTCTTAGTGCTGAACTAAAGGATCTTGTCTTATAAGTTGTTAAAATAATGTCTAAAAATGTACTTAAACGACATGGGAGAAAACGATATTTTAAGTTATTGGAGAAATGCCAAATTGCAAGCAATAGTTTAAGCATCCCAGTTAGCTCTGCAACAAGTGAGAGGGTATTCTTTACATCGGGGAATATACTTAACGAAGGGAAGACTAGGCTGTTAAGCTCTTATTTAGAAAAACTTTTATTTTTAAATAAAAACATGTAAAAAAAATCCAACTGTTTAATAACCGAAAATAAAGTCTATAATAAAATAGAAAATTTTAATAAAATATATATTTATTTCGTGCGTGTTCGTGTCGGGCTTTAAAATTATCGTTTCGTTTTCGTGCATGCTGGCAATTCGAGTTTCGTGTTCGTGCTGTGTCGGGTTGATACATTTTGACACGCGCCCAACTCAAACCACAACGCTAAAACCCGTCCGGCGCCCACTATATTTAATCAGGGTATTCCCTATACTGTTGAGTTGCTGAATTGTTGAAAATTCAACAGAAAATTTCAG
Source organism: Drosophila suzukii (assembly GCF_043229965.1). Classification (NCBI taxonomy): domain Eukaryota; kingdom Metazoa; phylum Arthropoda; class Insecta; order Diptera; family Drosophilidae; genus Drosophila; species Drosophila suzukii. The sequence goes on from NC_092082.1 coordinate 57,786,570, forward strand.
CAACTAACGGAACGACCCTAAAATTTCCCTGTTGAATTTTCAATTGATATCTGCTGTTTGTCAGATTGTCAAATTGCCAGGCTGTGTTTACCAAAGATTATGTATAAAATTAAGGAAAATGCCGATAATAAGCCAAGAAACTAAACTATTAGAACTGCTAACAGGCAGCATCCTATCAGATATTTTTTACTTGCATATTTTAAAAGATTGCAATTCCTCCTTGTAAACACAAGTGACCAACTTTTAGTCGAGAACAGCGACAACTCTGGTTTTCAGCAATTAAACAAAATTTTAAACAGCCCCGAGGCTGTTGAATTGCTGAAATTTCTGACAGTTGACTTTGTATGTTGAAATTTCTATGAGATTCTGTTCCTATTGCCAATACCAATGCATGCCATAATCTATTCTAATATGACCATTCATGAAAAACTTATAGACAAACAATAATTAATAATTTACTATTTCTACTTCTCGATCTTTGCATTACCTTTCTCTTCATTCTGACCTGCACAGCAGTCACAAACGGAAAAAGAAATAGACGGAAGATCATTTGCCTAGTGTTGAAAAGCACTAGAAGGCAGCAGAAGGACCAAAAATTTGTGCACATAATAGCGCTGTAAATCTTCCGGTTTTCCCATTAGTCTAAGACTAACTCTCGTTTGGCGAAAACCAGGTGCCTAATGCGATTTTTTTCGAGTCCTTCAAGCGTATTCCAATTTTCAAGCGGTCATCTTAACAGTATAACTTAACTTTTATCAATTTTCAATTTAAGACCTGAGTTTCGTGTATCTGATAGTCTAGACAATCGACCACAGCGTCCTCTCTTGTTTACCTACTGGCAACTCCCTTCGAGTACTCTCAGACTGGCCAGCGAAGAATGTTTAGCTCAACTGCTAGCAACGATGGAGCTCAGCGCTATCAAGCAACACATCTGGGGACGCTGGTTCACGGTGTATCTTCACGAGGCCACGAGGACAGGACGAACTGGATAAATACCTATCGGTTGACCCAAAAAAAAGTTTGCCACGCCCACTCAAACACCCACAAATAGCCCACAAATTTCAAAAAATCGTAAGTATGAACGCGGATACCTCGGAAACTATTAATGATTGAAAAAATGAAATTAAGTTTATTACGCCCCCTCTGACGCCCACAAGTCGCACAAAACTGTGGCGCCCACAAGTTTCATTAAAAAAATTTTTTTTAACTGTTTGCCACGCCCACTGAAATCTGTCGGCGAGGAAAGCAACTATACTTGCTTAAACATAGGAAAGAAATTTCAGTTTGAAAACAACAAAACTATTTTGTAATATGATATTGTTTTGAATAAAATGTATTAAATCTGTTAAAAGATATCAGATAAGAAATTTGTATTTATACGATTCTTATTTCCCCCGTCAGCTGCAAAAGCTTACACACGCACAAATATCTCGTTTTCAGTATTTATATTTTTTTTCCACCCGGAAAAGATTTAATTGCACATTTTCCTTGTTCACTTAAACGCCTTTTTATAAACGCCTTTTAAATAGTACATCTTCCCAAATACCCGTTACTCGTAGAGTAAACGGGTTTCCTATAAGGCATATATGTTCTTAGTCAGCAACAATAGCCGAGTCGATATAGCCATGTGCGTCTGTCCGACTGTCCGTCTGACTGCCCGTCCGTATGAAATTTGCGATCTTGGAAACTGTAAGAGCTAGAAAGTTGGGACTTGGCACGTATATTTTTAAGCTTGTTACGCAGCGCAAGTTTGTTTCAGAAAAATGCCACGCGGACAATCCACCAACCACGGACAATCTTGGGAACAGACGCTTTGCTACTTGTATATCTCTATCTCCCCAGAACACCCTGAGTGCTCCCAGTACTCTTAGCTGAGTAACGGGTATCTGATAGTCGATGGCACCGACTATAGAGCTCTCTCTCTTATTTAATATATTTCGGTGCTGCGTCACACCTTGGAGACGTTTTAGTCCTTAGTGTCAAGATTACAAAAAAACGCATCGGACAAGTAAAATGTGATATGTTTAATGGAAGATATACGTCCACTCAAAACTGGGATATAAAACGTTTTTATTCCAAGTTTAGTTATTGATTAATACGGATCAATATAAGATTTTGAATGCAGCAACAAGTCGTGCGAAGGTAAGATTAACGACATTTCTAACGGAGTCGTCAGATCCACTTGCGGTATCAAAATGATCTACATGATATACAAGTTTCATTGGAAAGGCTCAATATCAACTGGAAAGAATTTTAGTCAATTGACCAATTGGGTCAAACGGCATTTATTGACGAAGAATAGGGGTGCGTCGATCCAGCCATCGAATACGAATGGTTCGACTTAACATGCACCTGTGAAGAATCTCAAGAGAATGACAAAAAAGACAGCAACGGCAGGCATTTTGGCAACCTTGACGAGGCCGCATTAATGGCATCAGGACTAGAAAGCGAAAACCTATTTCGATTTCTGCAAGAACAATAGCAGCTCAATGAGCATCTTCGAGATTACGATCCACAGCAAGCAAAATTTGACAGCAATACAAAAGTTGCACTACTTAAAAACGGATATTACGGGAGAAGCAGCTGATTCGGCATATGCCAATAACGGTTGCAGCTTATGAGGCTTGGACTTGCCTCAAATTGGCTAATTGATCGCTACAACAGACCTCTTCACATTGATAACACTTTCATGAAGACATAAGTAATCTTACCTTCGTTCGCCAGCGCAGACGTAACAGAGCAGGGCCAACTAATAAGGATTGCTGGATTATTCACTTCGTTCTGGCCAAAATCTATTCTGGAACTCGTCACTAATGAATGGATCGAAGGAAGCCGTGAACTGGAATCTCCATCTGTGGATGATCTTCTCAAGTTTTAATCCGGCGCTGCGAGGGATTCGAGCTCAGAAAGGGAAGACATACACTCCAAGGTTGGTCCACAACAAAGCAAGGCAAAGCAATCGTTCCATTTTTGTATCGATAGTGTTTTCTTACTTGTGGGAACTGTAACTCCAAGGAGCACAAGATATACGCCTGCCCAAAGTTTAAATAGTCAATCGAATGGAGACGCACATTTGTTTAGCATTTTTACGACAGTGTGAATCCAAATTCACAAGCAAGTTTTGCCATAATTGTCACCAATCTCTGCTACATGCAGATATTCATGGATCGCAAGCCTCTGGGACTACGACTTAAGGATCGCGCACTACCTGGCGGGTGCTTTTGGACAGTGGTTCGGAACGGTCGTACATATCCGAGCGGTGTGTAAAAGCACTTGACCAGGCACGCTCAGCAATTTTAACAAACAGGGCTGAAACAACTATATAAATCAGAAGCACACTGAACTCGCAATCTAGAATCTCAGATCACACAAGGAAAGTACGTGCCCACGTACTCATCAAAATTACCTCCACGGTTGCAAGACACGATGTCGATGACCAAGGCATTCACTGGCTTTGAGCTTGCGGATTCTGACTATCAGTCGTCGGCGCTTTTGTCGTCGATACACTCTTGGGCGGCGACTACATTTGGACCATATTTGGATGGGTCATAACATCTATCCTAGCTACCGGCTGTTCATCTACAATAACAATGCGCATGGCTATTAACATTGACGCATAGCTACGACGCTTTTCGGAGCTGTAGAATGTCAACCAGGAATTCCATGGGAAACCAGATGACGAGTAAGTTGAACAGCACTTTGTGAAGACGCACACTCGGGACACCAAGGATCGTTGCATCGTCTAACTTCCGTTCATAAACTCAAAGAAGCAGTTTTCGGATACGTAACAGGGAGCACTTAAAATATTCAAGTGTGTAGAACGCCGCCTGAAGAAAGACCCAAACCTGCACTTACAGTATGTGCAACCTGGGTGCTGCTAAGCATTGTAGCTATGAGCGTATTGCTTAAGAGAAGTCTTATTAAGCACTATGAACTTTCAACGGCAACATAGGCATAGGTCCTGGATCAGTTTGCTCATGATCATCAACACGAGTTTCCTACCGCTGGAAAGCTCTTGAAGGAGCAGTTTTATGTGGACGACGTACTGACGGGAGCACAAAAATTCTGTTCCAAGAATGGTGGTTACTTGATCCCGGCTGGAGCACGGAGCATCCTTCAAAAACTGCTGACTGGTGTAATAAGTGCCGTAACGACCTATACATAATCTTTCCAATCAAGGCTGCTCTACAACCCAAGGACATTGAAATACAGGAATGATGTGACACGCCCAAAGATTTGGCTTGGCTTTTAGATCCCCAAAAAACATTTGTTGCCATCAGAACCTCAGGATACTTGATGCCTTACCTCGAAATGCATGGCATTATGTAAACACAAAGGAGAATCCGGTGGACTGCGATTAATGGTGGATGGGACCTTCATGGCTGCAGAATCCAGAAATGCTCGCGGTAAATTTGATCTGTACAAATTTCTCTTCTTACCTTTCAGAAAACCATGGCAAAGAAGAAGTGAGGACCATCGTATTAATCACCAATCAAAGCATTGGCTTAACGCGTCTCGTCCTGGACAAAACTGGTACGCGTTGTAGCATGCACCTTACGCTGCTTCCAAAAGAAAAATGCCAAGTTAATTATTAACGCTGACAAATGGTAAAATGCTCATCCTTGGCTCAGAGAACATTCATGGGGATCGCAAACTGCTGACGGAAATATAGCCTCTTCACATCCGCTCCGTGACCACGTGACCACGGATTTTAGAAAAATGGAGAAAGAGCAATATCGGTCTGTGATTCTTTTTTTTGGAAGGGAAATCGCGCAGCGAAATCAAAGAGCGCTTGGATGCTGTGTACGGTGACTCTTCTCCTTCGATGGCGACCGTCAAAAATGGGTTTAACTGATTTTGATGAGCCACGCCAAGGTGCCCCGAAAACGGCTACCACGGAGGATAACGTAACAAAAATCCACGATCTCGTATTGACAGACCGCCGATTGAAGATACACGAGATAGCTGAGACAGTAGGCATGTCAAAAAACCGCGGTGAGAAAGCTTTCGGCGCGATGGGTGCCGCGTTTGCTCTCTCTGGACAACAAACGCAACCGTGATACCACTTCAGATCCGAAGGAGTTTCTGCGTCGTTTCGTGACCGTCGACGAAACATGGATCCACTGGTACACACCAGAGACCAAGAAACAGTCGAAACAGTGGACTTCAACCGGCCAACCTACTCCGAAAAAGGCGAAGACTGTCCCGTCGGCCGGAAAGGTGATGGCCACCGTTTTTTGGGATTCACAAGGTGTGATCTACATCGACTACCTGGAGAAGGCCAAACGGTCACAGGGCTGTACTATGCCAAATTATTGGGCCGATTCGCCGCCGAATTGCAGAAAAGCCGGCCCCATTTGGCGAAAAAAAGTGCTCTTCCATCATGACAACGCACCGGCTCACACTTCCGCCCTCGTCAAGACCAAACTGGTCGTATTGGGCAACGAACTGCTACCTCATCCACCATGTTCTCCAGATTTGGCCCCATGTTTTCATGAACGGTGTTGATAATTTAAGAACAGCGTTCTCCCCATTTACTGTCCAGGCATTTTTCAGTGAAGCGTTCACAATACACCTAAATGTTTATGGTTTGACCACGCGGCGTTCGATTTTTATGAACGGAACTTAGCGAACGGATTGTTGTCAAAATCATTCTTTTTTTTCTGGGTGTAGGCTATTGAGATTTGGCGTGCAGATTCATGAGCTTCTTACGCAGCGCATGTTTGTTTCAGCAGCGTGCCACGCCCACTCTAACGCTCACAAACCGCATAAAACTGTGGTTCCTACAGTTTTAACGCTAGAATAAATGGCACATTTTTTTTTCATCAATCGATAGGTATTGACGATACCAATACATTTCAGTTAAAATTTTTTATCTAGCATGAAAATTGTGGGCGCCACAGGCTTAGGCGGTTTGTGGGCGTTAGTGTGGGCGTGGCATATTTGCGTTACAAACTTGCGCTGCGTACAAGGCTACGTAATCTAAATTTGAGATCCCAATTCTCTATCCTTGATAGTTTCCGAGATATCGATCTTTATTCGATTTTTTGAAGTTTGTTGGCGTCGAAGTGGGTGTGGCAAACTTTTTTTTGGGTCCATCGATAGGTATTGATGAGAACAATACATTTCGGTTGTTATTCTAGCATCAAAACTGTCGGAGTCACCGTTTTGGGCAGTTTGTGGGCGTTAGAGTGGGCGTGGCACATTGCCGACATTGCAAACTTGCGGTGCGCAGGAATCTCAGGAATCTGCATGCCTTATCCCTTTTGTAGCTCCTATAATTTCCGAGATCACACCATTCATCCGGACAGACAGACAGACGGACAGACGGACTTAGCTAGTTCGACTCGGCTACAGATCCTGATGAAGAGTATGTATACTTTATGGGGTCGGAAACGCTTCCTTCTACCTGTTACATACTTTCCGACGAATCTAGTATACCCTCGAACTCTACGAGTAACGGGTATAATAAACTTTAATTGTAGTTATTTTGTGTGCTTTTGATCTAAACATTGATTTATTACCATATAGTGAGGCCCCAGACAATAAAACGTTTTATAGTGTACAATTGTAAGATTTCGTGAACTCACTTACTTTGCTTTGTTACGTGAAGTTTTAACTTGATCTATTCTATAACAATAAACCGTTGAGCACAAACAGACAAATTCTGTCATGAGTTTACCGTTAAACTCATCTTTAAAAAACCCCCAAATTTTTTTGTTTACTCTTTCGAAGTTATACAGATTAATTCTTTAATCTGAATAGTCTAATGTATCAAATTTTGCTTCAAGATCATTTTGAATATCGTTATGAAAATTTTCAGTTGGCGCAATGTGCTTTTCGTCCAGTCTTGGTGCTATCCGGAGCTTTCCATGTCTTAAAAAGCTTAATATCGTCCCTGCGCTCGGGATCTTCCAATGATTTTCATTAATTTAAAAAAAAACCTTTTTCAAATTTATTTTTTGCATTTCGCCCATGTAAAGTATTTAGATCAATATAATTCTTCAAACAAGGCTTTTGTAAGAACGGAACTCCACTATGGATTTTTTTCAATACTAACCATTCTGTATACATTGTTGCAAGTTCCGATAATGAATTACATAAATTTCCTCATTTCCCAGGTCAGCAATTAATTTTTTTACCTAATTCTCTTTTGAGGCCAGACAATTTGACGGACAAAATGGAAAATCATTATGAAGAACATGTAAACGGTATGGATATATTAAGTCCACTTCCACAAAATAACCGTATTTTCTATCAATTGGAATATTATGAAAATCAAAATTGTCTATGCCTGTGGTAGACATTCACCTAAAATCCTTTATATGGTAAAGGTTGTGACATTGCCCAACCAAACAAGTTATTCGTATCCACATAGATTACAAATAAAGACTCCTTCGAGGAATCATAATATGACAAATATTTATTATTTGCTTTTGTATATCTATGACAACATTGAACTAAACCACCTCGAATGATTCCTTGAATAAATTTATACATATATATATCTATCAGCAATTCAAGTTAAATATTTGTAGTTTTCAACATTGCCTCCCAAGATAGACCTGGTGTCGGAAGTTTTCAATAATGTCGGTTAAAAGGAATACATCAGCTTTCAAATATAATTCTAAACAATCTTTAAGAGAGGAACATGAAGAGCATTCCCCTTCCGTTAAATTACTATAGAATGCTGCCCTTGGTGGGAGGGAAGTTTCCTCGATTTTACCAGCGGAATCTGATTATTCATAGGGAAATATACCCTTCTTACGCATTAGTCGAAATTCTATATCATTACTGAAAAATGATCAATGATCATCAACTAAATGAGAGGCTAGGGTATCTAAACTTGATGGCATAAATCTATATGTATCGAGAAAACGAATTTTAAAACTATTTCCACTTAAACTTTTTTTTTTTTTTGAGACAGAAATATAGTTTTCCTGATGAATTGGTATTACGGACATTTCACCGGGAATCTTTCCTAACTCTTGAATAAATAAATGACAGTCGAATTTCGAAAAATTATGAAAAAATACTGGTATGAATTTGTTAACTTTATAATCTAAGTTACATTTAGAGTGGGCTGCACCTCTAAAGCGACCTGTGAAATGACAATGATCTCTAACCCTATTAGTCCCTAAAACTTTCTGACAAATAGAACAATTCAATAAATTATCAAATATTTGCTGGACATCCAAAGTCATTCTCATAGGAACTATTTTATGTAAGTAGTCATTACTCAATTTAGTTAAATCTTTTATCAAGGAATTTACAAAACGTATTCCTGAATTTTTTCCTGTTTCTAAAACAAATTTATTTAGTTCAGAATCAAAAGCACACTTTATATAATACGCATTTGATATTGGAATATGTTCATTAATATTAAATAATTTGGGGCTCACTTCAAGATTTTTTTGTTCCAGAATGCATTCAAAATCCGCGTAGACAACAAATGGAACTTAAAGCTGATGTTGAACTTGGGTAAATGCCAGTGTATTATTCTGGGGTGCGGCATCTTTGAAACCTTCCTACTGAAGAGCGTCTTGTGTTTCAATGCAGCTTCCTGGGTTCCGAAGAAATTGAAACACACATTGCAGAAAAATTGCGCCCTCCTCTGATTTCTTCTTTGAGCTGTCATTAGTCTTTAAAAGAGAAATATATACAAATTATTTAATTGCTTAAAAGAGATAAAAATTAATAAAGGAATTTACTTTGAAATATTATTTATTATTATGTTAATTTCCACCGTCTTCCAAAAACAACACATTGATATGAAGAGGTTTTTCCACTTCCGATTAAAAAAGTTGTCCAATTATTTCCTTCGTATCTTCATTAAATCTTAAAACGTTTAAGCTCAAATGAGTATTCTTTTTAAGACATTTCTCGCTGCACTTCGCCGTTTTATCTCCCAAAATGGCAAAGGTACCCACATCTTCAGCGACAACGATCGCAACTCTATGGGAGCAAATAAAGTGTTAGACGATATGTATTAGCCCAATTCAACCATTGGCCAGAGAGGTTATCAAATGAAGCTTTCTACCACTACACGCACCCCACTGGGGCCGAAAATGGGAATCGGCTGTTCGCTTCGTAAAGCTACATTTGAGCAAATGCACAAGCTTCTTGCTCAAATTAAGTCCGTGGTCAATTCACGCCCAATCTTCGCCAGGTCAGACATCGAGGTTTCTTATACATCAGTCCCAGAGAGCGATCTTGGCCATGTAGCAGTTAACCGACTGGATTACTGACAAAATGTCCAGGCAATGTTACAAGGCTTCTAAAAGATATGGCATCCGGAGTACCTCACTCGCTTGAACGGCGCCCTAAGTGGAATACGGAGTGGTAGAACGTTGCTTCTGGGGATATGGTGATCATCAAGGATTCAAACACACCCCCACCGGTCCACTTCGATCTATTAATTACATTTTTTTATTCGTACAGCTAAACCCAGGCATATTGAATAGCAGCGTGCCGAATGTAAAAAATTAAGAAATATTATTTATTTAGTAGATCGAATAATATATTTTCGTCACATAAGTTGATATCATTTCAAGATCCTTTTCAAAGAACTCAGGCTTCTTGACCTTGACTGGAGTTTAAAACTCATATCGAAGCTTGCTGAGGATCCCACGATATGTACGCAACGAATTAGGAAAATTCGAATTACATGGATTTTCAGACGCATCTATAAACGTACTCTGCTGTTGTATATGCAACGCAGACGGCGCCTGCTTGGTGTCTCTTATGGCAGCTTAAACACGCGTTGCGCCACTAAAGCAACAAAGTCTTTCTCGATTGAAACTATGTGGCGCGCTATTGCTCACTCGCCTTCTCCGAGCTGTAAAAGAATTATCTTTTCGTGGTAGTCGCACACTCCATCAAAGCTGAAGACCTTTATCGCCAACCGTACTTCGGATATCCTGGATGTCATACCATGCAGCGCATGTCATCACGTTGACTCAAAGGATAACCCCGTCGACTGCGCATCGAAGGAATTTTGGACACGCCCATAATGGAGGGGCTGAAATCCTCCCCATTATCCAGCCGTATTGAATCTAAAGGTGAAGCGTCCCCGATTGAGTGTCTATCGATTCGAGTTTCTTCCTGGACCAAGCTGATTTGCTGCACTGCTTATACTTTACGCTTTATTCATCGAAGCAGAAACGGATTCCGTCAAACCTCACACTCAGGATACAGGATACACAGGATACATCTTCATCCAGGTGTGACAGCACTTTTCGTCATCATTCGCCAATAATATTGGTAGTTGGCGCACGCAACATGATTCGCAAGCTTACACATGCTTGTCACAAATTTTTCACCAACGCCAAAAAAGAACTGATCAATACGGACTTGCCAGCTGTTCGGGTACGTCAAGCATACCCATTTAAAAAAAATGGGTACGACTATGTCGAACGGCTTCTATTCCAAGTAGACGAGGGACGGAATCCACGAAAGGTAAAGGGATACATCTGTATATTTGTCTGTCTAGCGAACTCCGCAATTCATTTAGAGTTGACTACAGATCTCAGCACGGAGAAATTTCTCGCTGCACTTCGTCGTTTCACTTCCCGTCGAAGCAAGTTTACCTACATCTTCAGCGACAACGGTCACAACTTAGTGGGAGCAAAGAAAGCGTTAGACGATATGTATAAGCTCATCCTATCGCAGCAGTATAAAAATCAAGTAACCCAAGCGTTGGCCAGGGCGGAAAATAAGAATCAGCTGTTCTCTCCGTAAAACTACATCTACATCACATTTGAGAAAATGCACACCCTTCTTGCTTGCTTGTTTCCTACTTGTCACCTGCCCATCTGCTGATTGGACGCCCATATACATCAGTCCCAAAGGGCGATATTGGCCATGTATCAGTTAACCGACTGGATTACTGGCAAAATGTCCAGGCAATGCTTCAAGGCTTTTGAAAGAGATGGCATCAGGAGTACCTTACTAAACTTCAACAGCGCCCTAAGTGAAATACGGAGAGGAAGAACGTTGCTACTGGGGATATGGTGATCATCAAGGACTCAAAAACACCCCCCACCGATCTACTTCGATCTATTAAATAAATTTTTTTACATTCGGAACGCTTTATTTAAGTCGTACAGCTAATAGCACGCGTGCCGAATGTAAAAAAATAAGAAATATTATTTACTTAGTAGATCGTGTAATATATTTTCGTCACATAAGTTGATATCATTTCAAGATCGTTTTCAAAGAACTCTGGCTTCTTGACCTGGTCTGGAATTTAAAACTCATATCGAAGCTTTCTGAGTGGTGGCAGACCTTTCGTGACGATATTAACACACATAACACACTTAAGGATCCCACGATATGTACACAACGAATAAGGAAAACTTGAATTACATGGATTTTCAGACGCAACTATAAACGTATTCTGCTCTCGTATATGTAACGCAGACTGCACCTGCTTGGTGTTTTTTATGGCAACTAAAACCAGCGTAGCGCCGCTAAAGCAACAAAGTCTTCCTCGGCTGTAACTTTGTGGCGCGCTATTGCTCGCTTGCCTTCTCCGAGCTGTAAAAAAAGGCTTGCATTACGAGGGTATAATTGTGCATACTTGGTGCGATTCTACAATTGTCCTTTCGTGGTTGTCGCGCACTGTATCAAAGCTGAAGACCTTTATCGCCAACCGTATTTCAGAGATCCTCGATGTCATACCACGCAGCCCATGGCATCACGTTGGATAACCCCGCCGACTGCGCATAGAGGGGAATGTTAGCAGCCAATCTCATGAGCTACGAGCTTTGGTGAAAGGGTCCACATTGGCTACACCACAACGAACTGTTTGCTTCAAAGCTGCATAGTGGCAACAAGCAGAATACAAAAACGGATTCCGTCAAATCTCACACTCTTGTTTGAGGAAATCATCGAGGCCCGCATTTATTCTCTAAGTCAGACTCAAGGAAGATTCTCATCCGAGGAAAAGGGCAATACACTTGGAGTTGGCTACAGATCCCAGCACGGAGACATTTCTCGCTGCACTTCGCCGTCTTATCTCCCGGAATGGCAAGTGTACCCACATCTTTAGCGACAACGATCGCAACTTTGTGGGAGCAAAGAAAATGTTAGACGATATGTATCAGCTCATCCTGTTGCAGCAGCACATCACTCAAATAACCCAACCATTGGCCAACGAGGGTATTAAATGAAGTTTAATACCACCACACGCACCACACTGGGGCCGAAAATGGGAATCACCTGTTCGCTCCGTAAGGCTATATTTGCGTCGTGTCATCAGGAATTCCATCCTCGCATTTGAGCAAATGCTCAACCTTCTTGCTCAAATTAAGTCCGTGGTCAATTCACGCTCACTCTTCGCTATGTCAGACATCGAGGTTTCCTAATTGTCACCCGCACACCTGCGGATTGGACGCCCTTGTACATCAGTCCCAGAGAGCGATCTTGGCCACGTAGCAGTTAGCCGACTGGATTACTGGCAAAATGCCCAAGCAATGTTACAAGGCTTCTGGAAGAGATGGCATCAGGAGTACCTCACTACACTTCAACAGCGCCCCAAGTGGAATACGGAGAGGAAGAACGTTGCTACTGGGAATATGGCGATCACCAAGGATTCAAACACACCCCCCGCCGCTTGGACTTTGGCGCGCGTAATTGAAGTATATCCAGGCAAGATTGACACTCTGCCTAATTCAACCTGATAACATATTATAATAATTTTGTATACATTCAATAGCATGTAAGATATTTCTTCTTGACGTAGTCCGGTTTCAAAAAACTATTTTTCTCTTCCTCCTGACCACGAGCAGTCGACATGAATAAAATGAATTTTATATTGTGAAATAATTGTGTTTATTAATCAGAACAATTCGAAAGTGGTTTTACACACCATTTAGCGTGATCTATTCACAATCAGGAAAATACAAGTCAATAGATCTGTATAAGCAATTATTAGTAAATAAATATGTGTTTAGTTTCATTTTTTTACTAGATCTCCCAGTGATTATAGTTATTTTAACATTCATATTAGATTTGTTTAATCTCCTAGCTTTGTTAGTGTTATTCTTATTCTCACTAAACTTGCTAAAACTCTATGATTCTCACTCTCTCTCCCGCTCTATATTACAACTGTAACTTAAACTCTCTCTGAACCTGCCGAATTTCTGGTAGACTTTTGGTGTGCTATTCTCTTGTCTCTCTCTCTCTTGCTTGCTTGCTTTACATTGTAACTGTTCCTGCGTAAAGTTGTCAGTGTCCCACAAGCAACGCTGAATCGATAGAAGTTTTTTTTTTCTCGTGCTCTCTTACATTTAAATTATTACGCGATCTCGCGCCCTTATTTTTTTTTCGTGTTTTGTGCCTTTGTGGTTTTGGAATTTGATCCCAGTGCCAAATTTACTTGAGGTATTTTTCATATATTATTTTATTTTATTTAATTTCCTTAAAATGGCTCTTGTCTGCTCTTAGAAAAATTGTACTCTTTCGTCTTCAACTAAAGACCCTTTTATTTTCTGCTGGCTCTGCGAGTCGATGATGCACGTTAAATGCGCAGGATTTACTGGCAGAGTCAAAGACTTCATTGATCAGAATTCTGGACTCATGTGGTCATGTGGATCCTGAAAGGAAATGGTTGTTGAGATGAGCAGCTTTATGAAGCAGACTCGAGACAGCCTTTTGAATCTCTCTGGTGCTTTTAAACAGCTCAATGAGGGGTTAATTACTAACTGAGTCGCCCAATGTAAAAAAACAAGCTTAGCGGCAGTTAATACGGTCACGGTATCCACCCCAAATCCGAACTTGGTGGCTGCAGCAGTTGACACTGTGGTAAGTGAACCTACTGCGCCTATGGATACAGCTGTTTTAGGTGAAGTCACTGCTTCTCGAAGTCGGGTGGTAAAAAAACCTTCAGTGCCGGCTACGGTGCCGACCGTACCTATACGTACAGAAGTTACCGTTTCTGGCTCTCAGGTTAGTGAGGTGCAATCTGCTGCTGGGGGACGTAAGAAATGATCAGTTGTTCCACATAGAAAACAATTATTTGTTTCGAGATTCACCCCAGATACCACATCTGAGGATGTTTTGAAATTTATTCGTTAAAAATTTCCATCCGAGAATATTTCAGTGGAACAATTTAGATTTTCATATGCTCGTAGTATATCGTCGTTTAAAATATTTGCTCCGCCTGTGTTTAAGGTACTACTTTCGGAAAGCTTTTGGCTTAATGATGATTTAGTAATAAAAGAATTTGTTCCCAACAAACCGAGATCAAATAACAGACCTTCCACTGCGCCAAAAAACTAAAAAGTTTATTTTTGGCTTATCAAAATGTTAGGGGACTAAATATGAAGCTACCCAAGCTTTATGCTGACTCCTCTGCATTTACTGCTGATATTTTGGCTTTTACGGAAACTTGGCTGAAACCAGAGATATCTGACAATGAAGTTCTGTCAAACAATTTTAATGCCTATAGGACCGATCGCTCCTCACGTAGGGGAGGCGGTGTGCTGATTGCCGTTAGCACTAGCCTAACATCCGAGAGAATTCACTCTGATACTTCTAATGAAATTGAATTTGTAAGTCTGAAAGTTTCCTTGCAATCATTCTCAATATTTGTTACATGTTCCTATATTCCACCTGGCTCTGATTAAATAATTTATGAGCACCACCTGTCTGCGATAAAATCTGTTCTATCCCTTCTTTCTAACAGTGACCTTTTGATTGTTTTGGGTGACTTTAATCTCCCTGATATTTCTTGGTCTCCTCCTACTGACTCACTAGTCGCTATACCTCTATCCGCCCATGATTTTGTAGATGGACTTCTAGAATTATCGTTACAGCAAGTAAGCTTTATACGGAATTCATTAAATAGACAACTAGATCTTGTGTTTATTTCAGACCCGTCTGAAGTCACGGTATCTAGAATTGACGCTCTTGTTGTACCTGAAGACCGATATCATCCAACAATGGAATTGACAATCTGCCTCCCATGCGTTGATACCCTCTCTCCTTTAGTTTCTCAAACTAAAGTGAGATGTTTCCGAAAATGTAACTACAAAAAACTTAACGACATGATTTCTTAATATAATTGGACAGAATTGTACAATTGTATGTATATTGAAAGTGCCTTTGAACACTTCTATATAGTGTTAAATACCTTTTTTAATGAATGCGTTCCTGATAGGTTTCCTTCAAAGACAAACAGGCCACTTTGGTTTACCAATGCGCTTCAAAGACTTAAAAACCTTAAGACAAACACTTATAAAAAGTATAAAAAATCGGGTAAGCCATCTGATTTTTCGAAATATGTGGTGGCTCGATCGGATTTTAATGTTCTCAATAGTCATTGCTGTTCTATGTATTTAAGTCGATGTAAATTTGAATTTTCAAATGATCCGAAGCAGTTTTATAACTTTGTCAACGCCAAGCGTAAGTCGTCAGCATTGCCTTCGTCGGTACGTTTTTACTCAATGGAGGCATCGAGGGATTCTGAAATTGCTGATTTATTTTTTAATTTGTCTATTTCATCGTCAGTTTTTCCTACTATCTGGAAGGACTCTTTTATCATTCCACTTCACAAAAAGGGTGCGAAGGCCGATGCCCAGAATTACAGAGGTATTTCTAAATTGTCGGCAATTCCTAAAGCATTTGAACGTATTATTACTTCTCATTTGGAACATTTATGTTCCTCGCTAATATCACCGTGTCAGCATGGTTTTGTTAAGCGAAGATCGACCACCACCAACCTTCTGGAATTGTCATCTATTGTAATAAATGGATTTAAGAATAAAATGCAGACTGACGTTATATACACAGATTTTAGTAAGGCCTTTGACTCTGTCAACCACTGTCTTCTCTTATTCAAATTAAATCAGCTTGGGTTTCCATGTAATCTATTAACTTGGATTTCAAGTTATTTGAATGGTAGGACTCAGAGGGTTATATTCAAGAACGCTGCCTCAAAACTGATCTATGTGACATCTGGAGTGCCTCAGGGTAGTCATTTGGGCCCTTTGCTGTTTACTCGTGTACTAATGTATGCTGATGATGTTAAGCTTTGTTTAACACATAATGATATAGCGTCGGGTTTCAACTTACAGTCAGATATTGATTGTTTTCAGGGATGGTATGAGTATAACCTTTTAAATTTGAACTGTTAGTTACTCTCTTCAAAATACGCCACTCGATCGTATATATTCAGTTAATGACTTAGGCGTTCTTCTGGACCCAAAACTTAAATTTGACTGCCACGTAATGTCCACTGTCAGCAAGGCCATGAGTGTTCTTGGGTTTATAAAGCGTTGGTCAAAAGAATTTGATGACCCTTATACAACCAAATTATTATTTACAAATTATTTGTCCGTCCTATTTTGGAATATTGTTCTTCGGTTTGGAGTCCACAATATCAAGTGCATATGACCGTATTGAGTCGGTACAAAAAAATTTCTTCTTTTTGCCCTTTGTAGTTTGAACTGGGATCAAAACATAAGGCTACCTTCCTATCAGAGTAGATTACTGTTGCTTAATTTACCTACCCTTGCAAATCATAGAACAATGCTTGGTACTATTTTTATGCAAAATCTTATAAGAGGTGATATTGATTCTGTAGAACTTGTAAACCGCCTTACTTTCAATGTTCCTGTTATACTAACACGAAATTATTATCCACTAAATTTGCCACGATGTACATCTAATTTTTGTCTGCACGAGCCCTTTCGCGTTCTATGTAATAATTATAACTACCTTTATCATTTAATTTGCACTTCAACTTCTATCCCGGTAGTAAAAACTAATATTTTAACTCATTTCCTTCATTTTTAGATGCTTCCTTTATTTTCATTTGTGTCCCGTCTCTATTTGTTTTTTGTATCTTCCTCGCGAACTCGTATTTTTTGCCCAAATTGATAAAAGGGCCCCGCGCGTAACAAGCACGTGCTTGGTGTCGTTGGGCCACTTGTTGGTACTGCTCGTAGTGCATTAACGTCCATCATATAAAATAGTTCTTTTTCAATATGTTCTCTTTGAAATTTAAGGCTATCTAATGGTTCTGATTTTGTACCATAGTCTTCATTACATAACTCTAAAAACTGTGTATCGTTAGCACTACGTTTTTTTGTTATCTTTACTACAAATAATTTTTTTATTAACTTTAATTGTAGAAATTTTGTGTGCTCTTGAGTTTCTTTTGATTTTTTAAGCAGCTTAACAATCACAGGACACATCTTGCCCAAACATGATCGGACATGTTGCTCTAAGATTGTTACGTGGGCATATTAGTGCCCGAGTCCTGACAGGCACTTGGGCCGAGGGAAACGCGTCCGATATTCTGGCACCATTTGCCGGCATAAACTACGTCGTATTCGGGTCGTGTGATCTTGGTAAGCCTCTCTCCTCTCCAACATAACGAGAATAAATATTAAAAGTGCCTAGAAAATAACATTAGTCATAAAGCTCGACAGTCGTCAGTCCACACTGCCCCACAAGCTTAGGTGTCTCTTGATCGTAATACGATCGGGCTGTGTTTTGGCCGTATTCCCTCCCCTTCACACATTCGTGTGCCAATGGATCGTAGCGGGCCGCGCAATACGATCCCCTGTTGTCAAGGTTGTCCGTCGAAAGTTATGTCATTGTTCTTGACCTACTCCACTTCTTCGCGTCAACACACCCCCTTTGTTAGAGTTCTAGCACACCATGGTTTCCAATTCTTTTTCACATAATAAATTTATTGGGTAATATATATCTGCGTCTGTTGATTAATCTTATTTAATTGACAATTATTCTGTTATAAAGGTGCACACATCAAAAAAATACTGACTATTCACGACTACAAACGTCGCTCAGAGGGCTCTTGCAATTATCATATAACTACAAGGCTGGAACTCGCCGCTGAAAAAGTTTATAGTAGTCTGTAAAACTGTAGGATACTGCACGAATATTTATATACCGTGTCCCGACAAACTTACCCCCTCTTTAAATCCTGGGCGATGAGATCTCGACGCTCCGGATCCTGGGCTTTGGGAAAATATTATATTGGATATATATATATATATAAATATACGTGCACCAAAATACAGCTGTTCTTAAGTATACCAATTCACTTAAACACAAAATATATATATATTATGCCAGAGGCATGCGACTTCTTCAACGGCTGGTGGAGAGATTCGTCCTCTCAAATTGTTTATCATGATTCGCACTTTGGCTATTGATTCGGTTGGTTTAAATATATTTCAATGCATGTTTGAATGCTTGATTTTCACTTGTTATCCAATTTTACTGTTTGAGGATATTGGTCCTTGGTTATGCATGAGTTCACTTTAGCTTTGGTTGGCTCGATTAACACATTTATATTGCATCACTACTTTCTCCGACGTATGCTATTGGTCGCTACGCTCTGAACGGATGGTTCCTACAGCTGAACAAATTTCAGGAGCATGGAGATCACGGATACTGCGTCCACAAACATCGCAGATGTCGGATGTCGTCCTTATTGTTGATCTTCTCCACGTTCTTTGATGACAATAGCGGCGCTGGTTCGACACAAGTTTATTTCGAGCTGCAATTGTGTTCTCCTCAAGGACTGTTGAATATGGTGGCTGGTCCTGGTGGCAGAAGACTCCATGGACGACTGCTCCAGGGAAAGTCGCCTTCCCTCGAAGCTGCCGGCTTCCGTCAGCGAGACACCCAAATGGATTCTCTCTCTTTCTCTATTTGTCTAAGGCCTTTTATACCAGACTAGAGCTTTTACTTGGCTGCGGGTATGGATCGGATAAACTAGGTGTTCCCACCTAGAATTACTGTTTCTTGATATCTGCTATCTTGGGAGTCAACGGCCGGCAGTTGCCCTTTGCCAGCTACCGGAGTAAGGTTACCAATAGGTCGATAGTGGCCGTTGTTCTGGCCATGCGACACCCGAGAATTGCCGAATTGCTTTTTCTTCTGGCTTGACCAGTATGAGTCTGGTTAGTCACATGCACCCCTTCCCCTGGTTAAAGATTCGTCGTAGTTTATCTATGTGAATCTTTCTATGTGGAGGGCGTACGTAAAAAGATATCAATTTTTAGATATTATGGGTGTGTGACCTTTCTCACGTACATAGCGAACACGTTGAAATTCACAGTGTAAGTTTTTACTTTACATCGAAAGTTGTCTAGAGGACAAAAATTTTTGATCAATTTTAACTTTAACAGAGCTAATAACAGCTAGTCACCAGCTAATAGAATCTAGTAATTAACTCGTATACAGCTACTTAACAGATAGCTACCATCTGATAACAACTAGTTACATTCTAATAACAGCTAGTAAGCAACTACTTAACAGCTAGTAAGCAACTAGTTAACTGTTACTAAACAGATAGTAACCATCTTATAACAGCTCATAACAGTTAATAACAGCTGGTAAGCAGCAAGCAACTAGTAAACATCTAAAAAACAGATAGTAACCATCTAATAACAGCTCACAACAGTTGATAGAAGCTACTAACCAGCTTATAAATACAAGTTAACAACTAGTATACATCTACTAGGCACATAGTAACCAGCTTATAACAACTAGTAGACAGCTACTTAACAGATAGTAACCATCTTATAACATATCATAACAGTTAAAAACAGCTAGTAACCAGCAAGCAACTATTAAGCATCTACTAAACAGATAGTAACCATATAATAACAGCTCATAACAGTTAATAACAGCTATTAAACAGCTTATAACAACTAGTTAACAAATAGTAATAATAATAGCTAATAACAACTAGTATATAGCTACTTAACAGATAGTAACCATCTTTAAAAGCTCATAACAGTTAATAACAGCTAGTAACCAGCAAATAACTTGTTAACATCCACTAAACAGATAGTAACTATCCAATACCATCTAACATGAGTAAGCAGCTTGTAAACAGCTACAGATAGTAACCAAACTTTTAAACTGGAGGTGTCGAAAATAACCTGGGAAATTCCCCACGCGATTTTGCAAACATTAAGATGTACGATACTATTAAAAGTGGTGTAAACCTACCAATCGTATTCCGGAGTTGGGATTCATATGTTAATCCTTAATTGGGGCTTGACAGTCAACACGGCTGGAATGTAAAATTGTCGGCTAACCTTAGGGAACATAAGCCTTCAAAGAGGACGCCTGAACATATATAGTGACAGCCAAGCGGCTATTAAATCGATCTACTCGACAAACACCAACTTCCGTACTATAGCAGAATGTTGCAGACCTCTCCACGAGATGGCTAATCAGCTTACTATCATCTAAATATGGGTTCCGGGTCACCTGGATATCGTAGGCAACTGCATAGCGGACGAGTTAGCCAGGCAGGGCACCATCACGCCTCTCCTCCCAGGAGCGTTGGAGAGAGTTGCCCATGGCAAATTGCAAGCCAAATATAAAAAACTACTTTAACAAACTAGCCAACACCCATTGGCAAAACGCACCACAGTGTCGAATCTCTCACCAGACATGGCCTGTGATAAACAACAAAAAAACCTCGGAATTACTGAAACTCAGCCGCACAGAGTGTGGCATGTTGATTCGAGCTGTTACAGGCCACTGGCTTGTTGGCACACATGCCGATAGGCTAAAAGCCCCACAAAATGATTTCTGCAGAAATGGCAGGGATTAGGAAGAAGAGGAAACGAAGAAGAACACGATTTGTCGGTATGACTAATACCATAACAATTTTATATCTCTGGATAATCTTCAAAATCAAAATCTATTAAATTCTGGATGGAGCGGTGGAGATGAAATTTCTACGGGACCCCATTTGATCTTTTCTGTACCATTAACAAATTTATAGGGATTTGCTGAGGATTATAAAAAATTTTGTTAAATTGTAAACACTACCAATCGTATTCCGGAGCTGAGTATGAGTCCCAGCTCCGGAATACGATTGGTAGGTTTATACCACTTTTAATAACATCGTACATCTTAATTTTTGCAAAATCGCTCGGAGTTACATGGGGAATTTTCTAGGTCATATTCGTCATTTCCACTTAAAAAGCTTGTTCATTTCTGGTCTGTTTAAACCCCAAAATTGGGGTATGGCAGTCAACACAGCTGGAATAAGAAATTGTCGGCTAACCGCAAAAAACTCAATTGTGGTTGATCTTTCATATCAAAACAAATCAGTGAAAACTGGTCCTATTGACGTGAGAATTTCAATGGAACTGAAGACACCAAGTCATGAAAATACCCAAGCTTATTGTCTCCTCATACATAAGTTTAATATAACCCATTAAACGGAATAGTACAACGAGTTGTTTAAGATTAAAAAATGTTGAAAGATACTGTTTCGACTGATGTTCAAGGTTTCTTTGATAATAATAATAATTTTATTCAAAATGAAATTATAATTTTATTCAAAAACAAGGGAGAACGCTATGGTCGAGTACCTCGACTATCAGATACCCGTTACTCAGCTAAATGGAGATATGCAAGCAGCAAAGCGAGATTAAAATGCGCTACCTACCGGCGGTATACAGATTTAAGCGTTATGGGCGTTAGAGTGGGCGTGGCAAATTTTTTTTTGGATCAATCGATAGGTATTGACGAGACCAATACATTTCAGTTAAAATTGTTTTTCTAGCATGAAAATTGTGGGCGTCACAGGTTTTTGCGGTTTGTGGGCGTTAAAGTGGGCGTGGCAACTTTTTTTGGGTCAATCGATAGGTATTGATGAGAACATTACATTTCAGTTAAATTTTTCTATCTAGCATCAAAACTGTAGGAGCCACAGTTTTGGGCGGTTTGTGGGCGTTAGAGTGGGCGTGGCAGTCTACTGAAACAAACTTGCGCTGCGTAAGAAGCTCAGGAATCTGCACGCCAAATCTCAATAGCCTAGCTGTCATAGTTTCCGAGATCTCAGCGCTCATCCGGACAGACGGACAGACAGACAGACGGACAGACAGACAGACGGACATGGCTAGATCGACTCGGCTAGTGATCCTGATCAAGAATATACATACTTTATGGGGTCGGAAACGCTTCCTTCTGCCTGTTACATACTTTCCGACGAATCTAGTATACCCTTTTACTCTACGAGTAACGGGTATAAAGATCCCAACCATATTGTGAAACACATCTTAAAGACGGTGTTTGTGCTCTTAACAATACAAAATTTATTTTTACTTATTTTAAAAGAAGCTCCAAAACAATAGAATAGTTTTTAGTACATCATTTTAATGTTGAGACATTAATAAAATGAAATTTCATGATGAAATTGGCCAATTAATTGAACAATTTAAAGGACAGATAATCGGTCAGCACTCTCGATGGGGCAATGAACTCTTCATGGACATGATCGTGTCATTCTTATGACTTGAAAGCTCATTAAAATCAGTTAATTTTTTAATTTTGCTAATTTTGCCACGACCATGCCAAGCTAGGTGGATGTAGCGTTTTCATACTACTTTTCAGGCGCTTTTCAATCAGAGAAATTGTAAAAATATGAAGAAATCTTAGCTTTACGCCAATTTTTGAGGACCTTGCCAATGGTTAAAGGTGGGGACTATTATTAAATTATACCGTGTTGTATTAGGAGAATGTTTCACCAAAACTATTTATGATAGGTCAAATTACGCCGGCATATTAGTGCCCTGGTCCTGAGAAGGGCTTGGACCAAAGGAGTTGAGTGCTGAGGAGGCACGGTGGCTACCGGCTAAGCTCGCCGGATTTGGAATGTATTCTTTGAAAACCACTCCCTCTCCAACACAGCGAGAATAAATTTATCGTGCTTGAAAAGTGAATAAAATATGTGTCAGTCTTCTGTCCACACTTCCCCACAAGCTTATCGCTTGATCGTAACACAATCCGTCTGCAGTGCTATACGATCTCCTATTGCCATTGTCGTCAGTCGAATGTTATGTCATTGTTCTTGACCCCTTCTTCCATTTTACCAGCTTCCCTCTCTTTTTGAATGGGTTTCTACCAACACATTATTATATTTCGGTTCACATTATAATTTTATTGAAAAGTTTCGTGTACGGGTGCTGTTGAGAGCGAAAACTGAATTGGTTTTACAGCAGCCCACACTATCAAATTGAAGGCACAGACGGATAGCGGTAAACTACGTTTTTGAAATAAACTTTATTTAAATTTTAGCTTCCGAATCAATGTGTATTACATTTGGCGTTGCGAAGCACGCTT